>NC_072731.1:87869319-88208069 GCF_026930045.1 Uloborus diversus | reverse complement strand
TACCACGTGGCAACATTGATTACTTTTCGAACATAAAAAAAAATTATTCGAGAGAACTTTTACCTGAGTCTAGGGTTTTATACCTTTGAATGTATACTTTTGTCTAATTTGCACGTAATTACAAAGTATGTTTAAATACATATTTAAAAATACATATTAATTGTTTTTAAATTGCGTTTTAAAATTTATTTTCTTTGTTCTATGAGTTATACTGAATTAATGATTTTTTTTTTCAACTATTTATCTCTATTTCTTTTGAGTTCATAATTTTGTACCCCCTGTTTTTTTTTTCTATTATAAGGACGTCATTATATTTCGTTCATAAGTTAAGTCTTTCACTAATTAAAAAATCAAACATTTTACCTTAACTAAAATTTGAACCAATTTATTCAGACACAGATATGAAACAAAAATATTGAAAGAAAGCAGTTAATAAAAAATGCTTTTCTCTCCTTTACTAGCGTTTGATTTTTTCACACATTTTTAAAATTCTTGGCGGTTTGCAGATTAAAACAGCGTTAATATGCATGCATGCGTGCCAATGACAAATCAAGGGTTGAAGAAAAACTTATGGGTTACAGTCAGCTTCAAAGTTTTTGACTTCTTCGTGATGTTTTCCAGTAGCGACATGCAAAAAATCGTTTCGCAATTAAAGCGGATATTGAAGCATCGGAAACTTTACAGAAGATCTTGTTAAGGGTACTTATGAGCCGCAACTAATCGATCCTTAAATGCTCGATTTCCGATTTGGAAAACGTTAAGGGTTATTGAACCAAACAACTTCGTGTGTGTTTTTGTTTTCCTTTTATTTTTCCGTTTTTATATCGAGCTAGATATTTTTCCTGTTTTCCGCTACGTATTGTAATCTGAAAAAAAACATGGGGAATACGCATCGTGGCAAAAACTAATCAAATTACTACAATAAAGTTACTGAAAGGCATTTAAGTCTTTCCAGTTGAGAATCACGAAAACTGTTTTAAAAGATTTCAACTAGTCAATGCTGTCTTAAATGACGGATTTTCAACAAAAACTTGACAAAATAAACTTACTGGTTAAGTTTTTGCAGCTAAATAGCATCATAGGCAATACGAATCCTATTTACCTAAACTTGAAAAGCAACTTCCAAGGCTTTGGTCTCCATTCGGGTGTCTGTAGACGGAGGGGGGGGAGAGAGAAAGGACTCCGGTTGGCCCAGACCTCAAGCCTGAAGTGAACCCCAGATATTTTTTAAATATTATTTTCAATTAAAATTTTATTTTTTATAAGTTTTTTTAATTAAAAAGTAAAATTAAGCAAAGAAGTAATAAAACTAACACTTAAAATAAAATGTCAGTAAGTATAAAAAATATTACATTTTAAACTATTGTCTGAAAATTATTAGGACCCAACGCGAGTTAAGTCAAAGAAGAAGCTCCATTTGTCAGCTTTTTGAAACTCATTGTATATTTTGTTCCCATCATTAAGTTTCCATAATTCCATAACAAAGATATTTTCATAGCCTTATTATTGAAAAGACAAATTAGAACCTTGCCCGGGAGAAGCCCATGGGCCTTTTGCAAATGTCTGAATTTGAGGTCTCGTTCTATCGTTACCTAGTTTCACTCAACAAGCCCCCTCTCTTTTGAAAATTTTAAGTGTGGTTATTATTAGGGTTTTATTTCATTTATGTTTATTCCTAAACAGTGTTCGATGCTGTTACTCATCATATCGACTCCTAATTAAAATCAATAGCAGAAACGGAACTGAGAGACAGTTACTATGCTTTCATTGAAAAACAAAAGCTTATATAGTGTTGAAGGTATATTAAAACAGCAATTATAATTAAGTTTTTGTTAAATTTATCAGTTTAACATTATTAACTTCTACTTTCTAAACTTATGTTGCTCACTAATGGCACAATTCTGTCGGAAAGTTCAATGATTGTTATTTTATTTAAATATTAAATTAATATTCTTGAAATATTTCGGTACAGGTATAAAGTATATGCGGATTACAGTATATATACAAATTTTCAAGTAGATAGGACTTCTAAAACAAAAATTACACCAAATATAAAATTTGAGGAACACATGTTACTCCTGGGTATACTTGAACCACCAACCTTTAAATTAACAGCTGATTGTACCATGGAGATTTAGCTAGAAATTAATTGGTAAGCAATTCAATACAAGCAAACTCTGCGCATGCGTGTCGAAGGTAGCATAGGGAACTCCTTTTTATGTCGTTTTTTTCCCAGTTCACTTTAGCTGCACAACCTCCATTCAGAAGCATATAGCTTTCTTTAAGGTTACAAAAAACATTTTATTGCATTGTTTTTTAGCATAAATAGTAAAATTAGTATTACTTTATTAGTTACAATACATAATCGGAGAAATACAGATTCAGAAGATGTATTGCTTTCCAAGATAAATTGAACTAGAGTGCTGTACAAAGTTTGATAATGTTTCAAAATAAAAATTTTGCAAATTGCCAAAAACTTTCTTTAAAAAGAAAGCAAAATTGAACTAGCAAAAAATATGAAAACAAAAGTATTTCAGAAACAAAACGAAAATTTTAATAAAGCATTTTCTTCGCCCTTGGGGAAGAATGTTACATTGCTATTCAGTCCAAAGCAAGTATTATACTAGATATTGCAATTGTTTGAGGAACAAACCAGCAAAATAAGATGAAGAATAAATAAGAAATAGCACCATATAAATGAATAGTTTAATGAAACAAAGAGAAAATAATAAGCACCCAGTTCTTAGATCTGAAAGATATTAATGTCTTCCAGATGTTCCCCCTGAAAGTCCGTCGAAATAAAGTTCTTGGCACGTTCGTGGGTTGGAAGCTTGACAAATGAAACAGATATTGTGGCCAAATAAATGAAAAAAGATTTCCCTCGGATTTATTCTTTTCACAGCCACAAACTTAGAACAATCGGTGCTCCTGGAATGGGAGAAACTCTTTGAGTGCCTGGAAAACAAATGAGCTCAGTTTTTTTTTTTTTTTTTGCTCTTTAGAGTTATTAACTTAATAATAAAAGCCAAGTTTTGGGAGAAAAAAAAACTACGCTTATCTATCAGGGATGCCCACCTAGAGGGGAGGGTCATGGCGCAGTTTGCGCCATTAAAATTTTTAGCCTTGAGGGTTTTTTTTTTTTTTTTTTTGAGGGGATCTCTCGCTCTTAGAGGCGTTTTCCTTGTATTTGCGGGTTGCGCCCCTGCTCTTGGAGGGGGGAATGGGCCCTCCTGTATCTATATTAGATTGTAGAAATGACAGTTATTTAAAAAATAATAATGTGTCGCATAACTTATTTTACATCATGTTCTTTAGAGCTCATAAAATGAATAAACTTTCTGAGAGGGATACTTGCATGTTCGTTTAGGTTCTTCTCAAAAGAGATAAGGAGATGTGGGACGACATGTAAGCAGCCGCATTGTCATGGTCAACGCTTCTGAAGCTCATTTTTGATAACAAGAAATTACAATTATTAAGAGTTATAGAAGGACTTCATAGCAAAGTTTTACCGAATATTTAAAATGTACCAAGGGCTTATAGATGATCGTACGGACACTTTAAAAGCAGTTAAGAAAGTATGTAGGAAAGGGATCTGACATTTTAAGCATGTAGCAGCAAAATTAGGAATCTCCAGTTCCAAGCTTTTTGCAAATGTGTTTCTTTTTTCAGTTTTTACATTGCAATATTTACGTACGCTAACGACCTGAGGCAGTCAAAGAGTTTCGAAGTTTACCCCTACTAAATTGTTTTAACAAAACGGGAAAAGTTATTGTAACTCATATGTTTTTGCAACGACAGACATATGAACTTATTTTGCTAGCTCAGGAATGTGAGATCACATAATTCATGACATACAGCATTCCATCGGATCATAAATGTGTGAGCAGGTAACTCGTGATGTGAATCATGAGTTACCTGCTTATACATTTACTAGGACATTAATGGGAAATCACGACTTTCGAAAACGTATTCAGCAGTACTAAAAATATGATTAGTATTTATGCATAGATCCAAATTTCTCTACACTTAATTTAAATGATAATGAACGTAAAATTGATTGCATACGATTTTCCGAATAGTTTAAAGCATATTTCGCAAATAATTGAATCATTTTAAGAAGAACAAGTCAAGTTTTTTTACTCAACACACTTTTTTACCCTCGTTATTTTAATGAAACAGGACAAAATAAGTGTCTATAGTCGGGGCAGACCTAACTTGGCAGCGTCGCACAGTGCGGCAGCCTATGGTCAAAAGTGGAAAATAAGACTTTTTTTTCCAACTTATTTTATTTTATAAATCCTTTCATAGTGACCTCCGTGAAATGGAATTTGGGCTTTTAATGCGATATCATAAAAACAAATTATAGAAATCATATTTGAGCAAGTGGCAGATTGCATTTCTCTATCAGTGAATCAAGTTTAGTTTAGTAGGTTCTTCTTTTGTGTTGGGGACACATCGGCAGTTTTTATAAATTTTTGAAATTCCATTTAGTGTAGAAGGCATCAAAGAAGATGAATAAGATCCATTTTTTCGTTAATATCTTTGAATAAAATTTTATCGTGAATATCTTTAAATGACATTTTACAATTTTAACCCAAAAAATTCCGAGTTTCTGAAATAATTTGATTTAATAACAATTCTACATAATAAATATACAAGTATTTTCTGCTTTAAACTGCCTTAAATAGTTCTGGGTGATTCTCCAAAAACTTAACATTTTCTAATCACATTTTTTTTTTTTTTTTTTTTTGTTTAAGTAAAAGTGCTGAAAAAAAGTCTGAAAAAATTATAATTACTCTTTGTTAAGATTTTATTAAGCGAAAAGTAGAGGAAACTCACTTTAACTATGCTATAAAAATATACATTACAAAATCTCAACAAGAACGACTTTTAAGATAAATAAATACCTTTGTGCTGAATAGTAAAGTCAGACCAAACAACGTAAGTAGAATTGTGCTTCTACTTACGTTGTTTGGTCTGACTTTATTAAGAACGACTTTTGTCCACTCCGACAAAGCCCACGACTTTGGCAACTCCGCACTGTGCCTCGTAATGCTGCGATGAGGATCTGCGTTGTCTTCACAATGCTGCCAGGTTAAGTTTGCCCCAACTATAAAATAGTTAAAACAGTTTTGATTTCCTAATGTAAAGAGTAATTTATAGTTTCTTTTTCAGTAATAAAGTTTTTTTCTCTCGTAGGTGTTACATACAATATAATCAGAGTTTCAAAAAAACCCTGGTTTATTTGAGAAAGCCGAGTCCACCTGGGGTTTTGATAAATTATCCGTATTCTTTCAGTTTTTGATGAAGAGTCCGGGCTTTTTCGTTTTTTTTTTTTTTTTTTTGAATTTATTTTAATTTCCATTCTATACTTAAATGATGTATCAAACTACTCCTTCGCTACTTTCCCTTTTCATAAAGCTAAATTAATTTTTACTTATGCATCTATGTTTAATCAAAACTAAGGGGAAAATTACAAATTTGAAAACACCAAAATATTTGTATGAAATATTATTAAAATACTTTTTCTAAAGCACGCCATTTAAGAAACAAACATTTACTCCTATTCAAAGCAAATTGGGTGAGTAACATCTTGAAAAAAGTGCTCTTTGAATACCAAAATACATTTGGTAGTAATATATATTTTTTGTAGTTTGTTCCTATAACCTATGAATAAGTTTTAAGAAAAAAGGGGTCATTTAAAAATTAGCGTAAATAATAAAAGTATTTAAAAATTTAGTTGAATCGAAAAGTTGAAAATAAAAATTTGAACGGTATTAAAATTAGTAAAAAATATATATTTTTTAATAAGAAATGTCGATCCTTAAGTCATGTAATGCCGACGAGTTACTATACGGTATCGTTAGAGCACTTACAAATTTTCATTGATGTGAGTCAATGGCTTCAGTTGCCTCTAAGGCCGTTAATTAGTTAATTTCATGGTGTTTTATTTATTTATTTTTTTTTTCAAATTTAAGAAATTTAAATAATTAGTTCTAAGAGTGCTGAAAATTTGTACACGGTTTAAAGCTAAGGTTACCATATGGTAGCTTTTCGCAACTAGTTCGGCACAAAACTTATTTCTTCTTCAATCTAGAAAAAAATATCACTTATGAAATGGTTTATACTGTCGAACTTTTAAAGGGACTATTTCTTACATATTCAAATTGAAATAAATTGTTCCTGCTCGATGCAGTTTGTATTGCAAGCATTTAAATGGGTTTTGTTTTCAGTTCAAAATGAAATTATAATTAAAATAATGAATACGAGCTTACGTTGAAGAAACATTAATGTTTTCTATAAGCGTACAAGCTTAAATGAGTTCCAAATATGTCCACACTTTTTGGCATTCGTTGTAAATTATGTTTAAGAGAACTTTATTTTTATAACGAGTTCTATAACGAATTCACTTTTTAGTAATTTTGAGAGGATTACATTCCTCTAAATATATTTTTTTTTTTCTTGTTTACAACATATTTTTCTGCGTCTGCAGTTTTCTGGACTCGCTTAAGAACTATCCTGAATGACTTTCGAAGTTATTTTCCACAGAAAAAAAAATCGACATGCGTTATATTATTTTCTTCTTTCTTATCCTCTTGAAACCAAACGGGATTGAAAGAAATATTCTTTACTTTCGTTTTTTATTATTATATCAGTGCTTTTAGGTGCATTCTGAGCAAAAAATGGGGGATATCTATGTATAGCGGAGCAAAAAAGCTTAGTCAGCAGTAGAAGATATCTCGTCACACGTTTGAAAAGGTTCGGAGTAAAGTCCACTTTCTAAACTTTAATGCTTATTTCAGCTGAAAATTGTATTGTTTTCAGCGTATTGTTGCAGAAGATATATTCAATCAGATAATTTCTTTACTTCTTACATTGTATTTTCATTCTAAAATATCCATTTTTATTTAAAGAGTACGTTTCACACAATTTTAAGCAAAGGAATTATATAAGGCTAAAATACATAAACATTGGATCGTTACATTACTTAAGTACATTTTTCTAAGAAGGAAGACATTTTGATCATTTAAATCACATGTCGGCTGGGTGGCGATGCGAGATGCGTTAGCTTTTTGCGCCGTGGTTCTGGGTTTTGATTTGCTGGTGCGATTCGGGGGATTTTCGAGAAACAGAAACTCGTCAGCGCCCGGGTCGTATTATTACGCTGCATGTAAATGATCTCTTGGGTATTCGGTTGGCTTTCAATGTTCTCAGCAAAATTTAAACCCCTGGTGAAATTTCACATTGAAGAGAGCCCAAGTCACCCCATCTATGGGGAAACTGGACGTCAAAATTATTTGTGCCTCTGACATCCGCGCCTTAAAAGTGGCGCAGGAAATACTGGATGCCATATTGGGGATATTGCCCCACTAGGTTTGCAAATGGCTCAAATAGCCTACGGAGCTTTAGTAATAAGGGAAAAAAATCTTATCACATTCGGGAACCACGTTTTAAGCAATAAAAAGTATTATTTTTGCTTGATAAATTCGCAGGAGACAGCGTTCTTAAATTTGTGTTTGTTGTGGCATATTGCGACCCTAATAATGTAACACTAGTCGACCCGTGCGGAACTCCGCACTGTGCTTCAAATAGTTTCATAAGGCATTTCGATCTTAAAAAATTTCAGAAAGAACATTATAAAGAAGAACCGAAAAAAGTAAACGGAAAAAAGTAAGCGCACAAGAGAAGGCATATAATTTGAAGACATCAGTAACAAAACCTCGTAAATACATGTGATAATAATTTGATCATCTCTCACATTTTGATTGTACATATTTTCAATGCAAACATAAATATCATTAAAAGTGTGGCTGAGTTACTCGTGAAAAAGCAGTAATTGCGCATGTGAAAAAACAGGTTGTGGCAAATACAGTCCTGCCTATGTGAGCATATGACGGGAATGAAAGAAACATTATTGGCACGGATTCGAACTGGCGCCATTCTGATTAACAGCACGACACTCCAACAAATCTAGCTGTTGCGCCTTCCTTTTCGAAAGCTATTAATTGAAGGAATGCGTAGTAAAAAACAGCAAAAAAGCTTTTTGCCGAAAAAAAATAAGATCATGCGTCATTAGTCAGCATGATACGATTTAAAATTATTCGTAAAGCATGGAATTTGGTTAAAGAATGAGGAAGATCTCACTTAGCGATTGAGGCAAATATTCTAGAGAAGTAATAAATAAGATTGAAAATAAGTGTTTTTATTTTTGAATAATGAACTATTTCCCACAGCAGGCTGCTTTAACCGTTCCAGCTTAAATGCCCGCACATGTTTCGGAAAGCAGAGGAGTAGAAAATAATTTCTTACTAATGAAATTGATAATAATTTCAGTGTTTTATATCGTATTTGAATAAAAAATTAAATGTTTAGTGGGTGAAACTCGTAGTTTCAATTTGGCGTAATATTTTTTCATTTGTACAAAATTTCGAACACTGCTATTAGAAAAATCTACATTTCAACATACAGTAAAACCTCTAAAATTGACCACTTTTGTAAGTTGACCACCTGTCTATGTTGACCGCTTTTGTCAGGAACGGAATTAGACCTATCTTATATAATGAAGGAAAACCTCTGTAACTTGACCACCTCTCTATCTTGACCACCTGTCTATGTTGACCACTAATGAACACCAAGTTTGGTTTGGAGTATTGTAAAAAACCCTTTGTAAGTTGACCACTTGGTTTATTATTTTAAATTTTATCTATCAAATTATTTTTTTTATTTCTTTATTTCATTTTATTATTTTTTTTAAAGCTTTCCAAGAATATTTTTGATGCCAGACCAGCATTTTACCAACTAAATGAAACAGCAGCATAACTAAACCTCCTTTTGAGTTTAACCACATGAGAAAACTACTAAGAACCCTTGTTTTTCTTCTGTTGTTAAGCGAAAAATTTGTAATTTTTGATTAGCTATAAATTTTTAGGAACTATTAATATAAAATGAGTAACTTTTCATATACAATAAGGCTTTTTTTTTTTTTTTGATCAATTTACTGAAATTTTAAATTTGCACGACACATTATACGTCATTCTGGGAAAATAATCTCTAAAAATATTTGAATAATATCTTAAATTATTGTTTCAAAGTAATGCTAAACAATGAAAGTGGGTTAAACAGAAAGAGTAGGTGTCAATTGCAAAAGGTGTCTTGGTGCAAGAATTACAAAAAAAAAAAAAAACATTACCCCCTTTATAAGTTGACCACCTGTCTAAGTTGACCACCAAAGTACTGCACCGCAAGTGGTCAGCTTACACAGGTTTCACTGCACAATGAAAATGTTTTTCTGCACAAAAAGGATTCCCTTGAGGTAAATCTAATTCTTTTTCATGCTTACAATATGCTTAGTGGTCTGGATGGAGTCTAAGCTTAAAAAAAAAAGGAAGAACACCCTTCGATTAACAATCAACTTATCCGAATGATAACTGTAGTTGGCATAAAGGAGTCGAAACACCAAGTAGCATTCCCATTGCATTTATTTTATTACGTGTGTTCTCTGTTGTATGTTACGAGTACATGTAATGCGTAATATTAATCTAAATTTGCTATTATGTCGGACAGCCCGAGCCCGAGCTTGCCCGAAGTTCAGTTAGTTTATTGCCGAACGCTCAACCAAAAAAAACTTATCAATTTAACCGAACAACTAAGTCCAGTGCTTTTAAGCTTTATTTAAACACACACACACACACACGCCCACATACACACACACGCACACACACACACATACACACACACATACACACACACATACACACACGCACACACACACATACACACACACACATACACACACACATACACACACACATACACACACGCACACACACACATACACACACACATACACACACACATACACACACACACACACACACACACACGTTAATTTTATTTTTTTATAGGCGAAAGCGACGCAAAAAAATTGCAAAATTGTATTAGAACTTAGCTTAAAAAAAAAAAAAACAGCATAAGAACTTCAGGCTGCATCAAGGTTTTACAACAGCAAGGGGCGTTTCCGAAAACTTGATTTTTCGACCTAAGTCTACTTTTTGTCATTAGCTGGCCTGATAAATTTTAAAATGAGCGGCGAATAGTATATAAGATAAGATATTGAAGAGAAGTGTTTTTATTTTTGAAAATTTTTACAATTTTTTCTCGCAGGCTGCTTGAACCGTTATGACTTAGATGGCAGCACAAATTCATCATTTAGCAGCAGGGTTACAATATAAAATTATTTGAACCACAGAGTAGGAAGAAGGAGAGAAATGTCCTACGGGTTTGCTAGTGTAAAAGTGGCAACGATTGTTCACTTTTTCCAGAGCGCGCTGTCGGCGAGCCGCTTCCGACAATCGCAGCTGATCAATGTAAATGATGCTAAGTTTGTCATTTTTTTAGAGGCAACTGTTAAAGCAAAAAAAAAAAAAAAAGAAAGAAAGAAACTACTGGAAATTGGTTGTAATAAGGGAACAATATAGTGGATGATGTACGGCTTTCGTACACAAGAAGTTAGCGCTGTATTTTGATGGAAAAATTTATTTTATTTTTCATCACCAACTTGCCGAATTCGTCTGCCAATAATATTGCGCTGTGCGATGTTTTATTTATTACGAGTGGGAATTTTTCTATTCCTGTAAATAATTGACAAATTTCGTGACATGTTTCGAAAACTAATTAAAGCAAAATTATTTTTTGCTTTCACGACCTTTAACAGATAAAAATAAATGTTAATGTTCTATTTACTTAACTTCAAGCTGATATTGATTATAAAAATCTTATTCATGTATTTACTCACTGCTTAGACATAATTATTATCATTGCTTTTTATTATTATTGAATTTTTTTCTACAACCAAATCGAAAAAAAATCGGAAAACCTTTTTTATTTAAAAAATACATGTACAATAAGAGTAAATTTTAATTTTTGAAAACTTGATTAATTTCAACAGAAATTACCAGAAATAACTCAAAAAAGCGTTCCAAAGTATGATTTTTTTAATGAATAAGGTTTCTCGATTTTTTTTCCATTTGGTTGTCGAAATAAATGCAATAATAAAAAAAAAAATAATGCTAACAATTCTGTTTAAGCAATGAGTAAATACATAAATAAAATTATTATAATCAATATCAGCTTGAAGTTAAGCAAATAGAACATTAACATCTATTTTTATCTATTAAAGATCGTGAAAGTGAAAGTTATTTTCGCTTTAATTAGTTCTCAAAACATGTCACAAAATTTACAACTAATTAAAAAAAATATTTACGCAATTAATTCTACTATATTCTCATTTCGTCAATTATTTACAGGAATAGAAACATTCCAACTCGTAAAAAAAAGAACATCGCACAGCGCAATATTAATAGCAGACGAATTCGGCAAGTTGGTGATGAAAAATAAAATTAATTTTTCCATCAAAATACTGTGCAAACTTCCTGTGGACGATTGCCGTATATCGTCCACAATATTAGCCCCTTATTACAACCAATTTCCACTAGTATTTTTCTTTTTTTGCTTTAATAGCTGGCTCTAAAAAAATGAGAAACTTAGCATCATTTACATTGATCTGCTGCTATTGACGGGAGCGGTTCGCCGACTGCACCCTCAAAAAAAGTGAACAATCGTTGCCACTTCTAAATAGGAAAGATTTATCTCCTCCCTTCTACCTCCCTGATTTGAACGAAGTTTTTTTTAAGCATAGCTTTTTGAATGTAGTAAAAATAAGATAGGCTGTTTGTTTTTTACAAAAAGAAGAAAAATAAATGTAGTTTACCCTTCAAATTGAGGTAGTAATTTTTTTTAATTGTACAAAGAGTCAAAAATTCATTAGAAGAATCTATATTTCAATATACGATTTTTTTTCTGAACAAAAAACAATTCCATTGTAGTCTGAAATCTTAATCCTGATACTTATATATTCGCTTACATTATACTTGAATGTTCTTACCGGAGCCAAAGCTTTAAAAAAAAGCCTTAGAATTAAGAATCAATTTAGCTCCACGTTGCATCAAGTTTTTATAACAGCAAGGATCGTTTCCAACATTTATTCTACTCCCTCATATTTGTTATCGATTGATATTAAGTGTTCGTGTAACGCGCGATATTTATCTACTTTTTTGAGGCAGACCGTCCAGACGTGGGCCCGAACACGCATTTTCCTGGTTACCAGTAGAACGCTCTGCCAATCAAGCTATTCAGCTCCGTCGGTCTCCCTGCAAGTTACAGTTATAAATTTAACCGAAAACCTCATTCTGGTTCTTTAAAACCGTTTTTTTTTTTTTTTGACAGAAAAAAAAACATTTTTTAGACCGTGGGTCTATTTTTCGTCTGTAGCCTGCACGATTAGCTTTAAAATAAGATGTAAATCAAAGAAACTGACCAAGAATTGAGGAAGATCTCGCGTAGAAACCAAAAACATGCTACAGAAATAATATATAAGGATGCTAACATGCTTATCGTTCATTCTCAACCGTTGCATGCATTGCGTCAGTTTCAACTTCGGTCCCTGAAGTTTATTTGAACCATGAGGATTAACTTCGAACCATTACATCGTCGCCTCAGAGCAACAGTAAGATATCTAATCCCAGAAATAACACTAAGATATCTTACTGTTGCTCTGAGGCGACGACATATATTTCAGTATGTTTGGTTTCAAAAAAAACCCTAGAAGGCTCATGGCTGCACTCTGCCGGCAAGGTTAGGATAAAAGTTTTCCACTTTACATAAAATAGGTAGGCAGAACAGCATTGATCATTGTTTCGTCCAATTATTCTATAGTGAGTGTAGTATATCCTATTGAATGCTGAGCTGAAATGGTAAAACATCATATATTTTACTATAATGTTCTTATAAACGCAGTAAAAAAGACGGGGTGTGCCAAAAAGACTTTTTTTTCCTTTGATTTTCTATGAGAGGAAGTGCAGAAAATTGTCATTGGTGGAACAAAGTGAACAAAAAGTTATTTTTTTTTCCCCTGCAGTTTTTTTTTTTTTTTTTTTTTTTTTTTTGAGCAATCACGATTGCTAATTGTTTTCACTTGACCGTCCTTGAAGTTCCAGTTCTTTTTTCAACTTCATCGCCCTCTACAGGCATGGGTCCTGAGCAATGTCCACCAGAATCTTCTTCTCCTGGTCGGTAGCGTCCATGTCCTACACACACTCACGCTCATACTCACAAAACACACTCACACACCATACACAGTCACACATACACTCGCGCCTTTACAAACATACACGCTAACGTACATTCACACAGGTCTACGCACACACACATACACAACTATAAACGCGTAACCGCCCAAGAGGCGGGGCAGGCTTGGGGGGACAAAAGCCGTTTCAATAAACAATAACTCCAATGAGTAGGGTCTTGTCGCAGCTCGTGATTGTGAAAAACATAATTTGAATTCAAAATTTCAGAATATACTTTTATTATTATTATTATTATTATTTTTTTATTTTTTTTTTTTTTTTTTGAGCAATGTTTATTATTCTCGCTCGACGGCTGTTGAAGTACTGATTCCTTTTTCAATGTTCCCACGTAATGATCACCTCTAGTATTATGTAAGACAATACCTCATCCATACTTTGAACGGTTCGGTTCTGTTTTGACGTTCGCTAATCCCCCCCTACGTTCCTTCTCGGGTGCCCAAGTACCTCCCAGCCAAATTTGGTCGAGATCCGACATAAACTGTAGGTTTGTGTAGGGAACATACATATAAACACACATATATATACATATATATTCTTTGTTTTATTTATATAGATAAAGACAAATTTATATACGAAATTAGAGAGTTGGTTTATACCTTCCCGACTTCCTCCTTACTTTAGGTTGGTTTATATTTTGTAGTTTTGTTACGCTTCGACGAAAACTAACCGATGAAGACCGTGCTATCGCACTACTAACGTGCCAAGATGCTATCGAAATTCGGATTGCGAAAACATCTTTTGAATACTACTTGCCAGCATTCAAATGAAAAAGGCGCGACAGGCCCATTGTCAGACGCAGGTTTTTTTTTTTTTTTCTTTTGGCAAATGCTTGATATGCCGCCTTTGTGTTGAAACTGCAACCAAATGCTGTTTTTTTTTTAAAATTTGTTTTGAAAAATGAGTAAAAAAAACCATAATACTAATTTACTATATATTATTATAAAAAATATATTGTTAAAGGTTCCGGTGCGACTTCAACTTTCTTGAAATGAAGACACAGTTCTTGAGAACACACAGGAGATTTATTTACACTATGTACAGGAAAGATCGTTAACAACTGCTAAATTAATCACCAGTAATTAAGCTAATATCAATCAACACCATAAACTCAACGGTTACACACGTATTTACATCGAAATACGAAAAACAACACAGCGAAATGCCTCGCAATAAACAGAGCTACTACACTCTCAGTACAAATTCTCAATCGAAACTTAACTCTTTATCATGCATAACAGCTTTTTATACACATCGAAAGAAGTCTCTCAAATATTCCAGAAAATCGTAGACAGTTCTACCTCTACCTTATTTCTTTCCATTCACAAATTTTATCATTCAGAAATGAGGGGCCCGTATACTTCAGCCGAATGTACAGGGGCTGTATATTCATTACAGAAAACTATTTACATGTTACGTTACTACAGATAATTTAGTAAACGCCTAATTTAGCTAGATTACGAGAAATTAATCATAAAAATAACTAATATTTACAGAATTTGTAACAATATGTATATAAATGTAAATGATGGTCAGTGCAAAAAAAGACACAGAAAAGTTGAGGTGTGTAGCATAATTCCCTCTTTTGTAGCAAATGCATATAAATATTTGTTTTTTCTTTCTTTTTTTCTTTTTCTTAAAGTACGTATTGCATAATCATATTCAAAAAGTGCGCTGAACCAAATAAGTGTGTGTGAAAACTCCCCTGAAGACTGTTCTAGTCTGCTTCAAAGTGTTCTAAAAAGGGGACAAATGTACGAGTTCAAATAGTGTCTGAAGAGTTGCAGTATAGTACTCAAACTCAATTATTTTACCCAAAACTACCAGTTTTAAAACGTCTATCGAAAATGTTTAAAAGAATTTCAAAACTAAAGAAAGAAATTAAACGTGTCATCAACTAACAAAAAAGAAAGAAGCCTACTTTTTTTAAAAGAAAGCCGTTTCCTTCTTCACCTCCATTGGATGAAACTTTCTAAAATATTAATAACTAGAAAACACTCCTGGATTTCTCCACGGAAATAGAAATGATACGCGAAAATTTCTCTAAAATTGAATTTTTCAGCGTTAAGAATATAAACAGACAGGATAAATATTGAAAACATTTCACCTGAAATATTTCTTATGCGAGAGATTTCAATCCGTTGTGAGTTTCTGTAAAAAATAAAAAGAATCTTCTTTTCTTACTTCAAAGGCATTCAACTTTGAGATCAGGGGCTGGAAGGGAGAAAAGGAAATGATATCTTTCTTTCCTACCCTCCTAATCTCAGAGGAACAACTTATAGTATGAAAGTCCAAAATGATAGGGGTTTTTTTTTTTTTTTTTTCGTTTCATAAGTGATCACGATTTCGAAGGAAGTTCAGCACCTATGTAAGTTTTTTTTTCTTCTTCTTCTTCTTTAAATGGAAAGATCTGTATGGGGCCAAAGAAATTTGAGAGTTTATCAATTTATTCTAGGAATTTTAAAAGTACTTCCGCATGAATATCTTGTCAAGGATTTGAAAATTGCGACTACTAAAAATGCTTAAAGTATGCGGGATGCCATTTTTGCTCCTCACTGGCACAACATGCCAACTTTGCAGAGGTAAATACAATGTCTTGACATACCACTGCTCCTCTATCGACGCAACGTTCAGGGCAGCGGAAGTGGCATACATCAAAAATATGAATAAGAAATAAATAAATAAAACGTATTACATACCAATCATGTAGAAAATCTAAGTTTCATACTCTTTTTTACCGTATAATTTGCAGAGTTAGTTTACATTCTAACCACCGTGGGGAAAAAGAAAAACATGCTGTTTATAGGCGGAAGTGGAAGCATCTATTAGTTTTCAGGGATGCCAGCTTTTGCAGATGTGTGTTAGCTTTTAAATTAAGCAAAGTCACATTTAAACCAACGGAGCACGCGCATATTTTTTTTTTTACTTTTCCCTCTCATTCAAACAGACTTGTCTTAACTGGATGTTTGTCGATTCCATATAATCCGTGGACAGACTGTACTTAACTGTGGCGTGGTGATTCGTTTCTGTGACAAGATCGGCTATCGGGTTCAACTGTTAACTGAAAGGTTGGTGGTTCTAGAGTCCATAGGGACTCTAAGTGGTCGAAATCCACGAAGGACAGTGCTTTTTTTTTTTTTTTTTTCAAGCAAAGTGGCGGGAGCGGGACTGGCCAACAGAAGCTATGCTTTTACGGAACTACATAACCTCATAAATTTAAAGGTATATTGAAACAACAAATCAAATTAAGTTTCAGTTATTACATTTCACTAAATCAAATAGCAGATTTTAATTAAATTTATCAGTTCAAAGACACACCAAAGAAAAGGGAAAATAAAACACAAATTGTCTTCGCATGCTATCTAGAATGGCGGCCAAGCGATTACTGTGTTTTTAAAAGCCATAATTTTGCTCCAATTAGTTTATCTTGTCAATTTGTATACTTATTATACACATGAAATGAAAGAACACTTATAGTACATTAATCACAATATTTTATAAGTTCGAGGTCACGATAAGTTTTTCACGATCACGCTTTTTCAAAAATATAAATGTCTCATCCATTCCAAAAGTGCTATTTTGAGGAAATTAATTAGACATCAAAAACTCACTAAAAGTTCCAGTAAATTTTAAGATAATCAACCAAAAAAAGTACCCATTTAATTAAATTAGAAGTTGAATTAAATGCAAAATAATTTGCCTACTCTGTTCTTTATTGATAAAATATTACCAATAAGCCATGGCTTCTGTAACCCAGCATTAATCTGAATTTACTGTGCCTAGCGTTCAAAGTTACACCGAAGTTCGCCCACTTTGTACCGAATTCTTTAAATAACTGCAGAACCGATTGAGAAATATTTAATATAAACACGTCTTTTTATTGTTGGCGGGTAAAATAGCGTAGAATAAGAAAGGATGAATTTTCATCCATACAAGAACATATTTTCAAGCTTCGGTGTCCATTTCAACGTGCTATAAAACTTATATCAGACTTAAACGCGTCAAAAATTACTAATACAGAACTATTCAACTATTCTTCCATATCTAGCTATCGAACGAAATTTAATTATAGACAGAAATGGATTCCAAGAATCACACTCATTACCTGAGAAGACTAAATATATCCAGAGTAACCGAAATTCCATTTAGCTCATATTCAGATGCAGTATTAGTACTGTTTCAAATCATTGCTCCAATACAAACTCTGTAATAAAGTGACTAATTAAAACATTTTTGAAAGAAATTCAAATCATTCTTGAAAGCAGCACTAATGTTGGCAATTAATCATTATAAGTTATAGTCATATGCCATGCTTTATATCCTGAAACGTGTATTTTTATATTTAACACAGGAGAACAATTTAGCAGTTAATATCAGGTGTTTTATGCAAGTAATATAAGACTTCAAATAAACTATATTGGAATTTATCATATTAGTCCACAAATGCGAAAATAAAAGTAAGAAAAATAAATATAATAAAAAGGTAAGTTTAAAACGCACGAACAAACTTAGTATTCTTTTCCATCCTTCAACTTTAGTCATGAAATAATAAAAGATTTTCGTTTAACTCTGAGTTTTCTGTATTAATATAACAGTTTTATTTTTGAAAAAAGCTTAATACATTCTCTATAATGTCATTATTGTGGAATCAACCGCTACAAAAAAAAGCATTACTTAATTAAATGGCATAAAAAATAGTATTTAGTACATTATTAAGTTTTATGCTAGTAATCTCTATATGATTTCGAAAAACTGATGTTAGAATTTATTTCATGTAATGTACAAATACGAAAAAAAATTATGTACTATGTTTTAAGAAACAAATTTGATCTATTTTTTTTATCCTTAAATTTTAACCATGAAAAAGAAAGCTATTTTACTTTAAATAAAACAATGGAAAAAATGAAATGGAGCTGAATACATTCCATCTTTGACATTGAGCACAAATTTACTTGATAAAATGCACTAGCAGTGCTGTTTCTTGAAAAGAGAATTTACAAAAAGTAAAAACTGTGTCCGCATTAGTGTTTATGTTTTGGAGGAAATTTTATCACGAGACGAGAAAAGTTATCTAGATTTTGCTGAAGCATCTTGAATTATTCATATACTTTCACCGATACGACTAAGATGCAAATCTTTTTGGTTTTGCTCTTGGAGGTTTCTTTTTCAGTCAGTGGATCTTCTTCTATAGGACATGAAAATCAAATACGTACCCTAATTAGCATAGGATGTAGAACACAATTAAGATAATGAGGAAATAAACGAAGCTTTTTGAAAGTTAACTTTGATGAGCATTACATATTTTAACATTCCGGGATATTTAGTTGAAATTTCGTCTCATTTATTTTTCTGAAATGAGTATGATTACGTTGAGTTTTTCAAAGCCACAATATAAATGTATGACGTTCAATTAAATGGGTTTAAAATCCTTATTAACTGAATGACGGAAATCCGTGTTTTGATTTGTCTTTTGATGGAATTCCGTCTTTATTACTGAAAAGCTGCATCCATGTATGTTGCACAGCAAAATAAATTACCCTACGTGCTTTTTTTTAGGTTACAAAAAATGTATTCAAGTTATTAAAAAATTTAAAAGATTCACTAAATTTTTGTCTAGACATTGCATTCTTACAGAGGGAGGCGAAAAATGTTGCTAAATATTTATAAAGGACGAAGGGTGAAAAATGAAATATAAGGCCAAAATTAAAAAAGTAGTTCTGCTGTTCGGTTAAAAAGAATTTACAGAATGGGGTCGATTTCAAAATCTTATAAACATAGGATCTGTCTATTTTTTAAATAATTTGTTTAAGTTTAATGTTTAAAAAAATACTTTAATCGGTGCGTTTTCATTGTTTACGCTTCTGCCGCTAACATCACAAATGATGAAATGCCATTTAGTGATGTTACCATTCACGGAGCATAATATTTAATTCGCATCTTTACTCGCGTGTACTGGCAACGATATGGTTGATTCGCTTCTTGATTGTCATAACATGGGAAAGCGTTAGACAAATGAGCCAAAGTACATCATTTGTGAGGTCATAAAGAACACACCTTGTTTGAAAAATAGGACATTTAAAAAAAATAATTAAAAACTGTTGGGAAAATGTTTGGGGGTCCATGTTATTATTTTTTTCTTATTCTATCAATTTCAGTGACTAAAAGTAATACTTTTGGCTGAAGGAAACAACCCCATTGTGTAAACATAGTAAAAAGGATTGACATGTAGTTTCGTACACTTTAGAGAAAGTTAATAAATGGAAACGGATTGCGTTTTTGCTGATTGCATTAAGAGAACTAATTGTACAAAATGAATTAAAACATTTCAATTTTAAAACTCAGGTCATTAATCTTTAAAATGTGTAATGATGTTAAATAAGGACTTTATATTTAAGCTATTAGTTACTTGTAAAACTTTCTCTTTTTTATTTACATAGATGCTGCGTTTGAGAGTTGGATTGAAATGCAACTAATGAAAACTAAGTAATTATTTGTAATTTTATAATGTATTCGTTTAGTGCCTGCTTTTTGAAAACAATAGAACTTGAAAATCTTCAGCAGTAAGAATAATATCAAGTTTTTAATTTTTTGATTGCACATAAGTTTACGAACTATTACGTGATATCTTGTAGAGTGTATAAGAAATGCATTGGAACAGTATGGCAGCTAGGCATTACCTCTGTACAGGAACTTTGAAATATTGTGGAGGCTTTGATTTAATCGATGTGCAGGGGGCATAGTTTCAGAATCTTACTTTAAAGTTGTCTAGCGACGAAACTATTGCTCCAAAATTAAGGATATTTTGTGTAGAACATAATAAAGGGAAAGGAGTTTAATTGAGATTAAACAATTGTTTAAAATTGCACTGCCAGAGGGCGTTTTTTAGGGAATTATATATTTATAGAAAAATTATATATTTTCAGGAAATAATATATTTATTTGTGATAGTTGAAAAACTATCACAACAAAAAAGTTACTTAGTTATTCCTCAAGTTGCGACGTCGATCCTTAAACAATTGAAGCACGGTTCATATAACTACCGATATATTTCTCTTTTTCGAAGATATTTAACTGGATCGCAGTCAGAAATTAACTGCTTTAAGCACTCATATTTCATCAAATTTTTATTTTTTTTTAATTTAAAATTTTAGTTCAATCATATCCTTGTATGATATCAAGTTTTCGCAAAGTTTGGTAAGACAGGATGGCTATCTCTGTGTGATATAAGCCGAAAACATTGCCATCATAATTTATATTTGGTAAAGAAATTCATATTTCATTCATGAATATAAGGGATACTTTCTCGAAAAACTACAAAATTTTTGTTCATAGTAATTAAACTAATTTCTGAAACCTATAGTTTATTTCATGCTATTTACGAGGGAAAATGATCAAAAAAAATTCTGTTTTCTTCTTTTTGACGCTGGTCTCCCAAATGCATGGGGGGGGATATAACTTTTTTTGATAGCTGGAGCACACATTTTTTTTTTTTTTTGTGACAAAAATTACAGAACACTTGGTCTCTTTTTTCTCGTAAAAATTTTAAAAGTTTGAATTTTTGAAAAAATATTGAAAATAATGAGTGGTAGTGTATGTTACTGTGACAAATTTGGCGCAATAGCTGGCATCTCGTTTCCAGGAGTGTTTCTGAATTGTTTTATTAGTAAAGAAAGCAGAATATTCTTTAAGCTCATAAATTGATATTAAATTTATTTCGGAGCTCTAATCCAAAATTTTACTAATACTTTCAAAAATAGTTTAGTGTTTTTTCAGATAATTATTTATGCCAAAATCCAGGCGGTTACACAAATAAAATCCACCAAAACATTAACATTAAAATCATGATTTCATTGTTTCCTCCCAAAGTGTGTAATCAGCATATTATAACCACCAGGACACAGGGATCAACCAGGCACCAGCAGCAAACGGTTGTGAGCAAGAATAAATACCTATTTAATGCCAGTAGTTGTTATAGAAGCAGAGGAACGTTTTCAAGAAAGCTACCTATTAAATACTATTGGATATTAAATGTGTACTCGTAAAAAATGCAAACAAAACATCAGACGCAGATAAATGTGTACTCAACAATAGTGCTTTATTACGGGTAGCAGTTAAATGTGTACTCGCAAGCACCAACTTAATACCAGTATTAGCTAAATATACATTCGCAAATAACACCAGCATACATCCAGTAGCTGTTATATGTGGGCATTTGACCAAACAATAGGAACCTGAGAAAGCTTTAGATAATTGTGAGCTTACAAATAACAACTGAGTGACATTAAATATTCGAAGCATTTGTTTATGACAATGACTCCCTATATGTCTAACAAAATCCTCAAAAAATTAAAAAAGAAATAAACAGGCTTTTTTTTTCTCTCTCTCTATCCTCATGTATATAATTGCCAATTCGCTGATCGAGTAACGCTCCTGACGTCATCAACAATGAAACTCGCGCCATAACATGATAATTCGACAACATTTCTCGGATATGCAGAGAAATGCTTTATTTTGACAAGACCGAACTGGAACCGGTAACTTAACTGTTTTACTGGTAAAACTCATCTAAGGAGAATGAAAAAACGAGAAGTGGTCAACAATGAACGCTATCTACTGGAGTTATAGGGTTAATCCACTGGAGTTAGGGTTAAAATTTACACCATCAAAATATCACCAAAAGGGCAGTTATTTTGTTTAAATGTAGAAGCAATTTTCTCTCTTCATACCTTTATGGGTGATTTTCTAATATATATATTTAAGATTTCAACAAGATGAAAAAAGAAGAGGTGTAAACGCCCAATGTAAAGAAAACCAACCAGTAAAAGATTATCAGCACTACTAAGCTGCTACTTCGTTAGTGGGTGGCACTATAACCTAAAAGGAGCCTCACAGGTTTCGAAACGCGTCGTAAGTATCTTAAAAAAACACCAGATTGCAGCAATTTTAAAAAATATATACGAAAAGAATTATATAAATTACCGTAGCTACAGAACCATTTTCTTATTAAAATGGATTAAAAAGACTTGCTGAGTCGCAACTTCCATTATAGTATATTTAAAGTATAGATTGTGCTTATCAGGTTTTAGGCGGAAAGAAAGTTAGGCGGAAAGGCTTCTTCTTTTATTTGTATCCATCGTGCAACCTTTTTATGACAACTCTGTAATTTCGTCAATAAATCGTCAAACTTCACATCTCATCATTTTAGAGATTTTTTTCACCGCTTTTGGCGAAAATTTAACAGAAATCTCACATTGTGGTGGTTTTTCGAAAAAAATCGGTTTATTCTGTTCTTTTATTAAGAATATATTTCATGTACAGCGCCCGACAAGTGAAGCCGTGTGTCTCACGACCAAACGGCACGACCTTGAGGGTCACGGATTTCGACAAAATTCTAGATATAGGTTCACTCCCACTAGATATAAGCCCAGGTACAGCGGTTTAACTGCATAAGCTCTAGTTTAGCTGCAAAGTTGCTGGTTTGGTCTCAGAAATGCAATGACGTTTCCATTGGAATTTCAGACTTCGACACAAATGTTCGTTCTCCCAACACATCTGGCTTTGTTTTTTTATGTGTCATATGCAATAATCGGAGTTTTTTTCTCCACTTCCATTTTTTGCTTATCATTGTGGAATATTTTTGATAGCAGACGATAAATATGCAGTGAAATTTAATGTATTTATTAGAAAAACGATAAATACTTTATACTAGCAGACGATTAATATTCAACGAAAACAATTATAGTTTCATTTGCGAACGATAAATATCCTGTAACTATGTTATTTCGGCAATCACGTTTTTAAAATTAAAAGTAGTATCCAATTTAAATTTGGGAACTACTTTTTGAAATTCAGTATGCAAAGTAATTAATTCAAAAATAAGTGCATGCAAATGATTCGTATTGCAGTACAATTGCGGAAAAAGGGGTAAAAATGGTCAATTCTAAAGGAAACTCCATTGCAATTCTGGGTCCAAATTATCAACTTTAGACCCCGTTGCCGCCGAACTAGGGCCTATGCTGTCAAACTGCTTTACCTGGGTTCATACCTAGCGGGAATTGACCTATATTTAAAATTTTGTCCAAATCCGTGACCCTCAAGGTCGTGCCGTTTGGTAGTCAGATGGTTAGAGCGTCGTTCTAGAAACGCAACCATCGTGAGTTCGATCCCTCCGTGCGTGTTGTTGTTTTTATATGACTCCCCCCCCCCCTCGAATTGATCTTACGTCAGATTTTCAAGAATTTATTATTGAAACTCACGGCACGGTTTTGAATTACATGTTGTACTGCTGCATTAAAATCAGAAATGAAAATGTGTATTTTAGCATCATACACCATTAGCATCATGAATAGTACAGAGTATCCGAAAGGTCCTTGTCACATTTTAAAAATTCATAGAATAGCAACAGGTTGTCGTGTTAATATGCGGTTTGAACCTTTATAATGCATAGATTCATGATTTTTTTGTTCATTTGTGTCAACTTGTGTAGCGTCGCTACCACTGAAAACCTGACTGTGCGAGTTACCCAAGTAAGTTCAACTGTGTCCACAGTCCATGCTGCCAAGAACATGGAACGAACATGAGTACCGTTTATATGTAGTTAAGCAACATTTAGTGCTCTCATTTAACTCTGATAACGAAAGGTATTGCTTTCTGTTTAATACAATGATTAAGCACCTCACATTGCGTTTATTTTTTTACTGTGACGGTACAGCGTTACCTTTAAACTCAATTTGGAAGTTGTTGTTTTTTTCTTCGTGAAATGGTAAAGTATTATTGTGCAAACCGCATTATCATTATTGTGCAAACCTCCTGTATTTTATAAAAAAAAAATTCCCCTTCGGTGCGTCCTTTACACTTCCTCAAACTACAAAAGTAAGGCATCGTGTTATTTGATTGTTCACCGGCATTGGCGAAAAATAAGTAAAGCATTCACATTGTGACTGTTTTCTGAAAAATTAACGTAAAAATGTTTGATTTTTGAATTAACTCTGTCAAGTGCGAATGTTTTGCACGAATCAGCTAATACACATACATATTTTTTTTTTAATACTCACCTATCGGAAAAAATGATAAACGTTTAATTCAAATTCTTTTTCTTTTGCAATATTTATTTGTTACAAACATTCTCTTCACTTTTCCCCTCAAACCTTACGCTAAAAGCAGCCCTTGTTTCGCACTTTTCTTTTTATTTTTCCTAAAAAAACTAATTAAAAAGAAACGATCATTAAAAGAAGCAAAGATGCCAAAATACTAAAATGTTACCTCTTCTTTAAGAGTGTAAAAAAAATTTGTGCTTACAAATAAATTGAATACCTCTTTTCTTTTTTGGACATCTAATTAACATCAAATGCATTACACTTAGATGAATAAATATAATTTATACAGGGTATTTTGACAAAAAACAAAGCATAGTGGATGAGCAGTTTTACTAAACTATAATTCAGAATGAAAAAAACGTCAAAAACTGATTATCAATTAATCCCGTCTTGTTTGCGGAGTGAAATGCGTTCTAAAAACATAACGTTTTCAGATGTAACATAAAAAGTTAATTATGAAGGTTAAGATTGTATTTTCCAATTAAACAAAAGCATTACGTTTTTATAGTAATAACAATAATTGCATCACAATAATTTCTTTAAAAAAAATCCTTTGAATTGCTGTGAGTTTAAAAGCTCAAAAAAAACATGCTTTTAATAAGAGAAAATTGACATTGAGCAATAATGATATTTCAGTAAAAGGAATGAAATAAAATTAAATGAATTTAAATGTATATTAAAATCAAGAGGAAATGATCTTTTCTACATCTCTCATAGCTGAAAGCATACGAGATATTGTCTGATACGACACATAAAAATACCATTTAGTTCATACTTTTAATTTTAGTATCATAAATTGTAACAGCAAAAGCTAAATGTAACGTGTAAAAGGACTAAATACTATATAAAAGTGTAGTAATTTAAGAAAAAGAATGCTTTTGTTTAATTACTTACAATATCTAGTTTTTTGCTTACCGAAAAAGAAAATACTTTTTCAAAAACTTAGGAAAGAAATATTGACTATGTTTAACAAAATGAATTAATGGGGATCTCGATAAATATCGCCAATATTGCCAAACTAAAACTATATGCGGCTTCCGGCTACAACTAAAACTATATTGCTTTCGTCGATAACTCAAGTAAAATTGGTGAAAAAAACAACAGTAGAAACTTGGTGGTGCATCGCCAAAGGGTCGCCATTTATAACACTACTTCTGTTTGTATTAAAATTAGCATTTATTAGCAAAAAAAAAAAAAGAGTGAAGGGCCCTTTAGGAGCATCCGGTTGCAATCAACACGGAAGGTGCGCAACTAAAGCCCGTACACATTTTGCATACCAAATGTACACCCACTGTGGTTCCTCGTTTTCGCGTTATGCGGGATGCTTGTAGGTACACATACAAACATACATTCTCAGATACAGACGTCACGAGAAAACTAGTAATAACGAGCTAGGGAATGCTTAAAACGACAATTCAGCTGCTCATAGGTTCCAAAGTACCTACATTTAAGAGGGTCCGGGACATAAAAATCGTCGAATTTTGCATTTTTTTTTTATTATGTGAAAAATTACTCCTTTTTCTTCTGCTTAAAAGGACGTTTGAATCTTGTTTCTATCTTAAATAGAACGAAAGATATAATTATTTATTATTTTTGTTGCATGCACCTGACTAATGTGTACTTAACTTTAAAATTTTAAACACGTTTTTCTCCATGATGCAATTTTTCCCGATTTCTTGCATTCAAACTCTTATAAGTCAGGAACCAATAAAGATGAAGTAATGAATCTTAGAGCATATCTTTTTCAAACAGTTTACTTTAATTTTTATTCGGCGAATTCGAAAAAAAAAAAAACGTTTACTGCAAAAATTATGATTTTTTTTAAAAGTATTTTCGAATTTTTCGAAATTGTTCTTCAAATATTTTTTATTTTTTATTGAATCAATATTTTTTAAATCGCCGAATAAAAATTAAAGCTTAGATATGCATGCGTAACTTTAAAAAAAAAATTGAAAATTGATCAAGAATATGTTGAGTTATAGTAATTTAAAGCAACCCCATTTTTTTTAAAAAAAACCTAATTAAATTTAAATAAATTTTTGTTTCATATTTCTGTTATGATTTTTTTATTAAATAAATGGTGAATCAGTGCAAAAAATTTCAAAGCTCTAAAGTATATAATAAAAAAATTTTCAAAATGTGTCCCGGACCCCCTTAAGGGAGAGTCCAGAGGAATAGGACAATTGCATTAAAGCTGAAATAAAATGGAAAATACATTTATAGCTAGTCCATTAAATGTTGCAGATTAAAATCAAGCAAAAGCGCAAAGCTGTTGCTTTTACTGTACGAGCTTGAAACACCAACCCAGTTTTTTTTTTTTTTTTTTTTTTTTTTGCTTAAAGGCATATGTTCCATCTCTCCCATCTCCTCACTCGGATGTGCCGAAAAAACGGCTGAACATTCGTTTAGGGGTGCATTATATGAAAATTTAACCCGAATTTTGAATAAGCATTTTTCTTGATTAAAATATTTCCTGACAGTAAATGAAGAAAAAAATGTAACACTATCATAATTAATTCTATTCGATATTATACGCACCACACGATTTGCTTGAACTATACTAAAGAGAAAAATGTTGCTTCAGATATAATCTGGCTATCACTAGGGTTGCAGTGGGGTCGGAGCGTACTGGCGAGGTGATCCGGAACTTTTCTTTTAGGCATAACGCTGGTTTGAAGTTATGTTTCCTGAAACACCTATTTTTCAAAATGCTTGAAAATTCTTATTTTTCTACAAAAACAAAATGACTATTTTGACTCTGCTCAAACCCAAACCCTTCCTAAACTAGATTTAAAAAAAAAAATCTCTGACTACTACATAAGTAGATGTATTTTAAAATACCTCACCAATCCTTGCTCATGAAAAAATGGAACTAACCGAACTTGCTTCGGTGCTTTTTTTTTTTTTTTTTTTAATTTCAGTATTGCTTATTAAGAACTAGTAAATAATGTATTTTTTCTAACGGTTCTCAATATTTCTATCTTAAAAGTGTTAATTATGTCTACTGATTTGGCACTATTATGTCTTGCATTAAGGAAGGGGAAACAAATAGCACTTTAACACTGACTATCATTCATCCTTCTTTGTTTCCTTAGCATAACAAAATAAGTTGAGATTTTAAATAGAAAAAAAATATTTTGAATGTCAAGCTGTTTATGTATGTCAAGTATTTGCGTAATCCAAACAATTTTACATTTTTGGTAGTTGAAAACAAAAAAAAAAAAAAAGAGTTTCGACCTGGAAAACAAGACTAATAAAAAACCCTACATTTATTTTCAATTTTTCTAGCGTAAACAAATATAATAAAAATAAACTACAGCTTAACAGCCAAAATATTGTGCGAGCACTTAAGTGGGGAAGAGAAAATGACAGAATAATTCAACCGTTCTTTATGGAAAACATCGAAATAGTGAAACCGTTTAAATAAAATGTTAAAATGATGCGAATTTCGATCCTGATACATAATACATTATGTTTTTTTTCCTCCATAGAAAAAACATTTTGAATAAAGTATATACTTCCCATTTTCGCAATTTGTATACCTGATGTATTTTAGCAAATGTCTATATTTGATGTCTTTGTTTTGAAATCAATCGTTTAGTGATAATTCTACGAGTATTAGAGGAAAATATGAAATAAAATGTTTCTAAGGTATATGCTATAAATAAATTTCTTTTTCGTGAATAGTATGTCAAAATATTAGTTAAAGCTAAATGTCAATTTTCATTATTCTCGCAAAAAATAAATAAATAAATAAATAAAAAATTTTTTGAAAAATATTAAAAATTTGCAAATGCAAAATTTTTACGTATGGAAGGGAAATTAAAACTTGAGCTGTAACTTCACTTTATATTCAAAAATATTCGAACATTTTCAAAAAATTGCCTCTGAAACTGTAAACAGTAGAAAACTGATATTTCTCTTGATGGGTTTGTACGGGTCTAGTTGTACTCCTTTTCGGTTACACTCAAATGATCCAGAAAAGTCTTACTCGTTCTTTGGGGAAAATCATTGATAATTTCTACGCAAACCGTAAACATAAGTTGGAGAATACTTGAGAATAAATCGCCTGATTTTAGTTCTTATCTTAGAGATATATCGCCAAACTGGGTATACACTTTGTTAACAAAATCAGATGCCGAATCTTATAGCAACTTAGAGTCATTGGTAGTGTTTAGTGAAAACTCCTATGGAAACAAACTAAATCATTATCGAAATTTATGCTACGATGCTGCCAAACTGTGTAAAACTGTCATTCCTACATAGGTTCGTATCAAGGGGAGGGGGGGGGGGACACAAAGATCAACCAATACAGTACTATTTGTCAGTAGATCGAAATGCTTTGAACAAAAAGAAGTAAACAAAAAAAAATCAATGCTTATAAATATTATTCTGTAAAAAACATGTGTTATTTTATAATTAATTGTAAAGCTCACAAATTTATTTTCAGATTATCTTATGTTCCTTGGAGAGATCGAAAAAAAGTTGTGTCATTTGGAAACTGTCATATTCTATTAAATGCGTGTTTATTCTAAGATATTTCCAATTATTTTGTGTTTATAAGTGTTGCCTTGCAATTTGCTCTTCATTAAAGAGGTTTTACCTGATCACATTCACGAAAGCTGAAATCAGTAATGGAAGAAAAACAAACCCTGATCGTTAATTAAAAGCGCATTTCAAATGCTTCTAAGGATTCTGTCAAGTGAAAAAAAACTTTTAAATGAGACAAATTTTAATTAAAGGAGTCTTTCTGGAGCTTTAAACAATGTCTGGAATTTCTATTCTTTCAAATGTAAAACACACATTGTGTTTGAGATGCGCAACTGCAGATAATTAGAATTTTGACCACAAGATGGCATCAATGTCACATGAGTTTGAGAGACATTTTTACCACTGCCGTTTTCCCGTCTGATGTTCAAAAATAAGAAAGATTTCTTTATTTTATGAATTCAAATATTTTTACTACGCCATGTTTTTTCATGTGAAATAAAACTATGGTAGGTAATTAATACATATTTTATTAACGAACTTTTATGTTCGCATCTTTTTATTGTGACGATCGCTGAAGGTACGGTGAGTGATGACGTCACTTATGTTTTTCTGACGCGTTCAATGACAAAATTTGGTGCATTTTTATAAGCAGTCGCTCTAATTTGCGCTACTCTTCCAGCAATCCAATAGTAATAATATTAAACCACAAACCTGCACTGAAAATCGTTTAAATTTTGACACATGAAATAGCCATATGAGGCAGTGAGAAGCAAAGGGATGTAAGTGATAAAATTAAAAATCTGGAGATAACCAGTACAAAAGGTAGGGGAACACTAGTAGACTTGGTAGGTGCTGCTATATTGCATGATTTAGAAAAACTTTTCAATGAGAGCCTACCTAGGACATTATTTTTAAACGTGTTTTACTCAAAATTTGAAAATTACCACTTACATGCCTTTGCTTTTCACCGCCTCATAGGGTAGACCGACCAGTGAGTGAACACCACCCAGTGAATGAATAGCGCGTCATTTTTTTTTTAAAAAAAATAAGCTTCCAAAATTTTTTTTCTAAATAAATTCACTACAAAAGTGTTCTTTATTGATATTCTAAGCTATCTGACACCTGATTGGTTACTTTGGATACGTATTTTTTTCCTGGAAAAAATTTGAAAGTTTTACTGCCGTGAATCGTTCTTTTTCTCTTTCAAAATAATAAGGCTGGTTTCGTGCCAGCAATTATTTTGATAAATATTATTTTTATTGATAAATTTTATTTTTTAACTTTACGAAAGAAAAATTAAGTATACATATTTAGGCTATGGATTTAAATTGTTTTAGTCAATACTGAATGCGTAGATTTTCAGGTAGAGGAGTGTTCAGTCATTGGGTACGAAAAATTGCGAAAACCCAGTGAATGAACAGTGGCAAAATTTCTTTTGATTTAAAAAGAAATTTGAAGTTTATTTGAGATATTTTAATTTTCGTACTTTTTTGTAATGCAGATAGTTTTATATGCTTATTTATTTATGTACTAGTGGTACCCCGCACGGCTTTGCCCGTAACAGAAAAATTAAAAGGTCTTTTGGTTCGCCTGTATATTTACAAATAATATATTTACAATATTATATTTACAAATAATATATTTACAAATAAAAAATTTACAAATAAAAAATTTACAATAATATATTTACCATACATTATTTTAATGTATGGTAAATTTTCTCGCCAATTGGCTTGTACTCATGTTACGGTTCCACGTTATGATAATTTCGTATCTCGCCAATTGGCTTGTGCCCATGTTGCGGTTCCACGTTATGATAATTTCGTAATTTACTCGTCCATCTTATGATATTTTTGTTCTTAAAATTGGAATAGAAAAAGAACCACATCGAATTTTCGAAAAATTGCTTCGAGGTTCACACCCCCATGTTACAAACTAACTTTGTGCCAAATTTCATGAAAATCGGCCGAACGGTCTAGGCGCTATGCGCGTCACTGAGATCCTGACAGACAGACATACATCCTGACAGACAGAGACACTTTCAGCTTTATTACTAATAAAGATTTCATTATATATTTTATAATTTCTTTATTTTTGTCTTTGTAAACAATGCGCTTTTTACTGAGTTTTATCTTTTGTCTATCTATATATCTATCTGTATATTAACCTACCTACCTACATCTATCTTTCTATATCTTTATCTCTTGATAGATAGACAGATAGATATAGAGATAGAGAAATAGAAATATATATATACAAAGAGAGAGAATAGATAGGTAGATATGTATGTATGTTTGTGATAGATAAATCGATAGAGGAAGATATAGAAATAGATATATAAAAAATAAAAGGTAAATATATATGTAGGTAGATAAATATAGAGATAGAATAGGTAGGTAGATAGATAGATCGATAGATTTATTGATAGATAAATAGATAGGTAGTGGTTAATAGGTAGATAGGTAGATAGAGAGACTAATATAGAGATAGATAGCTAGGTAGAGAGACTGATATAGAGATAGATAGTAGGTAGATATATAGACAGGTAGATAGACCGATAGATATAGATTGGTGGATAGATATAGATAGGTAGATATACTGATAAGGAGCTAGATAGATAGATAGGTAGATAGACAGGTAAAAAAGCAGGAAAATAGATAGATAAATAGATTGATTAGGATAATAGATTGGTCTATATTTAGATGTACAGACAGATAAATAGGTAGATAGTTAAGTAGATAGACAGATAGATAAGTAGATAGGTGAATAGATAAGTATATAAATAAGTAGATAAGTATAGAGATAGATCGATAGATTAGTATATAGATAGATAGATGGATAGATAAGTAGACAGGTAGATAGATAGATCGATAGATAAGTATATAGATAGATAGATAGATAGATAAGTAGATAGGTAGATATATATATATATATATATATATATATATATATATATATATATATATATAGATACGTAGATAGAGAAATAGATAAGTAGATAAGTGGACAGATAAGTAGATATACACAGAGATAAGTAGATAGATATATAGATAGATAAGTAGAGAGATAGAACGATAGGTAAGTATATAGATAGATATATGGATAGATAAGTAGATAGGTAGATAGATAGATCGATAGATAAGTAAATAGGTAGATAGATAGATCGATAGATAAGTATATAGATAGATGGAAACACTATCATATATTGTATTTATAATCTGGACAAGTCAACCAAAATGAACTTCACTAAAAATGAATTTCACTACGCAGTTCAATAGGCGCCACAGGCTGCTCTATGATACTGGTAGACAACTGGTAGAGTAAAATTCATATTCATATGAATTTTGTTTCTCTTGTGGTTTAAATGTTGTTCTATTTCCTTTATATCAATCTTATAGCTTAAATATTGTTCTATTTTCTTTAGATAAAACTTGTATTTTTCGTTTTAAAAGGTTCAATGTTTGTATTTCATGTAATGCTGATATTCTGGACTTTCAGTAACCCACTTGCCTGTTTTGTGAGATGTCGGGGGACTAGTGCTGCTTTTTAGGCAAATTTCGCCAGCAGCACTCACGAAACATCTCATGGTTTTTTCCCTACCCTTGGGGAGTACCCCCTGATGAGGCCCCAGGGTATTTTGGGATTTTTTCATTTTTTTCCTTCTTTCAAAAGATTTTTTCGTTCTTGTCCAATCCTTATATTGCTATCAAATATATAGATAGATATATATATAAGTAGATAGGTAGATGGATATATAGATAGAAAGATAAGTAGATAGATAGATATAGTAGTTATATATATATATATATATATATATATATATATATATATATATATATATATATATATATATATATATATATATATATATATATATATATATATATATATATATATATATATATATATATGTATATATATATATATATATATATATATATATAGATAGATAGATAGATAGATAGATAGATAGATAGATAGATCTCAAAGAATCTTAGTTTCTTTTTGAATCAAAATTTATCATGTTCATTCACTGGACCAATTTGTGTTCATTTACTGGTTCGAGGTGTTCATTCACTGGGTCTTTGTGCCATTTTTTCTTTAAACACTTAAAAAAGTCGGAAGCGGTACCATTTAAGTTCCCGCGATTTTTTAGAGATATTTACATAGATCAATTAAAATGTTTTAGCTATCACAATCTGTATAGTATAGAATTTAAAATTACTAGGTTTTTTTAAAAATGAAATTGTGCTTAACTGTTCATTCACTGGTCGGTCTACCCTATATAGTCTTTCATACTTTGCTAGATTCTCAAAGTAAAAAAAATGTTTAGATAAAAGTAATGATTTCAAATTTTGAATTATCCGAAGAAGTGATTCTACCACTCCTGTTTTTGACAGAAACAAACTGCAAGAAATACAAATTAACATCGAATGATATTTATTGCTTCGAAATGGTAGCTTAGGAAATGCGAGAATCTTAATGAAAACCGTAAATCATTGTCCTTGTTGCGAATGACGTTAATAGGCGTATGAAAGAATAATAGCTGAAAGAAGATTTATTCAGCATTCTTTAGGAAAATCTTGGTTTCTGAACATTATAAACGGTCACCCCCTTGTTTCGATTATGATGAAAACAAAATTCATATCATTCTTCGCTCTAAGAAAAAGAATTTTCTATATACTACAGGATAACGTACAGAATAGCAATTGAGTTTAAAACAAAATCTTCTGACAGAAACAGTAAAGTGAGAAAATAATAGGGGAAAATGTTATAGTTTTGATAGCACTAACCATTGATGCCATAATAAATGTTTCAAGAACGTTGCTTAAAAAAAAATGCAATTTCAAGGATGTGTCACAAGAGCCTTCAGTGGCGTAGTCAGGGGGAGTGTCCTGACCTTTGTATGATTGCTTAGCAACCTCATTTGGTTCCCAAAGATTAAAATCGTGCGCAGGGTTAATATGGTTTGAATACGTATTGCTATTGGAACGAAAATGAAAATCCCGCGCCCAGTCGAAGAAAAAATGAATTTTATTAAAATACGTATTTTAGACAAAATGCTTCCAACAGTTTCGCCCTCCCCTCGGGTACTATTTTTTAGCACATTGCACAGCTATAAGAGCTCCTGGACGAAAAAAAGATCCGTTTTGAAATGCCATTTTCACATTTCCAACTGCATTTTGCTCCTTAAATAAGGAGCTGAAATTAAAATTAGCCTAGGATTTTCATTTAATTAGAATCCCTTAATTACACTGCCGCAATTAATTGAGAAAACTGAGACAACTATTTTGGACAGAAAAAGATTTCTTCTGAAGGACGTAGAACGTTAAGAGGGTGGACGCTTCCATAAACTTATGCTGAAGGTAAAACACAGTATCTGCTTTTCTTTGCACTTTTGTCATCGATTTTACGTAAGCTTTATTGTAAAAACTTGCGTACTTAGTTTACGCACGAAAATAGCGTTCAATTTCAATATTTCTTTATTGTTTATAGGGAATCAAAAGCAGGTTTCATAAAGTATCTCAAAAGTTCATTTTTGTAGATACTGCGGTTTACCTGTCCACGGCAGTATTAGGCAGTTTAAGTGAAGTTTTAGCTTAAAAAATTAACTAAAAACTGTTATTTAAAAAAAATGGTTGAAAACAAGTCCGACGGGATGTACTAACCAGGGTTACCAGATTTAAGAACAGTAAATACGGGACAGGCTTCTAGGAGTGAAAAGGGGGGTGGGGGATATTTTTTAAGTTAAGGGCAATTATTGGATATGGCGTATGTTTAAGGTATGTTTTCGACGTAGAACGTATTTTCATGATAAATCTGAAAAATTCAATCGTAACAAAGCATACAAAACGTCGCCGATCAAAGTACAAAAATCCTTTTCATTGCGATTGACAACGCATGCGCAGAGATATATTTTATTTACATTAGTAGATGCGCCAAGATGAAGCAATCATTCTGTTCCTCACCGTCTGCCGCCTAAACAAAAACCAAATTAAAACATAACTAATTTTTACGTTTGCTGCCACATGATTTTCTTATTGCTCTTTATTTCACATTTTCCCCCTCTTTTTTTACTTTATTTTTTTCTCAAAAAAATGTCTCTTTCTGTAAAATATTGTTATTAGCCAGAATACGGGACTTGAGCCGTCCCGTATGGAAGTTCTCCGGGACGCGGGACAATTTTACAAAATACGGGACTGTCCCTTGAAGTCCGGGACGTCTGGCAACCCTGGTACTAACACCCGGGCTCCGAAGTAAATCTGGAATAACATTGAAAGCTGCAAGTGCGATGGGCTTTCTTCGACAAAACTTCAATACTTTGAGATACACCCAAACCTGTTTTTAGGCGGTCTTTTTTGTGCAATTTTTTTTTTTTTTTTTTGTGAATTTCTTTTTTGTGCGGTACATTAAAATCCCAATTAAAAAAAGATTGGGATTCAAATGACGAAATTGTTTTTAAAACGATTGCGAGGTACTATCTTCCAAGTGACGATATGGACCCTCCAAATTTTTGGGAGGTCACTGTTACCTCCCAAAAGTTTCTTTACCCTGGAAATTTTGTCCGAATACTCGGCAAAAAGTATCATTTGTTTTATTTTTATTTCATTTAAATATTATAATTTTGAAAGTTTTTTGGCTTATTTTGTATGTGGGAATTTTTTCATGCGGTCCCTATTCGCCGCATTAAAAGGAAAAAAAATAACTGTGTTCCGAAAACAACTTTTTAAAGCTACTCGTGAAGTTTCGAACATTTTTTTGTGCGGTCCCTATCCACCGCATAAAAACAGGTTTGGGTGTATAATGAAAATTAAGAATTGATAATTAAGTATTACCTAAATAAGTACAGTTTTCATGAAATACACCGCCAGTCATTTTCAGCCGAGGACAGCAGTTTCATGCTTATTCGCACTCATCAGCTCGGCATAGGAAAGTGACTGAGCTTGAGATGGAAAACCTCTTAAGGAAGCCATAGGAAGGAAGCGGTATATACGGAACATACCATGCCTTGCCTTTCAATCTTCGAGTTGAACCGAACCATTGCTTCGGTCACTCGTCTGGTCTGTGCTAATTCTATATTAGCTACTAGTTTGTTTGGCACTCTTGGCTTCCTTAAGAGGTTTTCCATCTCCAGCTCAGTCACTTTCCTACGCCGGGCTGATGAGTGCTAATAAACACGAAACTGCAGTCCTCGGCTGGAAATGACTGAGCTGGCGGTGTATTTCTTATATTTCTGCTTTAGCCCTGGCTAATGGGCGGTAATTTACTGAATACAGAAGTACTATTTTGTACGTAAATTCATCTAGTTGCGTTTTTTGTTTAATAAAGCAATCAGTTCAAACAATTTTGACAGTATTAATTTTTAGCCGAAAATTCCACCTTTACTGAAACTTTTCAAATACAAATTATTCCAAAATAAATTTAATCAGGTGGTGGGGAAATTGTCTCTTCATTTAACTCGAAACTCTTTTCTATTTTTTCTTGTCTGTGCTCTAAAGAAAACAATCACTTTTCTTCTTTTCACGAAGGAACAACTGAATTTTATTCTTCTTTCTATCTTAGTTGCTTATGGCAATGTTTACATCTTCCCTTTACAATCATAAAATTTTCTTACATTATTCTTTCCTATTTTAGACATAAACTGGTATAACTGCTTTCGCTGCGCGCAAAGAAAGAATCACAAAGGAGATTCAGAATTTTGGGAAATTTGATAAAAATACTTTTTTTTCCCTTAGGATGACTTTACTCCTCTCGTTTATTTCTCAAAGAAAAGCACTTAACTTGGCATTAATGTTTCACATCCTTTCTTTCTATTCAATCAATAAAATATTATTCACTTAATATTGAGGATTTTATTTTGCACTATTGGTACCCGCACGGCTTTGCCCGTAATAGAAAAATTAAAAGGTCTTTTGGTTCGCCTGTATATTTACAAATAATGTATGGTGAATTTTCTCGCCAATTGGCTTGTACCTATGTTACGGTTCCACGGTATGATAATTTCGTATCTCGCCAATTGGCTTGTGCCCCTGCTACGGTTCCACGTTATGATAATTTCGTAATTTACTCGTTCATCTTATGATAGTTTTGTTCTTAAAATTGGAATAGAAAAAGAACCATATCGAATTTTCGAAAAATCGCTTCGATGTGTACACCCCCATGCTACAAACTAACTCTGTGCCAAATTTCATGAAAATCGGCCGAACGGTCTAGGCGCTATGCGCGTCACAGAGATCCAGACATCCAGACATCCTCCGCACATCCAGAGAGAGACTTTCAGCTTTATTATTAGTAGAAAGATAGGGCAGATGGAATAAAGGGATACCGAATTTCAATGTTTAAACTGCAAATGCTCCCCCCCCCCGTTTTTTTTGGGGGGGATGTAGGACTAGTTGAGACAGAACATTTTTGCATTGTGTCAAAGACTACACTCTGTGACAGTCACTGGGTGAGAAAAGTATGACTTTATGACTTTGTTAGCAAATAAAATCATGGTTCTTTTCACTTCGTATAATAATGGGGTAAATGAAAGCACGTAGTTTTTTTTTCCAATGAGGTCTATTTAGGTAGGTAATCGATTCAATCAATATTCAATTTGTGGCTCGTATCTTGCATGAGACTCGCTGAATCCTACAAATGTCCTTTTAAACTATTTTTACGAAAAAAAATGCAAAACAATTGAATTATGTGCTTAATTTATGTGAAATACGCATAAAAAAGTACCATTTACAGCAAAATTCAATCTTCCAAAAAATAGAAAGAGTGAAAAGCTTAATCGTTTCTATTTCCTTAAGAGCACAGCATGCATGGGGCAAATGGAAATACCTGAATTGTCTAGTTAAAATGCCAGAGAAGGTTTTGCTGTCTTGTGCCAGCTAGGCGGGCAATTTGGGGGGGGGGGGGGGGTAGCGCTGCTTCACTTTTCCGACTGCACCGCAATTCGGTGCGAAGTCCGACTTCCACTGCACACTCACGCCATAAGGACCCGTTTATAGGGTAGGCAATCATTCACTGCATAAGAAAACATTCACATAAATGAAGAGAGAGAAAGTACATCCATGCTCGAGCCAGGATTTGAGCCCGGGACTTCCTCATCACAGTCAGTCAGCCTTCTCTGACCACTGGACAAGGTGGCCGGCGTCAGAGAAGGTGACATTCAAAAATAAATGCTTTTAATAACCTTCTCCGTGACAACTAAATCTAACTTAAACCGTTAACTCCGCATTTGTACACCTGCTGGAGAGGAAAATGTAGTTTAAAAACTAACTTTTTTTCACAGTGACATCTTCAAACAATGATGGCGTCTTTAAAATTGCTTGGAAACACATGAAACTCTTAGAATATCTTTTATGAGTTGTCTCGTCTCTTCACTAAGCAACCGTTTAGTTTGAGCAATTACCACAAGTGAAGTACATAATAGAGTTATTTTTCATTTATTCTATGACGCCTTTTACTTCATTTGAGCCTATCATTTTTTTGTACTTGCTGCTATATCCTTATGAGTAAGTAAATTCGCGACATATTCAGAGACGAATGAAACAGCAGAGACAAATCTCTGAATTTTCTGGCACCTGAAGACGTCATTTCTTGTATTTCGCCACAAACAGAGCAGGTGATACAAAACCGCACTTAAGGGGAAAAAACAAAACGCTTGCACGAATTCGAAACTGAATAAAAGAAAGGATTCTAATGTGGATTACACCACAATGTTTATTAAACACATCTTTATATGTAAAAGTAAAATATATCCCAATAGGCTTTCAATAAAAAAAATTCAAAAATAATTAAAAATTTACATACTTTATCATGAAAGACCTCCCATACCCCTTTTTTTAGATATGCTCTATTTAAATTTACATAAAAGGGGGGTGACCCACTTAACTCTTACTATGGGGTAAGTGGGACACTCATCCGATTTTTTAAAAAATATAATCGTTAAAAATATTTAAAGCATTATTTTAGAAAACCATGATGAACTTTTGTTTATTAATAATGTCCAAGATAAAATAAGACAATAAGTTTAAATTATTTTGTTTCAAAACTTTTGTATAAGGTTTCAAAAACGAACTATTCTCAAAAGGGGTCCCACTTACCTGAACCAACCCTACTATAAATTTGGTGGGGTTGTTTTTCTTTTAATTGCTAGGATGAAAGCTGTTTTGATCACCACTCTTAGGAAAGTGCAACTAAGTATCAATCAAACGCGCAAACGTAGCAAAACACGTTCGTTAAATTCACCATAATGGGATGAAATTAGACAAAAAATAGAACCATGTTTTATTTGATTACGCTTTTATACTCACGTTGACAGCCAATCTCTCAGTTGTGAATAAAAGAGCACGCACTCTAACGTGCATACAATCTCTATGAGCATCTTTAGTTCATGAAATTTAATGCTGATTTGAAGCCTAAGTTCAATTATTTTTTCATTAAATTTAATTGTGTTAAATTATGGGCTGCGTTTGTTTTCTAAAACCTGTGAACATTGGTCGTATACCAACAGCCCGGTTATTTCATCCAGAGACTGCAGTTTCGTCTTTGTCACAGACTCATCTGTCAAGGAATATGGGAACATACTGTAACTTACTCCTTAATCGGACAGGAATAGGGTAACTTACAATAACGTACTGTTTAATCGAGCAATGTGTTTCAGTTTATCTATCTATATTTCTTAATACAATTAAAGACGATCTTCGTATCTCGGTAACTACGAGTTATCTCGAATATTGCTTCACTTACAAGCAGGAAAAATGAAGCAAGTTCACGTAACGTATGTTTAGAGTTCACTCCAAAATAAAGAAAAAATGAGTGTTTTATTCGAAAAAAGACTACAGAAAAAAAGAAGAAACAATAAAACTGACTAGGGATAGCATTGCCTAAAAATCTTTGTTGAAATGCCGATTGTTTCTAAATAAGGCCGAGCACACCTAAAAATTTCAACTACGAGTATAATAAGAATAGCAATCCCTAAGAAACTCAATAAAATATTTATAACAGACACTGAACATTCAAACGAGAATAAGGATAACAGTACATGTACATCAGCAAGGTCAATTATACCTAAAGCTTCTACCGATAATACGGACAAAAGTTCCTTAAATTTTTTTTTTTAAATAAAGGGATTGTTGTAACTTAAAATTAAAATTCACAACAACCTCTTAAAATTCCAACATAATAAAGACATTTCCTAATTAACTTCATCAGTCTTTCAATACCCCGTTAGAATTCACTAAGCATTCCTTAAAATCTCTGGTTAGAATATGACCGACGATCTTAAAAGACCCCAGTTAGAATATGACAGACAGTCCCTTAAAATCCCCATTAGAATATGGTCAACATTCCTTTAAAATCGAATCAAATTTTTTCTTTATCAATGATTAGAACGGCGCCAAGAAAAATAAAATAAAGGGTGTGACTTATAATTTTTGAAAAACAAAAAAGGATTTATTTATTTATTTTTACAGAAGCGAAACAGATTAACAAAACTACGTACATGACTGCGTACAAAACACCTTGCCTCCGGACACACACAGGAAATATTTACAACTCAAAAGAAAGAAATAACACACCCTGAGCACTGACGGGAATCTTACTCATGATCTCCGGCTCAGAAACCGAATTTTGTGCCACAGAGCCACGGAGATTCCGTACGAAAAGTATGTGATCAAAGTAAAAATGTAAAAAAAAAATCTTATTGTTCGATCTCTGAGTTCGATCGTGGGTATGTTATGCGGTTCGAGGAAACAATGACAACGCTCAGAAACAAGGAGCGGTTGCACCGAGTCCCAATATGGAAACGTATAGGGCCTCTACAGTTTTCGAACACTTGCAGTGGCATCGGTGCGACCAATCACTGTTTCGAACGTACCCTTGTTGCGTACAATCTCAAATTATCAACGAGGACTTACAATCGAATTGCATGAAATTGAATGCGGGCTGTAGAAACGATAAAAATAAAAGACTCGGGGTGAAAACTTTGAATTTTTTCCCGCTTCAGAACTTAAGAGCCATTATTTTGAAATTCAGACAAAAAACGGAAATTTTGGCAGTGACCATTTTTTATTTTCCTAATTTTTTTATATGTCAAAGTAGGTCATAAGAAGTGAACATTCCGAAATTTTTAGCCTTCCAAAAATTTTCTTTCGCTCGTTAAAAATTCCCAAAGTTTGAGGTTTTGCACCGCTTTTTTAGAAAAATTCTATAAGTCGCATTTCAGTGCGCTATAGCTCTTTACAGAAACACCACCTCACGGTTATGTTTATATTTATTGGTTGTACTGTATCTAGTGATGATGACTTCATAGTTATTTTGGTTGGGGAGTGTTGCTTTCTTCAGATAAGGGGTCGCAAAGTATGAATTTTATCCGTTTTCGCGCAAGTTTAACCTGCGTTATTTCCCACCAAAAAGCCACCCTCCGGAAAAAATGTGACATATACTGAAAGTTTATACTATGAAGAGAGTAAGTAGCACAAAATTTGTTTGAGGTTTAATTTTTTTTAGGAGAAAAATGTCCTGATATTTTTCAAATTTTCAAAAATTGTGCTTTTTTGATCGCAATTAACTCAAAACAGCATCACTAGGAAAAAAACCTTTTATATACTATGGTACCTGGCTATGTGTAAAACATCATGAAAAAGAAAACAACATGGGATCTCTTCTTGTTTTCAAGAAAATAATTTTTTTTGTAGCTCATTTCATGCGTTTTCTCATGCGTAAAACGTGTGTCCAGTATGCAGATTAGATCTGCTAAAACTTAAAGGATGTAATAAGAATGTATATATGTATGTATAAAGAAAGAGAAAAAGACTAGCACTACTTTATTTTTCTGATTTTTACAAATTTATGGTATTTTAATTGCAGGTAAATCAGAAAACGATAAATCGATATCATATGTATATATATATATATATATATAATTAAGCAAACAGAATTTTAAATATTAAACAAATTATAAGTAGTTAATGATGATAAAAAGGAAAATTGCAAACAGCTATTAAATAGGAAAAGATAAAGTATGAATCCAAAGCTCATCAGCCGTGGAGGATTCATTAATTACGGTCAAAAGACCAAAAATTTAACTATGAACTAAAAGAGAATGTTATCATCATTAATTATTTATAATTTGTTTAATATTTGAAATTCTGTTTGCTTAATTTCATATTTACTTGGCTTTTTAGTTTTTCTGCGTTGCGCATCTATGGGCTTTTGGTGTTGTCTTTTCAATATTTTACACTTTTATTATATATATTGATTTATCGTTTTATCGTATCAATAACAAAATAATTCTTTCTTATTTATTTATTTATGTCCATAGCAATGGAAGAAATTTCATGAACTATATCTGCTTCACTTTCCTCTAAATGTCTATTTTTTATGTTATCTTCAAATACCTGTAAAAGGCTGTCGGTTCTTGATAAATCAGTATTACTTGCTATTTTTTTTTTTTTTTTGCTTTGTATATCGGCTTAAAGCAGCTTGAATTTGACTTTTTGTCAGATGTTGTTCGGATGGAATATTTTTTTGCCTTCAATCATCTCTGTTCTACTTGCATGTTCTACTAGGTCGGGCGTCTGATTTCTCCCGGTTTTCTCACCATAAAGGAACTTTTCTTAAAGAAACTCTCTTTGTTTCATTGAAAATCGTGTACTTTTACGAGTTGGGAGAGCCCACTCCTCACATGAGATTGACAAAATGTTTTCTTCTTTGTTTTCTCCTTGTTGACTGGTAGATGCCTGACCAAGACCACAAGAAACAGAACTCTGAACAGGTATTTGAAGATGACATAGAAAATAGACATTTAGAAGAAAGTGAAGCAGATATTATTCATGAAATTTCTTCCACTGTTACGGACATAAATAAAAAAGAATTATTTTGGGATTGATACCATAAATCTATATATATATATATATATATATATATATATATATATGATATCGATTTATCGTTTTCTGATTTACCTGCAATTAAAATACCATCAATTTGTATAAATCAGAAAAATAAAGTATTGCTAATCTTTTTCTCTTTCTCTATTCACACATATATACATTCCTACTACATACTTGAAGTTTTAGCAGATCTAATCTGCATACTAGACACACGTTTTACGCACAAGAAAACGCATAAAATGAGCTACAAAAAAATTATTTTCCAGGAAACAAGAAGAGATCCCATGCTGTTTTCTTTTTCATGATGTTTTATATATAGCCAGGTACCATAATATATAAAAGGTTTTTTTTCTTAGTGATGCTGTTTTGAGTTAATTGCGATCAAAAAAGCACAATTTTTGAAAATTTGAAAAATATCAGGGCATTTTTCTCCTAAAAAAAAATTAAACCTCAAACAAATTTTGTGCTATTTACGCTCTTCATAGTATAAACTTTCCGTATATGTTAAATTTTTTTCGGGGGATGGCTTTTGGGAGGAAATAACGCAGGTTAAACTTGCGCGAAAACGGATAAAATCCATATTTTGCGACCCCTTATCTGAAGAAAGCAACAATCCCCAACCAAAATAACTATGAAGTCATCATTACTAGATACAGTACAACCAATAAATATAAATATAACCGTGGGGTGGAGTTTCTGTAAAGAGCTAAAGCGCACTGAAATGCGACTTTTGGAATTTTTCTAAAAAAACGCTGCAAAACCTCAAACTTTGGAAATTTTTAACGAGCGAAAAAAATTTTTTGGAAGGCTAAAAATTTCAGAATGTTTACTTCTCATGACCTACTTTGACATATAAAAAAATTAGAAAAATCAAAAATGGTCACTGCCACACCTTGCCTGAACTTCAAAATAATGGCTCTTAAAGCCTGTGGATCGGGTAAGTAGTACCTGTTCATTTCATTGCTTTTTTGTAGTTTATTTTGCTTGAAAACTAGTTAAACTTTCCCGTTCAAGTGAAAAATTTTGCATGCTGTGTAGTGCAAAACATCGCTAATAATATTGCTCGTAATCGTATGTTCATTGATGATCCAACTTTTTTTAGAGCTCATACATGTTTTTGATTTACAGTGCTTTTGGGGATTGAGTGCAAAATGCATTATGTACTCTTTGCAGTTGATAAATCTCACGTTTAATATATTGTTTTCTCTGTGTTTATTTTTTCTTCGTTAGTAAATAAATACACACCTTTCAATTCTTTTCTTACAAGTAGCCCGACATGTGTTAAATGGAAATAAAATACGAACTTTATTTAGCAGATTTTATTAAAAAACATAAACATCCTACACGGGTGAGGTTTTTTTTTTTTTTTTTTTTTGTTTAAACGTAAGTAGTGAGGTAAAGTACATGGTAGCCTCAAAACCTCAAAATTTTATTTCTTGCTCACACCGCTAAAATTTACCAAATTAAATGTTTGCGAAGGTTTTTTGTCGTTATGTTTCATAAAATGAAACAGCACTGTAAGTTTCATACATATACAGATGGGTATGTAAAAATCGCTGTAAAAGTCCAATTCTTGTGAGGTGTAACACACTCCATCTAGCTAGCTAAGCCTTCATATTTGCCATGTATCCCTTGAAAATCGACAGATTTCATTTTCATTCTGATGACAAAGACTGTGATTGGTTATGATATGAAAGAATATTTCATTTTAAAAGCAGTAACTATGTTGAGAGTTAGAATATTCTAAGCAGTACCGTTCTGAAGTTTAATATATTTTCAAAATATAGATTCTTAAGTCCATTAACAGTAACAGGCACATTTTCATTACAGTTTTATATTTTATTTTTAAAAACAAGACCTGATTTGAAGGTCAGATATAGTTAAATTATTTACAACTTATGGTTGTTGTTGAATGTTGTTTTACATTAAATGTAATGTGTATTGAAGGGAATGGTATATTACAGCAAAATACCCGGTGTTTTGACACGAAGTTGCGTTTTACCAACTTTTTACGCACCGTTTGATGTAGTGGCAATTCAGTAGTTTAACTCGAACGGATAATATTCTGTATTTTCAATTCTAAATTTTCGATGACACAGGATTTGAAATTGAAGCCATAGTCAACGAGAACAAGAGAACCTCTCCAGAAATTTCATGCTAACATTTTTTTGCTGAATTTTTATCTTTATTTGGGTTTTTTCTTAAAACGTTTTCAACTAGTCATTTAAACTCTTTAATATAATATTTCCAAACTGTTAAAAACGATTTCAAGAACTTTAAAACTACAAATTAGAACTTTTAAGAAATAATTCTAATTAAGTTATACGAGATTAAATTTTCTACGTAGATTATATAGGTTAAGATTTTTTCTTAATTAATGGTTTTTTTCTTAATTAAGTGTTAAAATTTAATCCAAGAAATTTCAAATTTAAAAATAATAATAATTACTATCGGGCTAAGACTTCTAAACGTGTTTGTGTTTGCTCAGTATAGAGTTTATTTTTGGTTTCTACAAACTGCAAAGTTAAATTTTAACACTGATATTTTTGTACTAATTAGTATACCCATAAGTCCGTGTCTTTATATAAAGAACAAAACTTAAAAAGATGCTAGGAGGGTATTTTAGGTATTGTAAGAGCATTTCACTAGAAATTTTCTCACACTGGAAGCAGAAAACCGTTTAGTGAAATCTTGCTACAGACTGTATTGATTAAATTGTATGATTAAGGTAAACACATCAGTAGTGGCCAGTGCTTCTAAGTACTTCAGTAGTGGCTCCTTTAAGGTTTGTTTTTGAACAATAGGATTCCAGATTTCCCATTGAGTTCAAACGAGTAGGAGATAATAACCTCCTGCACGTTTGATGCACTTTTAAATCCATTGGGAGATCTGGAATCCTACTTTGTTTAACCCGGGAGAACTCGCATCGGGCCTCTCAGGCCCGGTCATTACAAATTTACGCTGCCAAAAATCATCCTTTCAACGGAAATGAATGAGGTCCACAGTAGCTGCCGAGGTGACCTACATACAGACCACATGCTTTTCAGGAATGTAAATTTCCCCTTTTCCCCAGAAAATTCCGGTTCGGGCCTCACAGGCCCGGAGCGAGCGCTCACGCTTTTCATTTCAGATTGTGAATGTAAAGTAAGAGGTTGTGAAATGCATCCCTATTTAAGCTACAAAGATGAAAAGAAGAGGTTGCAGATCTTGTTGGTTGAGGTTTCAACTGATGAGAACTCCCTTAATGAAGATGAAGAAGAAGAAGTTGACACAGAACAGTAAAGCGATCATCAGTAATGCTCAGAAGAAGATTTAGATTTATGTATCATAAAACTTTCTTAAACCTTACATTTTAAAACATATTTTAGAGGCTGTTTATCTACTTATAATTGTGTTGAAAGCACATTTTTTTTTTCTATTTTGCAAACTTAATTTACTGAAATAACCACTCCGGGCCTACGGAGCCCCCCGCGAGCGTTCGTGTGACGAAAAGAACCGCGAGTCTCCCGGGTTAAATATGAAACTTGAAGGGGCCGCTACACTGAAGCACTCTTAAGCACTGGCCGCTACTGGTGTGTTTACCTTACTGCTAATTTAAGAGATAAGCCAACTACAAGAAAATACTATATGAATAATATGAAAGCAACAATGCGAGAGTATATAAGGTCTGTTAAATAATCTTGTGTTAATTGCAAAACTATAATAATAGTAACAGTAATAATAATAGTTTTCTCATCATTACTATCTTGCTATTAATAACACTGTATTTCTCTATTTTTTCCTTATAAACATATATATGCGTTGTTGGAAGCTTTCTGTAAATTAATAGTCTTAATGATTTTTGAAAAAATGAAATGTAATTTGAAAGTAACGTCCTTCAAGAAAATAACCTAGGACTTTTTTTTCAAACTAAGTACAATGCGTTTACATTATACCTAGTACACAAAAGATGAAAGGGAAATGAAATGTCTGTTCTTACTGAATTCGAATGACTTGCTCTTATTCTTTGCATAAAATGAATATGCAAAGCAAAAACTTCCTATTTTATTAATTTCCTTTATGTTATCTTTTGTGCGAACGAAAGGATAAAGTCGAGTTTTGACTTTCTTTTGTGACGAAGTAGTTCCAGACTTTCTTCAGTATAAATTTTTGAAAGGAATTATTTTATTTAGTCTCCACAGAGCAGAAAACCTGCTTTCTGCTTCAAGCGTTTACGTTTTGTATTGTTCCTAAAACTGGAAAATGCATTTCTCAGTATGTCGTTTTATGTGAATGAATAAAATATATTCGTTGAGTCTTATTCTCAAAATATGGATAATGAATAACCTTATTGTAAGAATTATATTTTGAATGCTACAGTGATTCGAATACGCATAGCTATAGTTCGGTAAGTGGAATTAGGATAACCGTAGTATTAAACTTGTGGTTATCTAATATAGGGTGGGCCGAAATAAGGAAATTTTTGATAAGAAACTTCTAATAGAAAAATAATGTTGTGTATTGCCATCCTAAAAATGGGAAAAATAATATTAAAAAAAAGTTAATATTTATGTCTTCAGATCGCGCATTAGCAGTGAAGTTTGAAAAAAAATGGAAAAAATGGTCAATTTTCGAATATTTTTTTAAAAATCCAAATGTTTAAAATGTTTGTTCTAATCCCATTTAAATGCTTCGTTTTGATAGTCTTTTAATATATATTTGAAAATATTGACATTCCTTTACAGTTTCCAGTCCGCGCATGAGCCGCAACTTTGCGTGAAGACAACCAAAAATCGACAATTTTAGCTTCTTTTGTATATTGCAGTATTTCGTCTTTCAAATCCCAGTTATATATATTTTTACAGTAAATGTGCACTATACTAAGGTTTGAAGTTGGACTTGTGATTCAATTTTTGCATTGATGATCGCGAGCACATAGGTTTTCACATTAATCCATATCCTGTATCATCCCAAAAAAACACCCTTACTACCGACTAACTCACTAACCAGTTTAATAACCCAGCCGGAGTGTAAAAGAGGAAAATTTACTGATTTATGGGTAAAGCATCAACTCTTTTTGTAAAATTAAATATTTTTAATTTTTAGAAAGAACTTGGTCGGAAGAAATCGAAGCTTTGGAAACTGACTTAAAAAGCGAGCAAAAGAGTTTGATGGATATTGTTATTACAACACAGAAAGGAAAATGTGACTTTGATCTCGCTTCCAGCAAAACTATTACGTTTTAGTCGTTAGCTTTCGTTTCGTTAACGTGTGGTAGCGGTGCGCAGGGGCTGTATAATATTTTTCAATTAAACTACTATAGTCTAAGATCCGGCTGCAAAATTCTGCACTCATCGAGTATAAAGTCAATATTTAAAATGTATATTACATTATGAAAGGCGCAATGTGTTTGACTAAGTTGCCTAGCAAGAAGTGATCGCAAGTATTTTTTATCAAATTAATATTGTTTGACATTTTGGGGTAAAAATGACACATTTGTTATTAAAATAAATAATACTGCCGTGCTAAGCACAGATGTGGTATCTGCACATTTTATCAAAATTGAGTTATTGTCACCAGGTGGTCGTTAGTAATTTAATTTACCTAAATCTCAAGTTTTTTTGGCGATTTGTGAACGCGAAATATTAAAAAAAGCTTTAAGAAAAAAGTCGTAACTGCACAGTTTGCGGAGTTTGCTAAGGCAATTTGAACGTAAGTGACAAATACTAAGCCTTTAAAGTAGTATCTGCGCAGTTACCATTTTTTTCCTTAGTATTTTTTGTAGATACGACTTTTATACCTTAGTAAAGCAGCATATTTAATAATGTAGCAGTTTATTGTAACACAGAAATAAAAATTAATTTACCGTTGAATAGTTTATACAGGTCGATAATAAAAACTAATACAACTTTGCATAATTGTTAAAGTAAATATTCAGATTTTTCTATTCAAATGTTTATTTAAAATGTAAAATCTAAAAATGAAATGCATGTAAAATATTCATATCTAATTCTTTCATGCAAAAAAAAAAAAAAAAAAAAACTCATTTCATTCTACGGCCAGTAATATTTTCATTTAAATACCGTCTGCTGTCAAAATTATCTTTATGCTCGGTAAAAATGAATCTAAAAAATAAAACATTATAAAAAACACATTCTTTTAATGTATAAGACAGAAAATTGTTATGGATTACAGTTTTAACCGTCCGGAGTTTTGAAAATGGTATATTTCAGAAGGTAGATTCTGTTAGATTTGTTTTAACAAATAAAGTGAAACAGCTAAGTCCAAAACAAGCAGATGTTTTCAGTATTATTTAATGATACCTTGATCACGTTTTACTAAGCTATTTTTGTCGTATCTGCGCAGATACCCCTAAAAATGCTTAGTAATTGTCACTTACGGTGAAAATTGCTTAGTATATGAAAAGATTTTGAAAAGAAAATTTGTCGTAACTACATTTATTAATTTTAAATTAAGATTTTAGCAAAAAAAACTCTCTTATGGTTTTTAGATAAGTTATTTACGAAACAACTACCGCAAGTTGAGCATTTAATTAAGTCATAAATCAAAGAAATGAGTTGCAAAACTTTAATCGTCGATTTCTCATTTTGAGCTCTGCTGCAGATACCACATCTGTGCTTAGCACGGCAGAATACGCTACATCAAAAAAATATGCCTAAAGAACTTGAAAAGTTATGGTTGCCGTTGCGCAACTGGCCGCAACCTATTCACAGTCACATGTAAACGGGTCCTGCAATTGGTGTACATTTATGCACTCATAAAGTATAGTCATCATTTATGTATCAAGTTAAAGCTATTTTTTTCTGAACGTAATAAACTAAGGTTGCCTATGCAAAAATGGTCGCAAGTGGAGGTTGCCAGCTGTTCAAGATTGCTTAGAATGAAAAGGTTAGCGCTTTACATATTCGTTCGACAGAGATGGTGATAGCCAGCTCTACGCATGGGCGTATTCAGAGGGGGGGGCAAGGTAGGGAAGCTCCCCCGCCCCTCAACTTCAAAAATAAAAAATATTTAGAATTAAAAAAAAATTAAATTGACGGTTGTTTCAATTTTCTAAATTTATCAAAGTTCAGATGTATCAACTTGTTTCTGAATTTGAAAGTGTATGCATCTTCTTTGGGAGCTCATTGAAAAGGGAAAGTAATTGGTGTTTAATCGGGTTAATACCGAACTCATTTTAGAATTTTGTTGTTTCCAAAATTGAAATAAAAGGGGGGGGGGGGTGCTAAAACCAGTCTCCTAACTGCCCAAATGTTGCGCCTTTTCAGGTGAGCCCCGAACTTTAAATTTTATCAGGGTGGAAACTTTCAATGGGCCGAATGGAATTCCAAATTTTCCCGAATGATGATAATTCGTCTAAAGGAACTCCAAATTTTGCCAAATGATATTTTTATCATATCGTCAAACAAAACTTTCCGGATGGTGATATTTTTCCATATCGTTAAACAAAATTTGCCAAATTTGCCCATCAAGCCTTTCCTACGGCTGCCTCACCCCCCCCCCCCATCTCCTTTCTTTGTTGAGCTGGATACGCCCTTGGTTGTACGAGTTTTTAAAGTCATCCCGCATGCATCAATTGTTAGTGTTTTTAACCAATGGAGCAAATAGTAGTAGAAACAAATTGCAAATGCTCCAAAAGAAATAAAATTAATAAATATTTGTTGGTTATATTAAAAATCCCATATACATATAACATGCATTCCTAAATATAAAAGGTAAAATGTCTTTCATCTATAAAATTAGAATAAAAGATTAATATTTGTGAAAGAATATTACACCAGTTTTTTATGAAAAGACAATTATATTATACAGAAAATGATTCCGAAAAACAAGAAAATTATTTAAATATTTTTACGATACAAATTAATTTTACCTTTTTATTGAGGAATTAATTTTATATGTCTATGGGATTTCAAATGTAATTACACAAAAATTTATTAGTTTTATTTCTTTGGAGCATTTGAAATTTGTTTCTACTACTGTTTGCACCGTTGGTTGAGAACACTCACAAATGACGCATGCGCGATGACTTTAAAAACTAGTACAAACCAAGGGCGTATCCAGCTCAACCAAGAAAGGAGAGGGATGAGGCAGCCGTACGGAAACTCTGATGGGTAAATTCGGCAAATTTTGTTTAACGATATCGCAAAAATATCACCATTCGGAAAGTTTTGTTTGACGATATGATAAAAGTACCATTTGGTAGAATTTGGAGCTCCTTTAGACGAATTATCATCATTCGGGGAAATTTGGAATTCCATTCGGCCCATTGAGAGTTTCTACCCTGATAAAATTTGAGGTTCGGGGTGCACCTGAAAAGGCCCATCATTTGGACAGTTAGGAGACTGGTTTTTAGCACCCCCCCCCCCCTTTTTTTATTCAAATTCTGGAAGTAACAAAATTCTAAAATGAGTTCGGTATTAACCCAACTAAACACCAATTACTTTCCCTTTTCAATGAGTTCCCAAAGAAGATGTATACACTTTCAAACTCAGAAACAAGTTGCTACATCTGAACTCTTCGATAAATTTAGAAAATGAAACAACCATCAATTTATTTATTTTTTAATTCTTTTTTTTTTTTTTTTTTTTTTTGAGCAATCACGATTGCTTATTGTTCTTATTTGACTGTTTTGGCGTGCTATCATTTTATTTTCCCGCCAGCACCCACTGCCAACACCACCTTGCGAAGATCGTCTCCAGGTTGCGTCCATATCCTAACACACACGCGCCTACAGACACACATACACACTCGTGCCTGCGCACAGACACAAACACACACTCCTACACACATATACATACACTCATGCCTACACACAGACACAAACATATATGCTACATACACACACACACGAACGCCTACACACACAAAGCACTGCATACACAACACGCACATACACACACATGCATACATACACACATACACATGCACCCACACACAAACACACACACATGCGCTTACACAAACACACACGCGCATTCATACACACACACACGCTCGTGATTGCGAAAAACATAATTTGAATTCAAGATGCCAAAAATTCAAATTATTATTATTATTTTTTTTTTTGAAGTTGGGGGGAGGGGGAGCTGCCCGAAATTGCCCCCTCTGGATACGCCCATGCGTAGAGCTTTCTATCGCCATCCCTGTCGAACGAATATTGTAAAGCGCTAACTCTGTCATTCTAAGCAATCTTTAACAGCTGGCAACCCCCACTCGCGGCCGTTTTTGCATAGGCAACCTTAGTTTATTATGTTTAGAAAAAAATTAGCTTTAATTTGATATATAAATGATGACTATACTTTATAAATGCATAAATGTACACAATAGTACCATTTTACATGTGGCTGTGAATAGGTTGCGGCCAGTTGCGCAACGGCAACCATAACTTTTCAATTTCTTTAGTTATATTTCTTTGAAGTAGAGTATAGTTTATTTCAATACCAAATGCGTCATTTTTACCCCAAAATGTCAAACAATATTAATTTGATAAAAAATACTTGCGGGCACTTCTCGCTAGGCGACATAGCCAAAACACATTGCCCCTTTCATTATGTAATATTAAAACTGGATTTTGATTTTATACTTGATGAGTGCAGAATTTTGCAGCCGGATCTTGTACTACTAGTGGAATGAAGGCACTCGTAAATAATATCGTCAAAAATTATGCTTCTCAGGTTTGATAAAATTAAAAATTTCAAAGAAAAAAAAAACAAACTTTTGTGAAAGATGGACATTTAACACTTATTTTAAGTTGCAGAATCTACAAGTCAGGTGTTTGATGATCCTCTAAACATCATGGATCTGGTGATTCAATGAAATGCTTACTTTTTTATTTTTGGGAAATTGCTATTGGTGATGGCAATGCACTAAATGCGAAATATTAAGGAGTTGGATTGCAGTACGGCAATGCAATACAACGCGAAAAATTGCCAATCAAGAAACACTTCAAAATCTATAAGAGAATTTCTTCCATCAGTATTAAGATTTGAAGATTCGAACTACAGAAGTTAGATAACATGTCAACGTGTTTACTTCCTCCGCTTCAGCGATAATGTGAAAAAGAAGGATACATATTTTATCATTTCTAGAAACTATAAATGTCTTCTTAAGTATGTGTTCTTAAAATTTCCATATCACGCTCGGGCAGTGGAATGGATTGTAGAACTGTTCAGTGAATCTGCAGAAATTCATTTGAGGTTTTAGACGGAAGTAAGAGATGGATTTATATGAAAACCTTTATATATTTTAAACATCAGTGCCAAAACTGAGTCGCAAGTCCAACGTCACACGTTAATCGAAAAGTAGAAACTTGTTTAAAACCATATAATTATTATGAAAGTTTCTTTACAAAAGTATAAGTCTTGTTAATTAGTCCAGTCTTCTTGGGAATTGCAGGGTGGAATACAAAGTGCAACCACTTACTTGGGGTGAGTTCTGGGTTTTTAATGCAACACAATACAATAGCAGTTCCAGCAAATAGCTGCATAGTGCACATTTACTGTAAAAAAAAACATAACTGGGATCTAAAAGAAGAAACATTGCAATATTCAAAACAAGCTAAAAACGTCGATTTTTGGTAGATTTCACGTAACTTTGCGGCTTATGCGCGAACTAAAAACTAAAGGCATTAAATGTTTTCAAAAATGTACTAAAAGACTATAAAAAGGAAGCATTTAAACGGGATTCGAACAAAAATTTTGAACATTTGGAGTTTTGTTAAAATATTTGGAAAATTGACCATTTTTTGCCTTTTTTTCAAAGTTTGCTGCCAATGCACGATCTGAAGACATATTTTTTTTTAGATTATTTTTCCCATGTTAAGGATAGCAATGCACATTTTTTTCTCTTAGAAGCTGCTTCTCGAAAATATCCTTTTTTCGGCCTTCCCTATTATCCAGCGTATTAAGAGCAAAAAAGCTTAATTTTCATCACTGTGCGAAAAATTTTACGGAGGAAATAAATTGATGATATTCAGTTATGTACTCGTACAATCCGAAATTCAGTTTTCAACATTGATAAAAGGGTGCATAGTAACTTCGAAACATTTAGCGGCAATATTTTAGAAGCTTGTGTTTAATAACGTTGATTTTATTGTACTTCAGCAATGCTTCCTCCATCACGCTTAGATGAATGCAAGGAAAATTTGTGTATGAGCAATTTGAAAGTAAATACGATCATTGTAGTCAGTGCACCCAATTTGTTTGCACCAACAAAAATTAGTTAAATGCTTTTTTTATCCTTATTACAACTTTAATCTTTTTCATTATCCTTATTAAAAATATAATGCTGTTTGATCCAAATTACAAATATAATGTTTCTATCCATCTTACAACTTTAATGCTTTTTTTATCCTTATTACAAATATAATGCTGTTTTGTTGTTTGATTCTTATATCACATATAATGCTGTTTGATCTTTATTGTAAGAGTGATTTAGACAACTCGTTGCTTGCCAGTCGTTTTCAGTATTCGTCAATCAAAGAGCAAATCAGCTACGTCATTAAATTTTATCCAGTCTTAATTAGTGTCTCGTTACACATTCCTTTTAAATTTCAAACATTATTTGTTTAATGTTACATTAAAAGCTTAGTTTGTTTAGTAGAAATGCTTTTTTATTTGATGTTTAAGTTTCATTTTCAGGCACAAATAGCTTGTGAAGGACTATTTTTAATCTTAACTATAGCGAAGTATTATCTCCATTAGAGAAGTGAAACAGAGGAAATATTCATTTTTTTTTCTGTTTATAAAAAGGAAACAAAATGAATTGCACCATTGTTGAGCGAAATTTTCGAACTGTTTATCTCATGAAATGCAGATGTTTACGCTCCCATGGATGAATTTTTATTTGTTGAGAGATTAGTTATTTTTGTCCTTCTTTTTAATCTTTTCTGTTTTTCATTTTCTCTGTACACAATAAAATATAACACCATGATGTCATGAATAATTCCGTTATACGAACTTTGAGCCTTCACATTTTGTCTTCTCAAAACTTAAGATATGAGTATAATTTTTATAAAAAGAAAAGGATAAAGTATAAAAAGAAACATGATTAAGTGTGCAGCTATTGTAATCTTTTATTAAATTTTTCGAAGAATAGGTACATTTTAATTCTATAAAGTCCGTGCTTTCTTATAGATAGTGTTTATTTTCCCCCTTACGTATACTAAGTAATATTAATACATGTTTTTGGTTCATCATTATCTTTACTTCTCAAAATTTAGCCATTGTTTACTGCAAGCTGTTTCTCAAAAGTCGCCATGACTCTTGAACATAAAATAAGTTAGAGAAGCAGGCTTTAAAGGAGTAATTACCAAACTTTTTCTAGTTAACTTCACTCTAAGAAGAATTAGAATTTTTTCACGACACCCTAGGGAATCTCTTTTATGTATATACTGATACCATTGAAATCTCGTCGGACCTACTTTGAAAACTTCTATGAGGAATATGATTTGACATTGTATATAATATCAGCAAATCAACCGAAATGTATTATGTCTCTGAAGCTGCTTTTGAGCAATTTAAGTATCCGCAGTTTACTTGATGACCGAATTTCAAACTTTCAGAGAATGCTATATTCGTACTAATGTAGAATTGTAGGCTTAGTTATCATTATCTGAAAATTTTCGGGCATAAAACCTTCATTTAAGAGTCAGCCTAGACTGTATCCTTTTCTTTTCTGCCGACTGACACAGTATTCTGACAATGGTCTGAAACCAAGTGCTATCAGTTTATTTGCAATTTTATGCCATAAGCCTTAAAGGGTCAAGGTCAATGCCGTCTTTGAGGTACATAAGAACCTTTTCAAATTCAAACTTATTGGGACCAGGGGACGTTCGGGCTATCACGTCGTTCTGATTACAGGACATACACTTGTTACATTTCCTGTAATTAGCAAAACATGGATATGGCAAAAATAAATCTTTAATGTTACAGAAAAACTTCCGGTGTAAAATATTTTGTTTTTAATGTAGCAGAATTAAATTACTACGTTGTGTCCATCACTAAATTTCCTTCTTTATCTAAAGTATGAATTCTTCTTTCTGACATATTGTTTCAAATTTAGTAAATAGTGACAATGTTTATGTTTACACATATTTAATGTGTTGTAATCTAGCTAAATTTGACGTCGCTTAAAATGTTCGCTTAAAATTCCCGTAGTTCTGGAAACTCTACCTGTATGTTGACTTTGCGTGTTATGCGTCATTGAACATTATGTTTATGGGATTGGCGATAACTTTAAGCGATATCACCAATTTAGCATTATTTGTGGCACGAAACTTGGCCAGAAATTACGAAATGCCGCTTAATTTAACTATATTTAGTGGTATTTCAAACATTAACATGTAAATATAGTATTTCGGTGCTAACAATAAATGGATAAACTCTGTAATTTCTAGAAAGTACTTCAAGCAGGTAAAGGGGATCCATCCCTATGCCTGTTTAAACAAGTATGAAATATTCCCAACAAAAATAAAAACACACAAGCAAAAATATGACGACCGTCCACATTCCCAGATTATTTAAATGTCCTAGCAAAAGCAAAGTAAAGAGCGAAACTTGAGAAAATTAATTTTGAAGCCTTTCTTAAATGAGTTGCTAACATGTTTTTGTCAACAATTAGCCTTAGAGTGCTCATATGAATGCGAATTTGATTAGCACAAACATATTAATGGCAGATTTTTGTCATTAATATTTTAACATTTATGTATATGTACAATTTTTAGTTTAAATCATAATGTCAAAAGCCAAAATTACATGAATTCGATAAATGTGTAGTTTTACGAAAAGAAGTGAAGCAAATATTAGTGATTTTGTTTCTGCGTGTTTAGTAAAACAAATTTGGTTTCCAATACGTTACATTTTAACAGTCTTACACCAAAAAAGATATTTTATTTTACTAGTTCTTATTTATGGCAATTCATATTTATTGTGTGGTTTGGTTGTCTTGCTAATTGGTCCATATAATGTTTTGTAGTTCATTATGATGAAAACTATTTACCTTAAAGTAATACAAACTATCAGGGAAGTGAACTAGTCTTTTAGTATTATTTTAAGAAAATTGTGGAATAGAAATTTTAAAAAAAGGTTAGAAGCTACAGCCTCTAGGAAACTTCATACGATTGTAAGTTTTTAGGTATAAGACTATTAACAATATTTTCCGTAAATTATAATTTTCGCGTTCTAAATGCATTCCCCTGAGCATTTTGCTGCTTGTCTCAGCTATATATATATACAGCAAAAGAACCTTTAAATAAGCATTTGAAAAGTACCTGCACACCAAGAAAAATGCCCCAGGTTTTATTTCCAAAGATTCTGCCACAACTATTTTTTTATTCTCTTGGGAATAAATGAATATCAGAAAAGAAAATATTTCTGCCAGTTTCTCACTACCTCTCACAGCACTATATCGTGAAATATAAATGTAAAGTGACGTTTTTTCTGCGTTTGTATTGCGCAGTGCGCAATTCTTACTTAAAAAACAATATTCCAAAAATATCCGTCCGAAATGGAATCCATTTCTCAGTCCTTTGAGCTGAATTTCAAATGGAAATTTTATTTTACATTTTCAACTTGAGTCTCATAAAGTAATATAGCACTTTTTTCAAGCACCATGCGTTTTAAGCAAATAATTTAGCTGGAAGTAAAATTTTTAGATTTCAATGTTTTTTTTTTCTTTTTTCTTTTCACATTGCATCTATTAGCTTGAAAATCAACATTAAGTAAAAGAATGCAGTAGAACACTCAATGAAATTTAGTATAAATTGAGTTTTTGCTTACAGAAAAAGCATATTACTCGTTGTTAGTTGTCATAAAAGCTACCGTGTATAGAGCAAATCAAACGTATAAAATTGATTAAGCATGCGTAACTTTAAGTAACAATACGAAAACACAATGTTGAATATGCACAAAAGAACAACTGATAGCAAACACGTGTTTCGGGGTTTCCATGAATCCTTTTTTCAAAGCAGAGTGAGTTTTCGATGTAATCCATCCGCCTTTCAATTTGTATTCGTTAATTGAATTTCTTCCGTAATTGGCTTTTATATATATATATATATATATATATATATATATATATATATATATATATATATATATATATATATATATATATATATATATATATATATATATATATATATATATATATATATATATATATATATATATATATATATATATATATATATATATATACAAATAATATAATGCATATTTGAAACAGAAAGGAAACCTGAAAGAAAATTCAGCTATTTCACTTTGAAATCAAGAAAAAATGACAATCTTAATGTGCAATTAGGTAAGATAGTATTGCTTAAAATCTTTGTGTTATTATTAAAAAGGTTTTAAATCTTTTTTTTTTTAATTTCTTCAATGAATTGGCATTAATAATTTCTTTAATATTTCAGCAAAAACTAATACAGAAGAACCTCTCAATAAGGGACACTGAGGAGACTAGAAATTTTATCCCTAAGATGTATTTTTCTTCAGAGGTATTTGAGTTGATGTATTAAGTAAACTAGCTCAATATAACTTTATAATTAAGGGAAACAGTAAAAACTTAAGATTTAAAAATAAAAATGAAACAAACGAATATGTCACTAAAAAATTTCAGCGTTATTTAAGTTTCAAAATTTATACTTTAATTATTAAAATTTAATCAAAAATTTGGCAAGGCTAGGTTATAAAACATGAAAATAAATATTTTCAAGTAATTCGTTGCGTGAATTTCTTTACTTTCTTGTAATTTTCGATGTGATACAATGTAAACTAAAGTTTCAATTCGTGTTCTCATATCAAGTTTTCTACATAAAGTTTGTTATAAGCTGTACACAATCTGTCAAAGCTGAGTCTAAGTAAATAAACTGCTGAAATTGAAAAGCATACATGTAAGTTTCAGCAAGAATTTTACAATGCATTGTTGCTTCATTGTACATGTTCAAGTTTTAAAAAAATTTAAAAAGTTAAATTTAAGACAAAAAGTGAACTTTGAGTTCAAGTAAATTCAATGCTTCTTACTCATTTAGACATGTCTTTTTGTAATTTATCTGAAACTCCTTGAAATGGAATGTCCCTTATTCGTAGGTGAATATATGGAGGTCCCTATTCAAAAGGGAATGGGACCAGAAGAAATGTCCCTTAAATAGAGGTGTCTCTTATATGGAGATGTCCTTTAAAGGAGGTACTGCTGTATTATATTAAAAAATGTAAAACACCTTATACTCAAATGAACTATATAGATAAACACATTCGATCAAGTCACCGTTCAAATATTTCTTTAAAAGTGGATATAGGTTTGACCGTTTCGGAGCTATAGTACCAAAGGCAGGCATACAGATACACTCGGTAAATCTTCTTTATTTCGTCGGAAGTTTAAAAGGAAAGAAAGGAGGAAAAAAATCTACAAAAGGAAACAACGTTGAAACATTCACGGAAAAAAAAAGAAACAAAGCAATAAAGCCCATGATTATAAAGAGAAAATAAAACATGAGTACAGATAGTTGAGAAACCTTATCGAAGTTTCCCGTAACAGACAAATCCCACATAATTATCGGTTAAAAAGTTCCTGCATTTTCACTGGTTAGACGCGTTAATTGACTGGCTTGATGCACCTTGTTCTAGTCCCCCCCCCCCAAAAAAAAAACATGATGCAGAACTGTGAAAGATCTCACAGTTTTTTATTATAACATGATCCGAAATATCAGCCTCCCGTATTTGGAAATGGCGCTGTGTGAGTTGTGGTGATGAAGCGGCGGAGACATCGATAGATAGCAGTATGTGTGCCATTTTCAGTAGCATAGCAATATCACATAGGGATGGGCATTGTCATGTGTTGTGGAGAACTGTATTTCTATGGAGTTTTTAATGACTACTCAGCAAGAATTCCTCATTTGGTTCCAATTTGGAGCAATCTGTCCGAATGGTTTAACTTGATGACTCAGCACGAATTTCTGATTTGGTTCCAACTTGTGTCCACCCTGTTCACTGGTTTAACTTGATGACTACTCAGCAAGAATTTCTGATTTGGTTCCAACTTTGATCCACCCTGTCCAGCTGGTTTAACTTGATGACTACTTAGATTCTGTTTCAGTAATTTACCGCCCTATAGCCAGGGCTAAGGCAGAAATACATGATATACACCGCCAGCTCAGTCATTCTCGCCAAGGACTGCAGTTTCGTGCTTATTAGCACTCATCAGCCCGGTTTAGGAAGTGACTGAGCTGGAGGTTGAAAACCTCTTAAGGAATTCAAGAGTGTCAAACAAACTGGTAGCTAATATGGAAAGCACTGCCCAGACGAGTGACCGAAACAATGGTTCGGTTCAATTCGAAGACTGAAGGCAAGCCATGGTAATTTCAGTAATTTACCGCCTTATAGCCAAGGCTAAGGTAGAAATACATGATATACACCGCCAGCCCAGTCATTCCAGCTGGGCTGATGAATGCTAATAAGCACGAAACTGCAGTCCTCGGCTGGAATGACTTAGCTGGCGGTGTATATCATGTATTTTTGCCTTATCCCTGGCTATAGGGCGGTAAATTACTGAAATTACCGTGCGTTGCCTTCAGTCTTCGAATTGAACCGAACCTTTGTTTCGGTCACTACTCTTGGCTTCCTTAAGAGATTTTCCACCTCCAGCTCAGTCACTTCCTATGCCGGGATGATGAGTGCTAATAAGCGGGAAACTTCAGTCCTCGGCTGGAATGACTGAGCTGGCGGTGTATATCATGTACTTAGGTTGATTCAAGTTGGAACCAATTTAGAAACTATCAGAATAGAAAAACTTTTCGCAATGAGGAAAATTCACTACAAATACCGATCACTGTGCAGGAATTTTCTTACATTCACTTCAGAAAATCTCAGGGAAGCTGCATGTTTAAGTGCCGCTTTGGTGATTTCTGGATGGCTCTTATACAGATGCACATTTTTCAGCTTTATGACAACCTGAAGTTTGTCGGGCGTTTTTGTTTTACGTTTTATATGTTGATACATATAGCTTTCAAGTTTGTTATTCAAGCATGATTTTTATTTCTATGTATGGAACAGGATCATGTGGGTCCAGTTGGAACTGAAAAAAAAAAAAATATTCTTCTTCATTAGTCATCAAAAAACTACCATTACGAAGATATTCCTCCACCACACCGTGCCTTACCACTGCTACTTACTGCAAATGGCACGTATGCTGCTACCGTCGGATACCACTTTCATTGCTTTACAACCACAACAGCTCGAACAATGTTATCTCCAAATAAAGCAGGTTGGTATGCTAGAACCTGGTATAATATTACTGCTTATATTAACAAAATGTTTTTACTGTCATGTACCAAATGTTTGAATTTCTTTTTACATTACAAATATGTCAGGTAGAAAAGTATTATTAAAGGTTCATTTACTGATCAAAAAACTACTTTGAAAATAAGGTATTTCAAATGCGTGTATTTGCACTGGTTTAAAACACTTGTAAACCGTATTTTAAATGGCGTGAAACATATAAACTCTGTAACTTACTTTTTATTTGGAAAAAAAAGGAATGAATTCAAGAAGATCAGTTAGAAATAATAGGAACACTTTCTTACGGAAATTTCTTCGAAGAACGAAGAAGAATTTTCTCATTATGTTTCATTGATATAAGCCTTCCAGACGATACCGAACGAAAGGGAAAAAATAACAATTTCCTCTTACATCTGCCCCGGCAAAATAAGTGAATAAGAAAGGGAGGAATAAAAAAAAAGTCTAGAGTCTTCCATTTTATTTTATGAAAGACTTGTTGTACGTTCAGTCTATTGTTTCTCTTACAATTTCTAACAAATTGAAATATGTTTTGCATACAGCAAGTTGACGAAAGATATTTATAGGAAATTGGACTTTTTTGCATTTGATTCAACATTTCTTGACGTTTTTCGAATTGACGGATATTAAAAGAAATGGTCCGTAAAGTTACTTCTTTTAGAAGGACACATTGTTTTAGTATTCGTAAAGGAAAAAGAATCACGAAATAATACTAAAAATATTTCATTTTTAATCTGCTGAGTTTATATCTTTTTTTATCATGCGATTGAGAGTAATCGACTAATGTTCATTATGGCATGACTAGAGATGAAAAATTTCCAGAAATTTTGAAATGTTGGAAAAAAAACCGGTTTTTTACCGATTTTTTTCAGGAAAATTTGGAAAAAATGGAAAATTTGATTTTTTTATGAATAAAATTAGGGTTTCTTAATAGCTCTGTGTTTCTTGGAACATATAAAGGGTTAAGCGTTAAGAAATATATGTTATCCACACATCTGCCTGACAGAAATACACATAAAGGTAAGATTAATTAGAACAAAAAAAACTTTTTGTTTTATAACTGAGTATGCATGATCAAGCACCAGAAATAAGTCAAGTCGTCATTCAACCAATAATATTGGGTAATGTGTGTCTAATCGTAACAATTACATTTTCTATTTTAGATTGCCTTTGAAACTTGAAGTATTAATTGAAATTTTCGACTTTCAAACATGATTGATTTTTTTTTTTTTTTTTTTTTTGAAATAAAAATAATACAGTGTAACTTTACTGTCTGAAAATGAAAGCTATTGAGTTTTGATTTTTTCCAATCCAGTCTCAGACCAAATCGAAACTAAATTGGTGTTTCTTAAGCTGAACCAAAACTTAAACTACAGTTTCAGTTTATTCGTACGGCCGTGCTAAGCACAGTAGTAAAAGTAGTCATACCAGCACTTTTGAAGAAATTTGAGATATTATAACCAAGTTGTTCTCTGTTTCGTATTTAACTTAATAAATTAGATGTTTTAGGGTCATTTGATCAAAAACTATTGTTTTGAAAAATTCTTTAAAAAAAAATTCTGAATCAAATATATATAAGAGCCAGACTTTAAAATACAATACCTCAGCTTGAACACAACTGCAAATTCCTCTTTTTTGCTTAGCACGGCAGTATACAGGGTGCGGCAAAAAAAAAAAAAAAAAAATCGGACAAAAATTGTATCATCGAATGGAAGAAAGGTAATTTCATTTTAATGAGTGTCTAATTTATTTTTGTTTCTCACTTTATTAGAAAATAATTTACAATATATTACCTAGTTTATGCATTGTTTTCCGGTTTTCTTACAATTTTAAGCAAAATATCTATTATTTTAAGTTGTTTAACCAAATAGAACGACAGTTCGTTTGCTTGTTGTCCCTCGACTAACAGTATTTGAAACGGCATGCCGTTTCAAGTGGCTTGGAAATCATAGTCGGGAATGTGTACAAAAACGAACAGTGAACATTTCAGTTAATCGTCAGATTCATCCAAAAGTGAGTTCAATGAAATCCTTGGTTTTCCACGTGAGAAGTCGTTCGTAAGATGGAAATTTGTGACCGATAAGTGGGACTAAGGGAAAAAAACAGCTCAAACAGAAGTTTTACGAGTTCCAAAAAGTTCAGGCATTTGTATGACTGCAAAGATGCCAGAAACGTTTCAGACGGGCCGCAAGTACTAGACACTCCAAGCACCTTAGAAAGTGTTAGGTATTGCCAAAATCCGAAGTCAGGTTTGGTCTGAGATGGAATCAGCACAAACGACAAAAAATCTCTACTTTTTTGTGAATGAGAGCCGTAAAATGAATCAAAAAGTGAACTAGAAGGACATTTTAGAAGTCTTTGTACTTCTGTGGACCTAAGAGCACTTCAGCATTGTAGAGACTGGACATTTTCCTTTAACTCCACACCGATTCAAATGGCCAAAAAGACAAGAGTGGTGCAAGGCACATTGTTTTTGACATGATATCTTAAGAGTGGACGCTCTATTCGCTCGACCTCAATCCCATTTATTACACTGTATGGCCTATTTTGGAGTCAAAGGTCTACCCTAAACACACATAAAATTGAACTCTCTTAACCAATTGCTTTATATGGAATAGGATTGATTAAAGGACTTGCTGCCCTTGAATGAAAATTTCAATAAGCAGTTGCATCTCTGTATTACTGCAAAAGGCTGCTAGTTTGAAACCAATTAAATTTATTGATTGCGAAAGGTCTTCTCATATTATTATTTTTTGTGCTTTTTAAATTTATTTGTTTTTAATAGAGTTTCTTGGAAATTGCTTGCCCGTTTTTTTTTTTTCGCACCCTGTACATTTGGTGCGCACAGTCAGCAGAACTATATTTTTGTGATTAAAGTTATACTTGTTTGTTTTATGAAGAAGGAAAATAAATTCTTCACTAAGGTGATTGGTTTAAGCTTTTTTGCAAAAAGTATTATTAAACATTTTTTGATCTATATGCATATTATAGTGTCATACAACAACTTGCATTAGTATTAGACAGTATTTTAACATAAAACGGAGGGGGGGGGAGGAAATTACATCAGACTTTAAACGTGAGAAATTTCTGATCACTTTTTGCTGAAAATTTCAATTAAAACCCTGAAAAGTTGAAAAAAAATTTTTTTTTTTTTTTATTTTTCAATTTTTCCAAAGTGGAAATTTACTTCTTCGGAAAAAAACGGTTTTTTCCCGTCTTTTTCCGACTGTTTTCATCTCTAAGCATGACAGAAAATAAATTATCTGACCATGAAAATAATATATAGTCATTAAAAAAAAAACTTTTCTCACTAAATCAGTGTTATAAATCAGTATAAAATTTCAGCTCGACTTCGAATCAAGATTTTAGTGTTTTAGTCTATTTTAATAAACTAACTGCGGCATACTTTGATTGCATTCCAAAACGTTCTATCGTCTTGGGGCCTTCCACAAATTAAGTCATTCTCTGAGAGGTATTAGGTTCGTGAAAGTATGACACATTATGGCAACGGGGACATTTATGGACAGCTTCTTGTAAGTATTTTTCCGGTCGTTGGTTTATAAAGCATCAGTGCAATATTGCTTTGATTTGCGACACTTTTGAGCAATCACGAATTGCTTATTGTTTTCATTTGACTGTTGAATAATGACTTTTAATTTCTCCTCCCGCCTTCCTCTGCAGCACCACCGTCGACCGGCCCCTCCCGATGCTGTTCCTTTAGCGAGCAACATCTCCAGGTTGCGTCCATATCCTACACACACACGTACATGCATACACGCACGCCTACATGCATAAACATTTACACACACACGTACGTACATACACACAACCACACTCAAGCGTGCGAACATACATTCATATATAGAAACGCAAGTATATACAACACACACACACGCTTGTAAATGCGAAAAACATAATTTGAATTCAAAATGCCAAAAATTCAAATTTCTTTTTAAAAAGTTTTAGCAATTTTTTTCTGGCGTTCATAGAACTGCTATTAAGTGTTTGCTGCTAATCCTCACAGATCTGAAATCAGATCAGGACTATATGAATCTATTATCCCTCAATCTCTCCAACACCCCAGTCCTCACGCGACAAAGCGACTTATGTGAGTAAATGCTCTGCAATTGCATCGCCTTCATGGGTATATCTCGAAAAAGACTTGATAACATGGTACAATCTTATTGATCTAATGTGACCAAAAGCCAGCCGAGAAAAAGCTGTCTGGTTCTACCGGTCTCCTCCAGGGACAACCGCTCTACTAGGGTCAGATGCACGATACCAAAAATTGGATGACGGTGGTTTCCAGGAGGTATAACCCATTGCCCTGCTTCTGGAGAAAATTCTAATGAATGACAATGGTTCAGCAGGGCATTGTGGCAGGGATAATCCCTTCTTAGCCAGTCTATCACAACATCACAATAAAATAAGTAATAATGATTAACAAAAATGAATTTTAAATCAGCGAGGGTACATTTTGTGACAAAGTTCAATCGGAATAATATCGCACCCTTGGTAATAAAAGTGACACAACTCAAAAAAAAAAAAAAATCAATGGAGAAAATTAAGGTTTTATGCAATTGTAGTTTTAAGAGATTTAGTCTTGAATATTGCAATACTTTCAAAAAAAAAAAAAAAATAGTATGTGGTGTTTACTGGATAGTTTTTTTTGTTTAAATGAATAATGAATCTTTAAAATTTGAAAATGTTCTATCTAAATGATGAAATTTTAATAATGTGTCACTACTGGTTTTTTCATTTTTAAGCCAACATGCGCCAGTTATGAAAGCTAACTTTGTCGTAGTTTCTGTAGTAAGAACGAGCATTAAATTTGGGTTTCAAATCATTAGTCAAATACATTTTCCGCAAATTTTGAGTTGTGTCACCTTTCTTGCCGAGGTGCGACATTATATCTTACTTAAAGATCTACTGTCATATTTCTCTTAACTGCTTGTCATCCAGTTTTACTAACAATACCTTTGGAGGAAAGAAACTTTGTGTCTAAGTATCAGAGTTCAAATTTTTAAAAAAATCTTAATTTTTAAAGAAATTGATCCATTGATGAAAACGTTGCTTTTGAGTTATCAGAAGGGAAAAAAACATAACAAATGGCAATAATCAGTTAAAATGCTCATTAATTAGTATGAACTTATGGAAGGATAGGAAACTAGTATCTTGCTCCCATCAATAAGCTATCTCTTATATGAATATTTCAGCTTTCAAAGTTTTGAGAAGCCTTCACTCCTAGAAAAAGCGCCAAGTCATAATCGAGTCGTTATACTGCACCACGACACTTGGAACGATTGGGACTAAATACTATAATGCGCTCTAGTTAATAGCGAAAATTATATATGCACCAATTATTTTTCAAATCACTCATTACTTCCAGAGATTGCGAAGTAAACGTGTAGCTAGAAAAATGCTCCATTGCTCAACTTGGCTTGAGGCGATTGGGGGAAAAAATAAATAGCATCACTTCCCATTGAGAGCTGAGCCCCCCGTGAGCCCATTTCTTCAAGCCATGCATAATTTCTTGAGATGCACCATCCACACTAAATGAGATAAAAATATTTTTGAATAAATGACGGAACTGACTTCAAAACTGCAGCTAGAAATTGCTCTTAAAAGTGAAAAAATAATTTCATTCTTTGAACACCATCGACAATACTTTTAAATATAACTTTTGAAGTTGGTGCAAAGCGAAACATTGTCTGTAAAACCCATACTCCGTTCATATTTTGTAGAAAAATCCCTCAAATTTAGAAACAAAACGATTATACAGTTACACAAATATGCTGCCATCAATGTATAATGTATGCGAATGATATTAAATCAGTTGAGGCTGTTTAAATGAACAGTTGTGATTGATCTTTCCTCACTCTTTATTCATTGTATAAAATAAAAAACGCACTGCAGTTATGTAAATTATCTCACAAAAAGTCAAAAAAAAATTCTATACGACTATTATTAAACTTGAACATTTTTTTAAAAACATATGTAGGCAGACGTATGTAAGAACGTTTGGACAATCGAAATATTTATTTTGATGATCCCCGAGTTTCCGCGAGTTATCTCGGAACGTCTGTATGTGCGTATGTATACAAGGCAAGAGTAAAATAATATCCCGGTTTTAAATTTTTTTATTTCATTAACTATTACACTAAGCACTATAACTAACACATAAAAATAAAGATAAACTATCCAAATTTCTCTTTACTCACAAATGTTCGATGTGTGCTCCTCTCGTAACGCGACACACATCTAACATACATTTTGAAGTATTTCACTGTCAATTTTTTGTAATGCTACACGTATGCGATTTTTCAGTTTACTTGCACGGTCAATCAAGTGTTACGGAACGACAGTGGCGCATTGAAGTGGAGGGTTTGGGTGTAAACCTCCACCAGAGGTATTGGTTTTAACAGCGTTGCCAATCCTAATCCAATAGTTAATGCACGTGTAAGGACTTGTGATCGAAGAACCCCTCCAGAAGGAATTTCTGTCTGCTAGTGCAGAACGTGCACGTTTAAGAGGTTAAATACTTTTAAAAAAATCTTGGACAGTTTAACTATATTTTAATGTACCATTTATAATGGTAAAAGGAAGAGTTGATGAAATATAAAATGTGGGATTTGTCTCGGTTGTAGTTGTGCAGTTTTTTTGGTTGTCATCTGATACTCCGAGAAAGCTTCTTACTCGCTCTGAGTTTGAAATATATTATGTTAATTTCAATGCAAACCAAAGCAGCATGACAAAACGGTGTCAATTTTGTTTTTTTTTCGCCACCTTGGTGATGCAGCGCTAAACCGCCGCAAAATGTGTGACTAAAATAAGGTGAACAATCTAGTGTCAGATTTTCGAAATAAGTGACATTTCAAGAAACTTCCTTTATACCAGTGATAATGTCTGATGGCCCAGAAAAAGTTTCAAACAGATACATTTCGGGCATCGGTTTGCAACTGCCAAGGGATTTCTAAGCAATCATATATTGTGCTTTTCTTTCTTTTACACGGTCCGTTTAGTTTCTGTTGCTGCAATTTCAGATTTCAGACACCAACCAGTATATACAGCTTTTTGAAATTTTAGAAAACTACTCTCTTTGTTTTCAATTCTTAACTGCGAGAAAATGTCTAAAAATTCAAAAAAATCTGGAAATAGCTTGAAACACAAATTAGTGATTGCAGACATTTCCACTTTTTTTTTTTTAATTTAAAGCTTTTCGCGTCTGTCAACAAAATAATGAACATTGTTCAAACTGGAAAGATCATGTCAAACGTACGACGCTCGGGAGACCTGCTGCGTCCTTTTATTACAAGCCAAAAGACAAACCTGATTGTGGCAGGCCCAGAAAACGGGGGTTTGACCAAAAATCAGTAACACACTGTTAAAAATTTTCCGGAAAATTTACGGTAATTGTTACTGCCATCCATGTTGCCAGTAACTATTACCGTAAAAATCAAATGTTACTGTAAAATTTTACGGTTTCCTCGGTAGGCTGCAGCAACCAATTGGAGCTGGGATCGCTTATTTCTCCGGTATAAATTACCGTAAAAATGAGCGATGCTTTAAGTCCGACATTTTACAGTAACAATTACCAGAAAATCTTCCTGAATTTTTAACAGTGCAGGCTTTTAGACTAGTCTGATGATAATGATGTTTAGGAAATATTTTTCTTTTATCCGGTGTCTTTTCCGATAGAAATACATTTTTTTAATCGTAATATTTATTGACAATTAAGAAAATAAAACTGATATTGGATGTGATAGTGAAGAATAGGCAAAGCAGCAAAGTAAAGCATTTTTTAAACAACTATTATTTGCAACATTTTTGCTATTAAAATGATGAGTAAAGCAGCAAAGTACCAGATGAAAGCACAAATAAAACTCTCAAAATAAAGTTTTTTTTAACTATGTCAGATGAAATAAACTTCAATTATAATAAAAACTGCCTTGATTTATTAATGTGAAACAAAACAATGTTTGGTATAAAGAGTAAGGACTTTAAGTTATTAATACGGACGTAAAAACGAGTTTTAAAAAATTCTAAATCTAAATGTCGAATTGTTTTTTTTCTGCCACATGATGATAAAGATATTAAATGAGGGTTTAAAAAAGATACTGAAAAATAAACAAAGATTTTTTTTTGTCTGTATGAAAAAGACTACGATTTTTGAAATTGCTCACAGCGAAGGTGTTGTGAGCAATTGTGTCACATTAATAGTTCATAAAAATATAAAAAATATTTCGACTCAAACTTCACTGTGACAATGAATTTTTTTAGATTTTAATGTCACCGTGGAAGGCAGAAATTATAACCTTCTGCTTAAATGTAGTATTGACGCACCAAATTGGAAAAAAAAGTAGCTTTGATTCCACGATACTTTCTTGCACGCCAATTAAGTAATTGATGCTTTTTTATGCTTCAAAAGAATGGGTGCATATATGCATGTAGGCGCGTCATAAGTAACAGTGCGTCAACATAGTAATAATTATGAATACAATTCTTATTTATTTTAGGAGCTGTGCTACACACAAAGTACAGTAAGTATAGAAAAAGGTACTTAAAATTATAAAGTAATGTAAAATTTCTCTAAGCGTCTGAGATCAGAAATTGCGAAAAACCTGTGCGAAACGTTTATAAAGAAGAAAAACACAATGCAATAAATGCCTTACAGTGAGCAAAAAAAAAATGCTTCTCTACTTTGCAGCAAACTGAAAAGACTTTTACTGAGATTTTTTAACAATTTTATATCCGACAAATATATCGACAATTTTAACATTGTTTAGGTATTAGTTTCGCCAAATATCGGAAACATCGCCAAACAGTCACTGATTTCGATAATTCATTTTTGTCGCCAATTTGGCGATTTTGTGATAGATCATCTAGTAGTCAAGAGTTGATTACTTTATTTTACACTTGAAATTAACATTGATTTTTCACAAAAAGCTGTAAAGACCTCTTTTGGTACGTCAGAATCCAGTTAAAAGAGGAACTGCAAAATTAGATAATACACAAACTTCACTTCGCTTTTACGAAGTTTCGGCCTTGTATGGAATACCGCCTATAAGTTAAATGTGAGGTGCAGAGGTACTTCTACGTAGTTAAAATCTGTAATGTCAGCAAGACTATGCAAATATTTAATAACGTAAAGTTTAGTTTCATGCAAAAGCAAAATACTGTTAATGGTAACTATCCGAAAATGGAAAATACTTCATGGCGGCTACGTTAGATTGGTTCTCAAAATAACCACAAACACGTTTATAAATAAGAAAAAAAAATGGAAAAAAAAATAGAACTGACTTCACAAAATTGCTCTAAAAGTGAAAAATTAATTTTATCCTTTAGACACCACCGATAATACTTTGAAACCCAATTCTTGAAGTTGGCGCAAAAACAAAAAGTAAAATTCAGTGTAACCATGCTTCTTCGTTCATATTTTTTTCAGAAAATCATCCAAAGTTAGGAACGAAACATTTATACCGTTACTCACATATGCCGTCATCAATGCATAATGTATGTGGTAGTGAAGAAGCTGGGCCTGGTTAAATTTATAGTTGTAGTTGAGTTACGGCTGTAAATGATTTTATCTATCGTTTTTGCGCCATTTTAAAAAATTATGTTTAAAAGTGTTATTGATGGTGTTTAAAGAACAAAATTATTTTTCACTTTTAAGAACAATTTTGAAGTCGGTTCTTTTTTTTATTATTTCAATCTTTTTAGTGTAAATGTATTTCAGAAATAGTAAGAAGTTACCGTCACAAAACTTCACCTTATTTTTTCCATAAAAATGCTCCATACCGAAAAAAAATGGCCCTAAAAATTAATCTTTGTTCCTCTCTGGAATTCATTTGTGTGTTAATTTAATTATAACCATTTAAACATTACGTTTTCCCTAACTAATTTACATTTCACAGCATACAAGCTGCTTGTGATGCAATCCTGTATCTCCTAACTTATCCCAGATCATCTGTCATTGGCATAGACGATAACGATAAAAAATACTACTATAGTTGAGGCAAACCTAACCTGGTAGCATTGTGAAGGCTAAGCAGATTTTAATCACCGCATTATATCGCTACCAGGTTATGTTGACCCCCACTATAAAGCAATGACACCGAAAAAACTTGATGCTTGCTTCAGAGAAGCAATCATTCAAAATTATCACCATAATTATTATTAACATAGGTATTGTACGGCTCCCAACTTTTGTAACAATGGGTTTTATATTTCATCATTTGACAGGGAAATTGCATGAAATTTCCTGTTTTTTACCATAACTTTTATTCTAAAAAACAAATGTAGTCAAACAAAGTAATGGGACCTAAGATAAATAAATACCTTGTGCTGAACAGTAAAGTAGCAACGGCTAAAAAGCACAAATTCGCAGATTACTGCAGACATATGTTTCGGTGTTTCAGGGAACGCCTTTTTCAATGCAAAACGTAGTGAGCTTGTTCACAAGGTGAGACGCAGTGAGTGGACAAAAAAAAATACATACATACGGTATGAACTGATAAGCGTCTCCTTTTTGAAGTCGGTTAAAAAAATACTAATATGTTGTTGTGTTTCAAATTACAATCTGATTGTTTGTAAAATACTACAGCATTTTACTTACAGTTCATGTTTATTTACAAATAGAGAGTGCATACAGTGGGAATTATTATTGATTGTAGAGTAATTTTCTCTTACAATTTAAAACCACAATATGAATCGATAATACTTTTTGAGTGGACATTCAGCAAGAAGCTTTAATAAGATAGTTTGGCTTTTCATTAGAAAAACGGCTTGTAAGGAAACAACGTAGTAGTTAACATTATGGTTAATGTATCAATTACTACGTTTTGCAAACATTCATTAAACTATTTACTAATAATGTAAAAACTGGCAATTTAAACACTGCCTCCGTTTAACGGTAACCTATTTTTTTAAGCAATGTTACCAATTAAACATTGCAATCTTTAACAACATAAGTAAAATTCTTACGAAAACTACAGATCCTAATGAAAAAAAAAAATCTGAACGCTCTCAAGATAATATAATTCAAAGACATTGAAAGAATGCCTTCAAAATTTGAAGCACGTTTTTGGGCTCGTCATAAAAACTAGAGCTTTTCGGATTCTTGTCTCATCCTTATTCAATCAATTTGTTGAGGAGAGTAATTTATTTCCATATTCTTCAGAAACATCTCACAAAGTTCAAACACACACTAGTGGCAAATAAAAATGTCTCAGCTACCTACTTGAAATGATAAAAATACCCAATATTTTATTTTTTCCCTTGATTTATTTAGGATTCATATGCTTAACAGATCAAGTAAATATTATCTTTAGATCTGAGTGTATATTTCTTAGATTAAAAAAAAAACACTTCAGAGTAAAACAGGTTTGCTTTATCGTCTGACTTGTGTACTTTCTACATAGGCCTTAGGCAAAAACAGAAAATTACCACTTGATGTCACCAACATATTTTATCCTCCCACTTTTATTTCGCTTTGAAGAAATGTTTGATTGCTCTATATACTTTTTTGGTGGATTATTTTAGATTTTAATTTTATTCAATGGTTTAACTTATTTATTTGGCTGATTATTTTCCAAGTTAATATTTAGACTTGTTAAATGAATCATTTCAGTTAAAATCCATTAAAATAACTAACTATAGAATGGTCTGGTAGAAAAATAGTTATCCTGAAATTTTCCCAAACACTGCGGCAATTTCAAGGGTTTGCTATATAGATTTAAAAGCCGTTTTCCAGGATGTTGTTAGTACTCAATTGCTATAAAACCATTTTATCGCCAACGTACCTCTATATATTCTACACTCTAGCCTCCATACGATAAAAAAGGGGTAACGAAGCTGTTTGATTACCTTCTTTTAAAACTAGTAAAACGTCAAAATGCAGTTTTTTTGGCAAATACCAAGTACACTATTTTTCCCAAAACGTCTAAGAACGACAACAGGAGCTAAAAATCTGATGTAGACTTTTATCCATGTTTTTATGCCTATTAATAAATCAATGGCTTTGAATATTCCAAAATAATAGGGTTTACTCAGGTACGCGTGTTGTAAGCAATAATTTTTAAATGCATACTTGTTTGGAATCCTACAAAACTTGGTAAACATAAAGAATATGGTACATTCAACTGTCAATTAATGTGATTTTTTGTTTGCATCTGAGATCTGAAAAGGTTAAAAAAAATTCAATTATTACATTGTTGTCCTGAATTTTAGACCAGTTTTGAACCATGTGAACAATATGTTAAAGTACATAACTTAAATATACGCAATGCAACGTTGATTAAGGGTCTCAATGCTTAAAACCTTCACTCTTTAATTTCAATGTATCACACGTTTTCTGTTGTTTATTATAATGCATAGAATATTCCTAGATAGGATGAGAGATTTTAGCAAGTTCAAATCGACATTTTAGAATAGGGGGGGCTACTCAACAGTAACTTCTGATCGAGTACTTGATCCTGCAATAAGTCACTGAAGGCGCTCTTTTTTGTGTGTGTGTGTGTCTGTGTGTGAAGAACAGGGAAAAAATAAATGCAATTACATTAAAGAAGGTTAATTATTCACAAATAGTAATAACGCAGGTAAATGTTTCTGGTAAAAGGAAACTAACCAACGTTTTGTAACATAAAACTACGCTTGTCTGTAGTAATCTGTAGTGCTGTCCTAAAAAACGTTGAGTTCCTTTTAGTTCTCAGCAAAAAGGTATTTATTTTTGTATGTCTGATGTCTACAAAAATCAACTTTTCAGTGTTAAAAGAAGTGAGTTTTGGATGACATTTCACCATTAGCAATTTGAATGTCATCTTAAACAGACCCTTACATAGATCAATTTTTTTCTAAACGTATATACCAAACACAAACACAAAAAAAACTTTACTTCTTCTAAAACAAGCATTTTATTAAGCAAACAGGCACGATTAAAGACGAAAATTAAGTTCATTTGCATCTTCCACCGTTTGGGAAGAATGATGCAATTTTGAATATCATTGGCAACTCCTCTTCCTGAAAACTTAATGCCGCTATGCATCTTTTTTGAATACGTGAGGTAATGAAAATGTAGTTTCCGCAAGTGAGACCATAACTCAATGCTACTGCAGAAAATTATGGTTACAAGAAACCGAGCAGGTGTCTTATTCGTGATAAACAACAGTACGTGCCCAATGGAAGTGCGTGTTTTGAAAGCATTTATTTTTGCTTCCCTGGAACCGAAAGAACAACATGGTTATAACATTTTTGAGGCTAAGGAATACATTTTTACTTTAACGTTGTCTGGTAATTTAGTGTGCGGCAAAGATTTAGTTGAGGTATAATCATAATATTAATAAACATGAATTTGAAATTTTTTGTGTAAAATGTCTCCATTTGTATTAACTGTTAATTATTAGTATATAGTAGTTTTAAGTATTTTCTAATTATTAGAGTTGTTAGTAATAATATGTTCTTGTTGAACAGAAAAAAAAATGTACATTAATGTTTCTATTGGCTCGTTGCCGCTTTATTATAATTAGTCTTTTGAAAACTTTTAAGAACGTTGGATCAAACTAAGTTAATACACATTGTAGTACAAATAAAACTAATAAAAAGAGTCAAAATTAGAATTTGCTAGTCGACCCGTGCGGAACTCCGCACTGTACTTCGAATCGTTTCATAAGGCATTTCGCTCTTTAAAAATTTCAAAGAAAGAACATTATGAAGAAGAATAAAAAAAAAGTAAACGGAAAAAAGTAAGCGCACAAGATAAGGTATGTAATTTGAAGACATCAGTAACGAAACCTCGTTAAATACAACGTTGTGGTAATTTGATCATCACTCGATTTTTGGTTTCACGTATTTTCAATACAAACATAAATATCATTAAAAGTGTGGCTGAGTGACTCGTGAAAAAGCAGTAATTTTGCATGTGAAAAAACAGGTTGCGGCAAATACAGTCCTGCCCATGTGAGCATCTGACGGAAAAAAAAGATATTTATAGGCGCGGATTTGAATTGGCGCCATTCTGATTAACTGCACGACACTCCAACAAACCTAGTAATTGCGCCTTCCTTTTCGAATGCTATTCATTGAAGGAATGCGTAATAAAAACAGCAAAAAAGCTTTTTGCCGGAAAAAAAATAAGATCATGCGTCTATGTTTTGTCATTAGCCAGCATGATACGATTTAAAATTATTCGGAAAACAGGGAATTTAACTAAAGAATGAGGAAAATCTCACGTAGCGATTGAAACAAACATTACAGAGAAGTAATAAATTAGATTGAAAATAAGTGTTTTTATTTTTGAATATTGAACAATTTCCCATAGCAGGCTGCTTTAACCGTTACGGCTTAAATGCCCGACATGTTTTTCTTTTAATCGAACGCTTAAAATTCAAAACCAAAACCAGTTGAACTGAGTCCGTTTTTTAAGTGTAATTTTTCGAACGTAGACAAAATGTTTTTTTTTTTTTTTTTTTTTTTCAGCTGAAAAGCAGAGGAGTAGAAAATGATTTCTTACCAATGAAGTTAATAATAATTTTAATGTTTTCTATCGCATTCAAATAAATAATTAAAGACTGACTGGGTGAAACTCGTAGTATTAATTTGACGTGGTATTTTTTCATTTGTACAAAAGGTCGAATACTGCTATTAGCAAAATCTACATTTCAGTATACATTGAAAAAGTTTTTCTGCACAAAAAGGATTCCCTTGAGGTAAATCTAATACTTTTTTATGCTTAAAATATGCTTAGTGGTCTAGACGGAGTCAAAGCTTTAAAAAAAAGGAAGTTTGTTGCATTTCATTTTTAAAAAAACTCCAAATGATGCCTTTTTAATGGATAAATAAAAATTGACAAAGAGCAAATAAATGTAACTGAATATTATAATGCTTTTAGGTCTTTGCATGAAACTTCCTTACTGATTTTCTATGACCTGACCTGAAAAATGCAAAATACCATTCCGAAAATTTTGTTTAAAAAACAGATAAGATCTGATCACGAGAAAAAAATTTCCTATAAAATGAGACCAGAACGAAGTTTCAAGGATGATAACTTTTGAATTTTTTTAAGGGGGAAAACTAATTTTTTGCTGAAACTAGCTGTTTTTCGTAACTTAAGCCTCTTTGCGTCACGTGTGAATCGCGTTAAGCTGAAACTTTACTAATCATGTTTTCGAGTTCATTGACCCATTTTAGGGGTGTGCCGTGGAAGAAATTCAAAAATCGATTCTTGTGACCACCCCAGTATAGCACTTTAAAATAACTTTTTCTGTACATATGCAAATACCATGCATAGCTTTACATATGCATATTTTTTGGTCTGAAATTTAAAATTTGCTGATCTAGTTAAGTTAGTGGGGAATTTGGGGCAAATTGAAATGGTTAAGATGACTTACCTTGATAAAAATGAACAAATTGGAAATTTGTTTTGAAAACGACATAACATAAAGAAACAACAATGTATTATGTAAAGAAATACACAATATTTTTTAAAATAAAATTTTAAAAACCCCTTTTTTTTGGCAGTAAGTTTGTGTTTTCAAAAAAAAAAGTGGATTTTTTTTTTTATGGGGAAAAGTGAAATTTTTATTTTGAACATTTTTTAAAATTAAATAATTTTTATTCGATTGTAAAACGTATTTTTGATCAAAGGAGTGAGTAAATAAAAGGATAAATGAATAAATGAACGGATAATGAAAAAAAATTCAATAAATTAATTCATTAGTTAATGTATTAGCGAAAATAAATGAGCGAATAAAGTAGTGAATGAATCAGAAAATAAGTGATTGAACGAACGCATAAGTGAGTTATTAAATGAAGTAAAGGTAAATAAATCATTTAATTAATAAATGCGTAAGTGATTTAGTAAATGAGTGAATGAGTAAACGAAGTGTTCTATTTATCTTTGCCCCATCCACTTTGCTCCACATGCACTTGACTACAAAATATTTAAAATGAAAATGAGCTTAATATTAACTAAATTCATACTGCACCGAATACTAGTAATCTCGATTAATATTTAAAATCTTACTAACAAAAACTTTATTATTTGATAATAATAACTAATTTTTAACTTACAACAAAATACAGTATTGTGGCAATTAATTGGGAAAAGGGTTTTTTTTTTTTTTTTTTTTTTTCAAAAAAAAAAAAAGATTTTATTTAAGTTTTTCATGAATACATTTGAAACTAATAATTAATATAACCTCCTCGAGACTTAATAACAGCACAGACACGTTTGGGCATGGAATGTATTAAACTGGCACATTTAGTTACAATTTCATTGTCATTATACCATATGTCAATAACAGAGGAAATTAGCTTTTCCATCGTAGCACTGTCAAACTTATGAAGATGTTTTTTAACAATAGTCCACAAATTTTCAATCGGATTTAAGTCCGGTGAGTTTCCGGGCCAATCCAGTACAGTAAGTTTGTTTTTAGAGCAGAAATTAAAAATTTGCTTCGATGTGTGACATCGCGACGTTTTGTTGAAAAATGTAATCTCCGTTCGACCAAAGTTTAGACATAGTTGGAAGCTCCATATCGATTCTTATCTGGCACTGTTCATCATTCCTTCTACGGGAACAAGGGAATATGTTCCTGAAACGCAGAAACAACCTCAAAATATCAGTTTAGGTGGATACTTGGGTGCTTGATTAATGTGGTGCGAACGAAAAGATTCTCACTTGCTCCTTCTCATGAACCTGGATCAAAATCCCTGAACCACAGAAAATAAAACCTTTTCCCATTCCTCCTTAGTCCATGTCTCATATTTCCGTGCCATTTTAATCTTTTTTTTTCATACGAGGCGTGAGAAGCTGCTTCTTGTACGGTCGACGTGCTTTCCGCCCGGGTTCTAAAAGTCTCTATCTCACTGTTGTAGGTGCAATGTCAACACCAGCTGCCACCATGGACTTGGACAGATCAAAAGTAGTTAATCGAGGATTCGTAACACTCATTTGATGTAAACTTTTGTCATCACGAGCTGAAGTTGATCATTTTCGGCCGTATTTTCCAATACGGTTGGTTACAGCATTTCCTGTTGTTTGAAACCGCTGCCATATCCTCCCGACACTTGATTTACTCACTCCACATATTTTACCTATTTCCTCTAACGTTTTAGAAGTGTGTTCTCTAAGTGCAATCACTTTAGCACATGTTTCAGAGCTGATATCCATGACTCGAATTACTACCACAACAAGCGAGCAACTAACACTGATAACTTTTGGCCACTTAGCGTTAGAATTTATATGCCTGCTAACTTACTTGATATGTACAAACAGCTACTAGTTTGACAATGACTGTCATTTGAGCTCTGAGCTGAATTTGAGTGCTTATTCGTTCGCTTACGAGGGATAAAACGAAAAAAAAATGACATTTTCCAATTAATTGCCACAATACTGTATTTTAATTCGAGAATCACTTTTTGAAAATTGCTCGTATTATCATAGTCTATGATTTTCAGAGGTAGTTTTTTCTTGACTGGAATAGACTACACGTGTTACTACACAGTTAAAATATAACCAGATAGGTGGCTCTCAAAGCAGAGTAAATATTTCACCATTTTACTTTGCCACACGCTATTTCACTATGCCCCATATTCCCCTACGTGACTTGCGTTATTTTTTAAGCAGAAAATATTGTCTTGATAGATTTTTGAATTGTTATTTTTAAGATAAAGTCACCTGTCACAAATGAAGGATACTTTTGGACAACAGTTTTAGATTTCTCAATTCCTGTGATATATGCTCCAAATCTATGGCGGCCGTTCTTTAAACATAAGTATACTTTGCTTTCTTGTTAGCTGTTTTAGTATTAAATTAGTAGAAAAACACATACTGGGTGGTTAAACAGAAAAAGAGATGTACTTTTTCCTGCAAATGACAGTTTTATATTTTATTCAACACGCAATATATAATAAGTGTAAACCCCGAAACTTTCTTCTTTAGTATACGATTAGAAATGAAATACACTGCAGTCATGTGGAGGACAAAATGTCTGCATTTTTCCATGGGATTGTCCAACTGGTGAAATTATTCTCCATTATTGGGATAAAAAAAATTCTTAGTGCAACTAAAAGATGGAACCAAATGGATAATATTAGCAATGAAAAAGGGTTGGTATCATTTTTTGTTCACTTATTTCTTTTTAGTTTTTAAGTCCATGTTTCTTCGTTGACAAGTGCTTTAGCAAACTTTTCTAAGGAAATTAAACGGTAGTTACGCAGAGCAAGGAAACAATTGTAAGCAACAGATGGTCTGCGGAAAATTACCTCATTTTTATTTCGATGAACGAAACAATTTCCTTTCTTCGATGGGCGTTTGAAGACTGTTTTGAAACATGAGATTGCAATTGGGAGAAAACATATTGGAAGAAAAATACAAACAAAAAATCCAGACGCTTTGTAGGATCTAATCTGCTATAATAGATTTAGCTTTTCAGTCTTTATTGCACCAATTAATCAGAAAATACTACGGTTTCGTTTGTGCGGGACAAATGCATTCTGAAGTTTTAAAAATATATCTTGTTACTTCTATGTCAGACTAGGCTAAGGAAAAAGACAAAACTTTTTTTAAGTAAAAAAATATAAAACAGTGTAAAAAGGCACAAATTAGTCGAAAAAGACTACTTTGTGCCTTTTTACGCTATTTTATATTTTTTTACTTTTCAAGTACAACTCTTAAAAGTGTATTTGATTGACCCAATTCATTGATGTTTCTTAAACAGAGATATTAATAAATAATGTTCTTTATTGATACGTAGCTTAAATCTTTGTTGTAACTGTATCTAGATTTTTTGCAGTACTTGATTATTCAAGTGCTTAAAGTACGCTGTAAGAAAACCGGTGTTTTCGTAGGTAATGTTTTTGATATTGAAATGGAATTGTTTCAATTAATTACCTGGGGGAGAGGTAGTTTGCATGGGGAAAAAACATAGACATCAAACATTTTTACGTGCTTTAAGTGTTTGATTCCTCAAGTACTTAAAGCACGTTCTAAGTACTTAATTCTTCAAGTACTTAAAACATGTTTTAAGTACTCGATTTCTCAAGCACTTAAAGCACGTTGTGAGAAAACCAGCATTTTTTTAGGCAGTGCTTTTTGATATTGAACTGGAATTATTTCAAATAACTACCTGCCTGGGCGGGGGTAGTTTGTATGGAAAGATATAGATTTCATATTATTTTACGAGGTTTTGACTCCTCAAGCACTTAAAGCACGTTTTAAGTATCGTATCGTGGGTCTACTTGAGCATCCAGGGGCTATTTGAACACATGAAAAAAAAGTGTTTAAAATCGGTCCTGGACCTATAAACACAATGTATAGACTTAAAAGACCTTCTCCATGACAGGTAGCAGTACAGGGTTTGTCCGGAAAGTAATGAGCCTTAATTTATTGTGACGCGACCGTACACCGCCGATCGGCGCGACCGCTTGGAAGTGGTGGGGGGAACCCTAAGCTTTCCAGCGAGCCATGCCTCAGTCGCCTCCGAGCTCTGAAACGGTGAGGACGTCATTTTAAGGAGACCCCTGTTTCGCGCCCTTGTCATACTAAAAATGGAAAGAACGATTGAACAACGCTACGCGATAAAATTTTGTGTCAAAGTGAACAAAACTGCCAAGGAAACCTTCGATATGCTTCAGGAGGGTTACGGGGAGGCTTGCATGTCCTATTCGCAGGCAAAAAAGTGGCACAAAGCTTTCAAAGAGGGTCGTGAGGATGTCACCGACGAGGCCCGGTCTGGACGCCCTTCAACCTCGAAAACGGACAACAATGTGAGTTGTGTGCGCGAATTGTTGAACTCAGACCGCCGAATGAGTGTTCGTTTGTTGTCAGACTCGTTGAACTTGCCAAAAACAATTGTCCATGAGATTGTGTCGAAGAATTGGGCATGCGAAAGATTTGCGCAAAACTTGTGCCCAAAGTTTTGACCGATGCTCAAAAAACGCATCGCTTGGAAGTCTCCAAGGAGATGAAAAAAATGTGTAGGGACAACCCTAATTTTTTTGGACAACGTCATCACTGGAGATGAGTCTTGGATATTCGAGTACGACCCAGAAACGAAAAGACAGAGTGCGGAATGGCACACCACGGCGTTGCCTCGCCAGAAAAAAGCTCGAATGAGCAAGTCACGCGTGAAATCAATGCTCATTATCTTCTTCGATGTTAAAGGAGTAGTGCATCACGAGTTCGTTCCACCTGGCAAGACTGTTACGGGTCAGTTCTACAAAGAAGTGCTTCGACGGCTGAATAACCGCGTCACCCGCGTCCGAAAGGAGATCAAAAATTGTTGGAAACTCCATCATGACAATGCACCGTCTCACACCAGCTTTGTTGTGACCTCCTACTTGACCAAAATTCGCGTCAACGCGCTTCCCCAGCCAACCTACAGTCCCGACTTGGCCCCGCCCGACTTTTTTTTGTTTCCCAAACTGAAACGAGAGCTGAAGGGGAAACATTGGGACACCGTGGAAACCATCCAGTCTACTACGACGTCACTTCTAAAGAGCTTATCGGTCGAGGATTTCCAGAGAGCCTTCAATTCATGGAAATCGCGCTGGCAGAAGTGTATCGACGCAGAAGGGTCGTACTTTGAAGATTTTTAAGTATTTGTAAGACTCTGATCATTAAAAGTATTTTTTAAAAAATGAGGCTCATTACTTTCCGGACAAACCCTGTACTAGGCAAAGGCTGGAGCATGAAACAAGGTTTCTGCTTTTCCCTCCTTTTTCTGATTGAGGATATGATTGCAAGTTGTTCAAACAGTTGTTTTTAGTGTCAGCTAACTTTCACATGCAAGTTCATGAAAATATCTAATATCATCAAGATAAAGATAATTTTATGTTTGCATCCTATTTCTCAATAAAATAACTGTACTGCTATATAATTAACACAGTAACTAATAAAAGTTAATGAAAAAGCACTGATTTCTTTGAAATGGGGCTACTTGAACCATGTATTCAAGCAGCCCCAGACCACATTTCATCACTAAATTATGTTAAGTAAGGTTTGTAATCTTTTAAAATAAATAGGTTAGTTACTATTTATACCCGTTTATTGACTGATCTGGGGATAAAAAGGGTCCAAAAGTAAAAGAGAACCCTTTGAAGTAGGAAATATGTGGATTATTAAGAGGAAAAATTACACTTGTGTCCATATTTGATTAATTCCGGAGAAATGTCCTAGAGAGTAGCATCAGCCCATTTTGACTTAAGTATATCAACTCGAAAAAGGAAATTAATAGATCGTTCACAAAACGAGCCTGGGTATTCTGTAGTACAGTGAAACCTGTGTAAGTTGACCACTTGCGGTGCAGTACTTTGGTGGTCAACTTAGACAGGGGGTCAACTTATAGAGGGTAGTAACGAAAACTTTTTTTTTTTTGTCATTTCTTGCCCCATGCATTTATTTTTTAACTAATTGGAATACTTTAGACTCAATTTCATTGTTTAACATTACTTTAAAACAATGAGTAAAAAGATTTAAAATATCTTTAGAGATTATTTGCCAGAATGACGCGTAAATTATCATACAAATTTAAAATGTCTGTAAATCGATCGAAGGAAAAAAAATGTCTCATTGCTTATGAAAAACTACTTACTTGACATTAACAATTCCTAAAAATTCATAATAAGTCAAAAGTGACTTAAAATTGTTTGATTTTTTTTCTTGTACATTTGTAACAATGGTAATCTACTTTTATAAACAAAATAACTCCTTAATGAAGTTTGGGGCATTTTCCAGGATTTAACATAAGCCCAATGTTTTTAGATAGAAACATAAATATTCATTGGTGTTTTTAAAAATGTCTGGTTGCTTATTTGGTGCATAACTGATTAAACGTTTAGTACAATCCAATGCTTTTGCCAAGTGGTCAACTTACAAAGGGTTTTTTACAATACTCCAAACCAAAGCTGGTGTATATTAGTGGTCAAGATAGACAGGTGGTCAATATAGAGAGGTGGTCAAGTTACAGAGGTTTTCCTTCATTATATAAGATAGGATTAATTCCGTTCCTGACAAAAGCGGTCAATTTAAACAGGTGGTCAACTTACAAAGGTGGTCAACTTTACAGGTTTTACTGTATTTGTATGTAGCGAGGGAGAGCAGGCATTAAATAATATCAGAGAAAACAAATCCACCCAAGTCATTAAAGAGAGGAGTTTTTATTCTATCTAATGTTTAAATAATGAGCATTTTTATTGGTTTAAGCTGTAGTTAGATTATATTTGAGAAATTATGTTTGCCTAAAAATATGTTTTTATAAATGTACGTTAATTTTCATATTAATTTATGTAAATTTGCAATTTATATAAATAGTTTGCTCACTAGAATGTATGTTTTGAGTTTTCTTTCAAAATCATTGATCCTTCTTGATACCACCACATGTTTTAGAGCTTTTTCTAATCGATTTGCTGAGTGGGACTAAGTAGCCCCAGTGCGGGGTTTTTGAGCCCAATTTTTAAAAATAGAAAATATATATATATATAAAGAGTTAAAATTTTTGTTTAAAAAAGAATTAAGGTGGTAGCAGGACGTCTGAAAAGTGGTAAAAGCAAGGTATCAGTGCAAATTATGGGTTTAACCAAAAATCAGTGCAAAACTAGCAAAAAATATGAACTTTGGGGTCCAATTATTCTCAGTTTACTCTACTCTATTCCTTAAGAAGTTAAAGCACATCGTGAGAAAATCGATGTTTTTGAATTCAGTCTTTTTTGATATTGAACCAAAATTATTTCAAATAATTACCTGGTATTTTGCATGTCAAAGTATAGACCTTTTAACAATTTTCTCGATGATAACAATAATGTTTTGAAGTAACTTCTTTCTATTGTACATTTACTTCTTTTTTTTTTGGTAAGTATTTTAAAAGTTTTCACATAAAAGAGCCGCAAAATTAGCTACATAAACTTTATTCTTCATTTCTCTTTTCATCCTAAGCTTGTCTGCCAAAATATCAGAAAAAAATGCTAGAATTGAAAATGAAGGTTACAAGAGAAAAGAACGCCGTTCAAGGAAACGAAATAATAACACTATCTAGTGGTTGCTGATGTATTCTTTTTGAACGGCCTATCATCTTTTGAACGCAACCCCTGAGAAAGCTAAAGGATTTCTTTGAAAAAGAGCTTTACTGAGAGAAAATCCCATCAAACATTCAGATATATATTTTATTTTTAATTTCTCAAACGCTGGGTAAATTCACCTTTAAGTCATTAGACCACGGGCTCTCCAATATCTCGCGACAACGCAATTAAAAAAAATTAGAGGCAGCAGCCGTGAAGATGATCAGTGTCCAATTGTCCATGACTTTTCCAGTTTCATAAAGAAAAGGCTGGAAAATCACTGAGGTGAAATTGGTTCAAATAGGCATTTAGACAATCGTGTCCGGTTAAAAGTCTAAAAACAATCGCAGCAGTAACACGAAGAGATTTCGGAAAACAGTTTTCTCTAGGATCTACTCGCAGTAATCTGGGAAGCAACACGACGAAACACAATTCAATAAATTATTTTTATCTCCAATTTAGCAGAGTGAAGTGGTAGGGCTTTACATGACACTTGAAGAATACTTGTTCCATTTTTTTGCCATGAAGATAGCCTTCTCATTTCCTTAACGGCCTAACTTTTTTGTTATTTCTAGTCAAAGTCTGTGAAAAAGGAATTTATTATGAAAGTATTTCTGCTTTTTGGAAGCAAAGCAGATGGAAACAAGTTGTTGCAAGGTCACATGAATGGCTTCGAGTTGTCCATCGAAATATGTTGTGAAAGGTGCAACATGTTGATAAAAAGAAGAAGTCATAAAAAATCTTCAGCTCTAGCATCTCGGAACTAATCCGACATGGATAGTGGATTCACGTAAGATAGAAGTGGAAAGGGGGCATCATTAATGTCATTGTACTGGGTTTTCTCACGGATACATTGAATGAAACTTCCCTGGCTGTTGAGATTACGTATTCTACAACAGTTGTAATCTCGCCAAAAATTATTTGAGAGTCTAGTTAATTTATTATGAAGAATGGCTGCCTTCTGTATTAAATTAATTTTTGGTTGTTGGTTACAACTTAATCGAATGAAAAGCACAGGTATAGGCTTGATTCCACCCATGATCACGCGAAGCACTTAGTTTTCCCGTTTAATGACTTTGTCCGAAGTAGAGATCAAAACTTCATTGCAATGATACAGAAGCAGCTGAATATAGGTATGTATTCAAAGTTCCTCTACAGAATCCCCATTTTACTCTCTCTGGTCTTTTGAAAATGGAGAGTCTCATCCTTGCCTTTAATGTGACGTGCTTAACATGATTAATCTAATTCAGTTTACTATCTAGCATGAATGCAAGATAAATCGGAAAATCCTTATTTTGTACAAAAATACTGTTAGAGAATTACAGGGAATAAAAGGCTGCCTATTTAAAGTAAAACATTGGCAAGTAGTTTTTGGATTTACTTCGTGTTCGTTTTCGCATACCAAGGATCAAGTTTTTCGAATATCAAATTCAAGATATTAATTCAATTTGAGCTGATTTCTTTTTCGTTTGATGCTCTGCACCAAATAGCAAAGTCGTCAATCCATCAACAGTAAAATATTAACTATGTAATTAATAAACATGTTGCACAATGATGGGCTCATCACAGAATTTTGGGGTAGGCATTTTAAATATGTGTTTTCCAAAACCAGTTTTTGTGACTGACTGGTTTTTCCCCCTGTGCCCTACAAATGTTTCTAGTAAAAAGATCAAAACTAGTTGGAATGGACGAAAGTTGCGTAAATATGCTTGATATGATCATAAACAAGAAAAAAAAAATACATTCATAAAATAGTTATGTTGCTTTTTGGAACTCGCTTTTATTTTCAAAATTGAAATATATCGAAAACTAAGTAAATTGAGAAATATTTATCTGATCTTAAGAAGTAGAGTCTGGAATATGAAGAAAGAAACTTCTTTTGACAGAACTTAGAATTGATCAAAACATTCTTCCTTATTGATTTGTGTCTTTTGATACATTTTTTGCAGAAAGTCTTTGAAAATGTATTTGTAGTACAAAATATTTGTTGATTTCAATAAGGAGTTCAAGAGCTCCCTTCTGAGAAATACTCCTCATTCACTGTATATGAAACATCACTCACGCTCTCTCAACTCACTTCTGTTAAAGGTATTTTCATCTTTTGATCATAAGTTTGGATTGGGTTTAAGTTCGTCTCCATGTCTACAAATTTCTCTGAAATTATGTTTGGAAATACAGCGATCAATGTTATCCGGATGAATTAAAATAAAATGATACTGGGAATTTTGCTTGAATTTGGTTTTTTCAAATTTGCGTTTAGCTTCAATCGAGAAACCTTATTGATTCCTTCTTTACAACTTGCCTTTTTCACAGATTAAATTGCAACAAAATATTTAAAACTAATCAAATTGTATCAAAAAGGGGGGGGGGGGGGTTCCAGAAAAACTTTTATGGTTTTAAAAAAATCATTATTCTTTTACAACGGATTAGTACGATATGAAACGCAATATGCACGAAGAAAAAAACATTATTCTTAAAACCTTCAAATTTCTTTCTGAATTCCATAATATCTCCTATAAAAATAAGAAAATCTTGTGAATTTTCCCTTGCGTAATACTAAAACAAAAGAAACTACTAAAAAATTGATCTTGATTTTTGTCTAAATATTGCGTTTAATCTTTCAACTATTGCATTATTGATTCCCTTTTAACTCTTGGGGCTTCGTTTTTTTTTTTTTTTTTTTTCATTATTTCTTCTAAAATCTTTGAGGCAATGAATATTGATTAATGATGTTTTTTCTAATTAGAAAGAAATAAGGTAGTGAAAAGGTGTGCAAGTATCGTCTTAAATCCGGCTATAAAACGCTTTGTAATTGCGATAGATCTTTTTCTGTAGTTTTTTAGTTGCTTTAATACCCCTATGATGCAATAACTACCGAAAGTATGTTAAAAGAGGAATACTGGAGTGTTGTTAAAAGTATGTGCGAATGCGTAAATGATTCTAGTTTGAGTTTATCTCCTTTTTCATTATTATTTTTAATTTTTTTAATTATTTTTATTTATTTATTTATTTATTTATTTATTGCACCGATGTTGACATTAGCTTATTTTATTTTCTAAGTATTGGTGGATAGCGAGTCGCATAAAAAATGTCCTTTAATTTATTTAGTTGCTTTATTTTCTCTTTCTCTCTTTTTATAAATCTTTTTCGACATTTTTTAACTTATTATTTCTGTATAATTTTGACCGGTATTTAAATTTTATGAATGAGTATTCATTAAATCGTATTTAACTTAGGAATTTCCAATTTAAAAAAACACTATTTAAATACATTGATTTAGAATCGTTTTCCTTTTTCTTTTGTCTACTTCAAAACAAATGAGCTTTTCATAAACACTATTAACGGGCGTATTGTTGATATTAACAGATGGTCGAAAATGCGACGTCACAGGGAGTCACAATGGTCACAGTTCCAAATGACAGGATTTTCACTTCTCATAAGAAATCACACCATAAAACATTTTTTGTTATATTTCACGGGACTTTACTGCTACGGCACTGTAGCAATGAATTTTGTAACTATTTATTTTGCGACAATATCAAGTCATCTGCAACGTCACTTCGTGACGTCGCAGACTAATTTTGCCATTTGATGCAACCAGTATGACTTTACAGCGAGGTTTTCTGTCTGTCACATGACGGACAGACAGAAGTTGCGAGGAACCCTTAAATAAGTTCCACGCCTATTTTAGTCACTGTGTCTTTAGGATAACTGCTAAAAATTAATTATTCACAGGAAGCAACCAAACGCTAAAAAGTATAGTGTCGCTCCAATAAGTTGAGCTATGACCTTGATGATGTTTACCTATTTCAGGGGTGATAGGGAGGAGTAATTGCTCGGTTTAATTAGTTTACTTTTGTAACAGTTTTGCGAAAGCATTCGAACTCAAAACGGAGCAAATTACTTTCTCTTTTACTGAACCACTTAAAAAGAGGTAAACATTGTCAAAATTTACAGATCAACTTATCAAGACACACTATAGGGACGAATGATGAAAAACTGCTATAATTCCTGGAGGAATTTCACAAAATCTTGAGCTGAAAAAGTAAAACAAAAAACTAAGCTTCGTAAACTCGGGATTGTTTACGAAGGAATGTTCGTGGTGCAGACTACGCCATCTAAATTGGTAGGGGTGCTTGTTTTCGGAGGAGAAGGTGTTACGTAGCATTTGTGGAGGATGTGTCATCGCCCTTGGGGGAAGGAAATCAATAAACTCTTTGAAACGGAAAATTCATAAAATCTCTTAACAGTCTAAATGGCTTTCGAATGGGAATTGCTGTTAGTTAATGTTAAAAGAAAGAAGTGACATTTCAAAGTTTGAATAAAAAACTGTTTATAAATACAAAAACTCCTTCTATTTTTTTATTACTTTTTTTAACTCACTTGTACCGAATTTTAAACTTAAAAAGAGGATATTGTAAAACACACTTTGGAATAAAAACCCGTATGTAGTGATTGCAATAACGGCATACCGAATACCGGTATTTCGTGCAGTTTTGCAATTTCGTAATACCGGTATTTGCTGAGGTAAAATACCGGAAATTCCACTAATAGCTGAAAATCCTCATATAAATAATAGTCGATGATCTAGTAACCAGCGAGTTTCAACAATGAAACTCGCACCACGACATGATAATTTGATAATATGTTTTGGTAATGTTTAACATGCAGGGAAAGGCTTTATTTTGACAAGGCTGAAGTCGATCGGGTAAGTCAACTGTTTTACTGGTAACACTGTCATTTCAAGGGAATGAAGAAACGACAATAATTAACGCTATCCCCTTGAGTTTAAGTTTAATCCACTGGAGTTAGGGTTAAAATTTCAACTTCCCAAGTATCACCAAGCAGGCAATTGCTTCGTTGATATGTAGAAGAAGAGAAGCAGTTTTCACCCGCCATACCTTGACGGGCGACTTTCCAGTTATAAATAGTTTCAATTAAATAATTTTCAATTTAACTTAGTAAATATGCATTTACTTTTTTTTTTTTTGTGCATTTCTTTTTTCATGATACAGAACCAAAATTGAATTGATACAGAACCTATTGATGTAAAAATTTCGCTTCAAAAGCACCAACTAACATGATGTCTTTAAATAAAAATGGTGGAAAGATTGCAAAATGATATTTTCATTACAAGACCTTGAGATGAATCGCATTTTCGTGCGCTTTTGTGCACCATGTGTCCATATTTTTCCATTTCCCTGATCATTTACTTTCTCTTCTGTAAAAGTTAATTTCGTGTGTAATTTTGAATGCATTTGTCCTATGAACAAATCCATTCATCGATTGCACACCATCAATTGCAGTAATACTTATTGACTTCTTTCATAATTATTTGTCTCAACTGACAAAATTTTGACAGAAAATTTTCTTGTTAGCATAACAAATGATAATTTGTTGTCACCAGTATTGGCTTGTTGTCCTGTCTCGCTATTTGATTTTATACTTGGCAAGATAATATTTAGAAACTATATATTGCCTTGAAAATTTGCATTAAGGTAAAACATGACAAATTGAAACATATTTTCAGATACTTACATAATTATAATTGCTAAGAATTTTGAAAAGAAAGCGAAAACGAATAAGTGTAACTATCAAGACTAAATTTAGTCACGTTTATCGTAAATTTCAAACCAAAGGGCTAATAAAAAACAAGCACAATCCTCTTCGGCTCAAGAAAAAATTATGTTGATATTTTAAAAGTTGGAACACAGATTTATTTTATAACGTAATTGCGTACTAAGAAAAGATATTTGGAAATTTCAATAGGGAACGTTACGGACTTACATGCGAAATTCTCAAGATCGGGCTAAAGTCAGGGTCGAACCAGGTATTAAAAAATTCGAAATTTTACGAGGGTCACGAATGTCCCAGCCTCAACTACGAAGGACGCTAAGCAACGAAAACATTAATTAAAAACTCAATTTTACGCCCATTTGAACATACGTCTATGCCAAGAAATGGTCCAATTTTTTCGTTTTTTGTATCGTTGGAAAGCCCATAAAAAAATAGTCGTTTCAAAATTATCGGCAAGGACTAAAGCCGCAGACATCGAAAAGTGAATACAGAAAAAGCTATGAGCGTTTGAAGTAAAAATTAATTTATTTCAAAAGGAAATTTCTTCCTCCACTTTCTGCGCAAGATTAATTTTAGCTTGAAGAAAAGCTGAACAATATTATTTGTTGCCATTTCTTGCTTTAATATCTAGGAGTAAAATTTCTTGCAATAGTTTTTTAATGCTTAATCGTGTTTTGAGGCTTTGCCCTGTGGCAGGGCATTTAAAATATATTTTCCTTTGGATTAGGTTTTCACAAGTCGATGTTTTCATATACGATTATAAAGGATGTGTAGCCTTTAAAAAAAATCTGACTCTGACTGGTTTTTTAACGTTATTTTGAAGGGTCAATGATATGTTTGTTTTAATGGCGATATTGAGAAATGTTTCTCGAATTTGAAAAAGTGTTTTTTTATGCTATTAGACCCATTCCAATGAATATTTTCAAAACTATTCCAGACGAGGTTTTTAAGGGGCAGTCGACGCTCTTTAAAAACTGTTACCTTTATTACATTGGAGACACGTTTTTTTTTCCAGTTATATAGGTACTTTAGGGCACATTATTAATCTTGGCAATTGTTTTTGTTTAGCTTATTGTCAGCATGTTTAATTAAAGATTAAACCGATGTAGAAACTACTAATCTGGCAAAACCATACATTATTTTGTCACTGTACTTTTCTTTTTCTTTCTTTTTTTTTGAACAAGAAACAACACTTGAAACAGGACTAATAAGTGATTTTCTAAATAGCTAAACCAAGCCAGTTAAAAAAAAAAGGTTCACCAAATGGCCACCCAATTAAAGTAGTTCGCCAAATAGACATTAAATGATCCTTTAACGTATCGAGTCATAAATAAATGCGAGCGTTCCATTAAAATATTTTACATCAGAATGGGGAGAGGGATTCCTTTTAATCAAGGGATTTTATTTTTCTTTGAACGGATCGCTAATCGGTCGAAGTTCGCTTCGCTCGCTAATTGGGTGGGTTATTGTAGCGCGGTCGCTTGGCGAGTTTGGCGAAAAACAAAAGAGTTGCGGGATTTTTTTACAATTTGAAAAATTCTGTTAATGTAATTTTATGTCTTTTTTGTCTATTTGGCAAAATATTTAACTTGCAAGTAAACGTCTTTAGGATTTTAAAGGGTGTTTAAGCATTTTGGAAAAAGAAAATGATTATTTTACATCAGAATGGGGAGGGGGATTGCTTTTAATCAAGGGATTTTATTTTTATTTGACCGGATCGCTAATCGATCGGAGTTTGCTTCACTCGCTTATTGGCTTTACGGTATCGGAGTCACATGGCGAGTTTGTGTGATAAACAATAGATTTGTGGAACTATTTACTTTTGAAAGCTACTGTTAATGTAATTTAATCTTTTTTTTTTTTTTTTTTTTTTTTTTGTTTATTTGGCGAAACATTTTTAATTGCAGAAAAAAACCCTTTACTCACTAAAGGGCATGGTTATGGCAACGTGGTTACTTGGCGCTATAAGCGATTGATAAATTGTACAGTTGGAGGATTATTTTAAGTTTAAAAGCAACAATTAATCTAATTTAATGTTTTGGCGAGTAGTTTTAAATTCCGAAGAAACTTTACTAGGTCTTTTTGAAAAGGTGTGTATTCATTTTAATTAAAAAAAATAATCTTTTCGCTTCAGGCGGGGGGGGGGGGGGGGCATGGATTTTTTTTTTTTTTTTTTTTTTTAATTCAACGGAGTTCCTTTAAATCCTTAGCACGGACATTGCCGTGCGGGTACTGTTAGTATTATATAACGATGTTTAAACTAACCTCGTGCAACTGAATTAATAGAAAACAATCGTGATTAATGACATTTAAAATAAAGCTTGCATGTTTCTAATTTACTCAACTGAAAAATTTCTGTGAATAAGAGCATGTTGGTGTAGAACAAAAATATCCAATTTAAAAGAAATCCTCTGCTTTATTTCCACTCGTATATTCATAAAAACGTAATTTTCACCTGGAGATTTTTTCTCCTCGACGAGAAACCGGACGAATGCAGCTACTAGGGAAAATTCATTTAAATAGAAAGAAAAAGGATGGGAAAGGGGGGGGGGGGTCCGGATTTTAAACTAATAAACAGATGCACGCTACGTAAAGTGCGTGTTTTAAATCGTTAATCTACAAGTATAAACTGAAAGACATGTAATATGTTATTATATTTTTAAAAGTTTAACGATTTCATAGTTTTCCTCCTTTGATATGTGTTTCTTTTCAATTTTATTTTCTGCGCATTCATTTTAAAACGCATCGATACTACTGCGGCAAACAAGGCCCAGACCATTTTCTGCAAGGACACTTCAACGTGTAAAAAATAGACTTGAAGAAAATGCAGGGGTGCTTTCGAGGGTGAGGTTTTTGATGGCGTAAATTGAGTCATTGAAATTTTTAGGGGGTGTTTTACTGGGTACTTTTCTCTTTTGGGGGAGGGGCTCTTACTCCATTGGGTACTTTGTAGCATTTGATGGAAGTGCGCCATATCATTTGAAGGCGAAGGGAACCCCTGAAAAATGTATGTAATTTAAGTACATAAATTTACACGAGAAGAAACTTGGAGCATGTCACTCTTGATGTATTTACAGTAGTAGTAGTTGCTTTTTCGTACACTTTTAGTTTTTTGATAACACAATGTTTCTTTAGCAAAATGTATTCGGAAGACAAAAAACTTTCCGATATCTAAGAGCATATTTATCAATAGCATTTTGATACTTTAACATGATTGGAACAATTAACAGATGTCTCAGTCTACAGCGGTGTTTCTCAATTTTTTTACCAGCCGGCTCCAAAAAGTTCATGAAAAAGTTTTACGGTCCGGTGAGATTTTTTTTATAATAAATGAACACCAACACACAAATAAATACCTATGTAATAAGCTATTACACATAAAATGATGACAATGTTTTCATCATGATGCACTTAAGGTATTATTTAAAAGTAAATATAAGTAGTTATTGCACTTATTTCATATAAGTAAATGAATCCTTGAAAAAAATCACAAAAAATATGAGAACTTATCACAAAATAAGAGGGGAATTTTCGTACAAAGTAGTGGTACTATCGCTTAGAAGAAGTATTGGACGATTCGCAATTATCTGTACTTTTGAATCCTAAGCCATAGTGAATAGAGCTAGTTAAACATATTCGTTCACTCTGACCTTTGACTCCAATGTTTCCGGTATAGGAAACAAAAGTGATTATATTCAATATGCTATGATTTTTTTTAAGTAATAATTTGAAGAATTTTATTTGTGGAGTTTAGAAATAAGTTTAAAAACATAAATTATTAATGTGATAATTAAAAAATTTAATCCCTTTGGGAGGGTCTCGAGCCCCTTGCCCCTCCCCCTCCCCCCCCCTTCCAAGCAAAAAAAAGGTGAGCTACTAGGCCCCAGATACAATTGTCCCAGTCCAAGACACATAATAAAATGCACAATACAAAACAGAGATTTAAAATTAAGTAGAGACAATGTCTTTATCTTCCCAAAAGCGGAGAAAAAACGGGGAACCATGAATCTTTCAAAAATAGGTGGTCAGCAACCATAATTTTAGCTCAAGCGCAAAGGGTGCACAAGGCGCTTCTCAAGATATTGATTCCACGGAAAATGAGCGGCGAAACGATCATGTTCCGTCTCTGGTCAAAATGCCTCTACAATCCGATTTGGTCGACATTCGGATAACCGGAGAAAAGCTCCGATGGCTTTAAAATAGTACATAATCCTTTGAGAAACACAAAATTTACGCGAAAAAATATACTGCATAAAATGCTGTTTTTTTTTTTTTTTTTTTAAACTGATTGGTCAAACGTTCCGAGGTCTAATTTTCCGTACCAGCGATTAAGAATCCCTGTGGCCGCTTCACAAGGCCTCACTCCTATATTCCATAGCTAACACAATTCACTCCAATATATCCCTGATTAGTTGAATAAGTAGCGACCCTTCCGCCATCTGGGTGCTAAACGAAGTTTTCTTCTATGTCTGCTATGGTGAAGGAACGTGTTTTGCTCTTTGTGACGCTTCTTGATTGTGGATAACATGGAGTTGATGAGAAACCACAAGCAAAACACGCTACTTCACCATAGAATATATAGAGGAAAGCATCGTTGAGCCCCAAGATGGCGGACGTGTCGCTATTTATTCTCAGAGCTTTGCTCTCCAATTGTCTCGCCACTCCTCACTACACAAGTCCCCGTTACTCTGCTCAGCTCAGTTCAGTAACCTTTGTGTGGCGTTTATTCTAACCCTCAATATCTAAAAAAAGAAGATAAGGTCTTATTTTCATGTTTTGTAGTGATTTTTCACAGAGGGATAGAGTAGCTTAAAATATACCGCCAGCTCAATTATTCCATCCGAGGACTGCAATTTCGTGCTTTTTAACACTCATCAGCCCGGAATAAAAATTACCGGAGCTGGAGGCGAAAAACCTCTTAAGGGAGCTAAGAGAGCCAAACAAACTGGTAGCTAATGTAGAATTAGCACATTAGATGAGTGACCGCAGCAATGGTGCGGTTCAACTCAAAGATTGGTGACCAAGCATGGTAATTTGTAGTAAGTTACCGCCCTAAGCCAGCGCTAAGGCAGAAATACCCCAAATACACCGCCAGCTCAGTTATTTCATCCGAAAACTGCAATCATCAGCCCGGAATAGGAATTACCTGAGCTCTAGGCGAAAAACCTCTTAAGGGAGCCAAGAGAGCCAAATAAACTGGTAGCTAATGTAGAATTAGCACACCAGAGGCAGTAACTTACTACAAAATACCATATGCTTTGCCAATTAATCTTTGAGTTGAACCGCCATATTGCTGCGGTTACTCATCTGATGTGCCAATTCTACATTAGCTACCAGTTTGTTTGGCTCTCTTGGCTCCCTTAAGAGGTTTTTTCTCCTCCAGCTCAGGTAATTCCTATTCCGGGCTGATGAGTGTTAAAAAGCACGAAACTGCAGTCCTCGGATGGAATAACTGAGCTGGCGGTGTATTTTAAGTATTTCTGCCTTAGCCCTGGCTGGCTTAGGGTGGTAACTTACTACAAAAGATAGAGTAACGATTGCTAACGGAAGAAATCTTTGTTCATTGCCATAATTTTAAAGTTTTTACTGACTTGGAGGATAGCTTTTTCCCCACCACCATCATTATGTTATGAAAAAAAAACCTGAGTATTCTACTCACATATAATAGTATTTATATGACTATTTTCCACCTACATATTTGTTATGTCTCCTTTTTATGGAACCTATGCTCGCTGTAATATGTAATGGATTATTAATCATTCAGGAATTATAATACTAGACTTTACTATTCTAATTGCTACATTTACTATATACATAATACTATATACAAGACAGAGTGTGCCGCCAATGCGCACATCTCCGGAGTTTGTTCCGATCTGCCCCGTTCCTGAGAGGATGTTTTTCCTCAGTGACGTCAGTGACTTCTGACGTCACTGCGATTACGATAGCGGAGTTCAATTAGTTCGATACACCACAATATTAGAGGTTTCATGTGGAAACTTTGCTTAAAAATGAATCAACTAAATTTATTTAGTATTTTCATGGCTTGTTTAAACTCCAAGTAACTATTAGAGAATACTTATAAAATATGATTATAGAAAATTAAACTGTCGCCGATCACAGAAAGCGGATGAAAACTGAAGTAAAAGATTCCATTACAAATACACATACAAGTGAAATTAATAAAAAAAAAAACAATTTCCTTTATCATCTGCATTCCAGATAGTTAGGGTGTATGAATTTAAACTCGAAAGTAGATTCTCTATTTAACTTTTACGAATTATATCATTACCATCAATACCATGTTGATATTTTTAAATTGTGGAACATGTCTTGCTTAAGGGAGGAGGGAGAACAGTCCACTGAAGTAAGCAAAGCTTGTCATATAAACTTATTTTGTACTAACTAGGATTCAGTGTTCGCCTGTTAAAAATATTTTTGAAAATACATTTCAGTAGACGGGAGATAACACACTTCATTATTACTTCCTTTTGCATAGTAAAGGAAGTATTGTATTCGCAAAAACATTTTCAATCAAAAATCGGCCATTGCATTCCATTTTGCTCGCCCCCGAATGAATATTGAGCTTTTTTTTTTTTTTTTTTTTTTCAACCCGACTACACGTGGATATATGTCTAGGAATGTATAGACACTCGAAATATAAATTTTTACGATTCCCAAGTTCATTACAACAAGTTTTCCCATGACGTTCGTATGTATGTACGTGCTTGTTTGCATATGTGCCTCGCATAACTCAAGAACGGTATGTTCTAGAAAGTTGAAATTTGGTACGTAGACTTCTACTGGGTTCTAGTTGTGTACCTCCCTTTTTGGTTGCATTTGGATGTTCACCGTTTTGGGGGAAATCATTGTTAATTTCAATGCAAACTCAAGTGGTTTCATAATTTGACAAACACTTGGCTATATATCGCAAAGCTTTTGGTCGCCGAATTTTGTTGTCAACTTGGCGAATTTGAAGGGGTTTTTTTTAAAAAATCTGATTTCAATTTAGCCACTATTGGAGATATTTAGAGAGTTAACCATTGAATCACATTAAAATTGTCAATATTAGGAAAATTAATCTGTATAAAACATTTTCTTTTCCTTTGCTTCGTTTCGCAACAAACTTAAGGTGAAAATACATAAAGTGTTTATTTGCTTACTCCAAGTCTAAGGCAGTATTATCATTAAATTAGCGTAAAAGGAATTCATGTGATGCACACATCAGCTCGTTTATATTAGAGATATTTGGTTATGTAATAAACCATAAAAACGAAAGTGAAGGCAGGAGAGTACTTAATATTGCATTGGTATTCAAACTACAGCAATGTTTCATTTGATTCACCCCGCAAAAGTAATAAATTACAGTAAAACGCAGCAACGTTCAAAGTTCCATATGATAAATTTACAGAATTAAAAAAAAAAAAAATGAGAGTAGTCAATTTTTACAAAATATAACTAATTTTTTCAACTTTTAAACTAAACTTATATCTTAAAGTGAACTTTCGAAAAAACATTTTCTCCTTACTTTCCGTTTATCATAGTAAAGCACGCACCGTTTATAATAATAACACCTGTTCTAACTCTCACGAGCACAAACCATTATTTCAAGCATTAGTATTGTTAACATTGAGTTAACATTGTTCGTATTTTTTAATATTTTGTTATGTTCTGACTTGAAGGAAAATTTTATAAAAATAAAACAAAAAGAGTAACTGTGTTTTGTTCAAGAAATATAGTATTGAAAGTATTGGGAAGCAATAACAGTTTTGTTAAATTGAGAAAAAGAAAACTGTCGGATCTTAAATGTAACGTAACGTATTCTGAATTCTTCGTTCATATGGATGGAATTTTAAACGATTTCACTCGTTTGTTATTAATGATACCAGAATATTTATTTTAGTTGCGTTTATTTGTTATTTGTTGATTTCTTTTCGAAAAGCAAAAGTAAACTGATAGTTATAAATTTTCAAAACATTTTTTCCCAGAAGGCCCGCATTATTGAGCATCTTTTATGAACTGTTTAAAAGGTTTTGGGATAAATTTTAGTGTTTAACACTGTTAACATCTGTTTGGTCCTAACTACTTTCTGAAACACAGCTATTCTTTGTTCCACTCATGAAAATTACATACTAGCTGCATGCAGGTAAAGCTTCAGCAAGGTTTAAAGATAGCTTTGAAATATAGAATGTCTATTTGCAATTTATACTTTGTGTTTATACATTTCATAATTTTTTTTTTGCCTATTTGCAATAAAAAAAACTTTTATTATAAAAAAAACTGTCCACGGCCGTAAATCGCCTACTGAATTGGGCATCTTACTTGGAATCGGAAGTTCTTGGGTTTGGACCCCGATGCCACCCGGTAACTACCAGTTACGGTAATTGAAAATTTCTACAGAATTTTCTTACGCTTCAGAACCTTAGAACATGAAATTGTAAATGGAGGGAACAAGTCCAATCATTCACTTAGCAAAAACGGAATCAAAGACGCCAAGTCCCGTGACTCAAAAACGACGAATGTTTTATATATTTTGAGTAAAACTAGCAAAAAAAAAACCCGATTTCTTCCAATGTTTTCCTTGAAAATCAAACACGTGACTTGGGATCTTTGCTTCATGAATGAAAGTCTTCATTCACTGTTGTCTCTTTATGTTCAGAACTATACCTCAATTACTCAATTATGGAGAAGGTGCTGCCATCTATCGGCGTTGCATCAATTCCTTTTCGCTACGTAAATGGTGCTGGAGTCTCCAAAGTGTCATCACTAACTACACAGCAACTTTTGGCACAGAAAATGTGTATTCGGGGCTCCCATGCCTGAATGGTCGTGTCTGCTAGTGAGCAGTACGTAGGTCGTGGGTTCGATTCCCACCGGTGCCCAGGGTGAAATTTTCTCTTTGTGCTGTAAATCTTGTTTACTGCCTTGTCTTTCAATCTTATATAATTAAAAACTGAGCGTATCTATGGATCTATGTATGTATCTTAGATAATACATAGTGTGACGATCGCCAAAAGCACCTTGGAAACAGCGGAGATGACCTTCGGAGAGTGGCGCGCGTGACAACGCAGGACCCTTGGTGCGCTTGACCCCGAATGTCGCCCCTCGGTCTGGGTGTTGAATGGAGCAGTGGACACGGTCTGGCCTTTGGCGGTTTCAACTCCTTTCAACACGGACTCCAGCGCGGTACTTTGTGTCTGGTTTTTTGCCGCGGACCGTAGGCGGGATGCAGACCGAGTGGAGCCAACGTGGTAGCAAATGGGAATTGCTCCCTGGATCAGGAGTCGATCGCCACGCCACCACTCATCCAATGAAATTAAAATTCTGGACAAGACAACGCCCCTTGATGAGAAGGCGAGAAGAAAAAAATTCAAGATTTGGGGACTGGGAAAAAGATCTTGGAGAGATCAGACGCGTCCGAAGGTGAAGAGCTCACGCGAGCTGGACTTTGATAAGATGTGACTGGCCTCGGAGGTAGACCTCGTCGTGAGGACTGGTTACGAAACCATGTGTACCACGAACATTGCTGTTTATATCTGTAAATATGTATTTTAGCCAAGAGAAGTACTCCAGATCGAAAGGGTGTACGGGTATATTTTTATAAATAAAAAATTTGCAGTAAAAAGACTGAGTCTGTGACAAATATAGTTCGCCGCCGGATCCCATGCTACCAGGTGAACCCCCAAATTCGTTACAGACTACATTTTTGGTGGCAGCTAGTGGATCCGTAACTACACGAAAAATGAGGACACCTAGTCCAGTAAAACGAAGGACACCAAGTCCGGCATAAAAGGACACCAAGTCCGGCATAAAAGGACACCTCGTCCGGCATAAAAGAAGGACACCTAGTCCGGCATGAAAAGAAGGACACCTCGTCCAGAGAACGATCTCTCGTTCAGCGAAGTCGCCGACGCCCTGCAGTCGACGGAAGGACACCCTGTCCAGAAAAGAACTCTACGCCCCGTAGAAGAGGTCGCCGCCTGGTAGATTGTTGACTGGCAGTCGACGGAAGGACATCTCGTCCAGAAAAAACTTTGTATCGTGAAATTGGTCGACGGAAGGACAGCTAGTCCAGAAAGAACTTTGTATCGTGAATTGGTCGACGGAAGGACATCTCGTCCAGAAAGAACTTTGTATCGTGAAATTGGTCGACGGAAGGACACCCTGTCCTGAGAGAAGTCTACGTCGCATAGAAGAGATTGACGACCAGCAGTCGACGGAAGGACATCCCGCCCGGGAGAACTACCCCTCGTTCGCGAAAGAAATCGACGCCCTGCAGTCGAGTGCAAGACGTGAAGTGCCCAGTTTGGCGACACCCCGTCACCGAAGGATTTAGGCATATTGGTGAGATTGATTTCTTTCGTTCCTAGAGGCATTAAAATTGTTATTTCAGTCTAAGTAAAAATTAATAACTTAAATGATTAAATCAACAGAATTTTTGTAAGTTAGTAAAGTTGGAAATTAAAATTGTTTATGGATCAAAATTTAAGTGCACCTGCACAAAATTGTTCTGAAATTCAAAGTGAGTTCAGTGAGTAAATTAAACAGCAAATTAAACTTAGCTCTGTGAACGATGTTTTACCCTAATTTCCACCGTAGAATTTATGTCGAATTAATTTCTGCATTTGTGAAATGAGAAATGTTAATGATAAGATTTGTGAATTTTGACTTAGAATTATCTTATGCACATTATTGAACTTATGCTTACTAAAAATCATAGAAATCGAATAGTTGAATTGATTGATTTCATGTGTACTGAGATATTTCGGTAAATTTTCGTAATGGAATTATATGTAGGTTGATTATACATTTCAGTTCTTGATATTTATTGGTCGAATATTTTATGCATTTCACAGTGTTGAGAATTTGTGTTGTTTGGGAAAAATAAAATTAAAATGTCGTTCTTGACAAGGCAGAGAAAGGCTGATCTCAGAAGCTTAGCTTATGAGATGGGGATTGAAATTTCTGATAATGATCGGGTATTTGATTTAGCAGAAAAAATTCAAACAAACGCGCGATACGTGGAAGAGGACGTAAAACAGTTATTACAGGCAATAATCGAGGAAAGGAATGAAAATGATCAGAATGAGATTAAGGCAGCCGAAAGACAGTTCGAGCTAGAAAATTAAGGCTTACTCAAGCTGGGGACACGAATAGTGTTAATTCCACCCATAGCGAAAATGGTAGGTCAAAAAAAGGTTTGAAGGCTGTCATGCAAAAATATGATCCGGAAAAATCCGACATGGCGTTGTATTTGACTTTATTCGAACGTCAAGCGAGAAAGGCTAAAATTGACGAGGAGGATTTTGTTACGCATCTTCTCGGGCTATTGCCCATTGAAATAGCTGAGATAATTATGCGGGAGCCAGAAGAATTGTCGGAAGATTTTGAGCATGTAAAATCGCTTTTGTTAAATCGATATAAATTAAGTGCGGAGAGTTTTCGTATTAAATTTACCCAACACCAAAGGCGACCAGGAGCTCCATGGAAGGATCTCATTTTTGAGTTAAGAAGTTACCTAGAGGGATGGTTACAGGGTGTTAAAGTGGAAGATTTTGACACGTTAAAAAAATTGATGATTGCGGACCAAATCAAAAGACGCGTTCCCGCGGAGATAAAAGAGCATTTCTTAGACGACTGGGGTGCACTGGTTGACCCAAGTGAATTAGTTAACAAACTAGACGAATGAGTCAACGAGGCGAAATATTCGGAAACCAAATAACTTTAAAATGCCAGATAAAAAGGTTAACGAGAAAATAAATTCAAATAGTAGACAAACCTGGGATAAAAAGAACGATAGTCAGAAATTGGACCAAAAAATTGGAGAAATAATTCACAAAACGCGGATTCCAAGTCGCGAAATAGAGAATTTGAGAGACGAAAGGACCCGGCCTGTTATCAGTGTCATTCTACTGATCATTTACGACCGCAGTGTCCTGAACTAAAAAGAAATGTTGAACAGGTAAACAATGTGTCGTTTGCAACAAATTTTGCACCTTCATTCGCCCCCTACTTAAGTAAAGGGATAATAAACAATCAAAAAGCTATTATTTTAAGGGATAGCGGTACAAGTCTGGACGTCTCACCTTATCAATTGGTGCAGCCTGACGATTATACAGGGGAAACTGTATGGCTTAAGCAACCGCTCGAAAATAATTTCCGATGTTTGCCCATTGCTAAGGTACGGATTGAAAGTGAAGAGTTCGGCTCGGTAATCACTAAAGCAGCAGTTGTAGATAGGTCCGTCCAATTAGATCATTATTTAATGGGAAATCTAACCCAGGAGTTAATTGATGAAACTAAAAAGAACCCGCATTTAATAAATGCCGTAATGACTCGTAGTCAAACTACTCGCGGAAAAAATCCAGAATCAGAGGAAAGAGAGGAGGGTGAGACGCCAGAAATCCAAGATGCGACGGCTCAAGACATAGGGAAGGAAGACTTAGAATTGCCTCCAGCAGAAACTCATAAAATTGCGCTAATAAAAATAAGTTCCGAAGAATTCAAGCATGAGCAGAGTATTTGTTTAGATCTCAAACCACTTTGGGAGAAGGCTGAGTCCGGAAAGTCGCAGGAATTGATAATAGAAAATGGGTTGTTATTTAGGAAAACACTCGATCACCGAGGAGATAAGAGGAAGCAATTGGTTATTCCCCTTAAATTTAGACAGCAAATACTAGAATTGTGTCATGAAGGTATTGCTGCCCATCTGGGAACGACAAAAACAAAAGATAAGGATCTTAGGTATTATTATTGGGTAAATTGTATTAAAGATATCGAAGAATACGTAAGAACGTGCGATCCTTGTCAAAGGGTAGGGAAGTCTGGAGAGAAAAAGAAGGCCCCGTTGAAACTTGTGCCTATAATTAGCCAAATTTTTAATCGCATAAATGTAGATTGTGTTGGCCCCCTCCCCTATTCAAATAAAGACAACCGGTATTTAGTAACAGCGATCTGTATGGCATCCAAGTACCCTGAAGCGATACCTGTAAAGGATATAACTTCTCCGTCCGTAATAGAAGCCTTAATGATCATTTTCAGCAGATTAGGATTTCCAAAAGAAATCCAATGTGATTATGGCGCTTGTTTCACAAGCAACTTGACGACGACCTTTTTTGAAAAATTTGGAATCCAAATAGCCCATAGTTCCGTTAGACACCCCCAAAGTAATCCGGTTGAAAGATGGCACCGTACTGTAAAACGTTTACTTCGTGTTCTTTGTCTAGAGTCAGGAAAAGATTGGGAAGAAAACCTCCCTTCCGCATTATTGGCTCTACGCGCAACGACGCATGAAAGCTTAGGATTCTCTCCTGCTGAGCTAGTCCATGGCAGAAACTTGCGAACCCCTGAAACATTGTTATTCGAAAAGTGGGTGGATCCGGGGGAAGAAGAGAATCCCGTAACAGAGTACGTTTTCAACCTGATAAATCGCATGAAGCGCTGTCAGGAGCTCGCGACAGAACACTCTTCCGAAGCTCAAATTAAAAGGAAAGTGTATTATGATAAGGGCACGGTACAGCGAACCTTTAAACCGGGTGACCAAGTTTTAGTTATAGCGGCCTCAAAGCCCCACAAATTAGCAGTACAATGGGTAGGACCTGGAGTGGTAGAAAGTCAATTGTCAAAAACAAATTATATAGTTAAAATGCCAGGAAACCCAGGAAAATCTCAGGTTTACCATGTGAACCTATTGAAACCATATCACCAGAGAGCAGAAGTGATAAATTTGTTAATTTGCGGAGAAAACGTTGGCACTTCGGATTCTGATTTGGAAATACCGTATCCTGTATCGGATCCAAATGTGTATGATTTTGAGGAAATCGTAAGGAATAGTGAGCTCAGAGGAAATTGCACGCCAGGGCAAATTGAGGAGTTAAAAAACTTGCTGGAAAAGCACAAAAAAATATTTTCGAATGATCCGGGTAGGACACATTTAATCGAACACGACCTCGAAGTAATAAGCAATCAGCCTGTCCGATCTAAACCCTACCGAACTTCAGCCCGACAAACGGGAATATTGAAGAATGAAATCAAGAGGATGCTTAATTTAAAACTGATAGAAATAGGTGAAAGTGACTTCACGTCACCAATGATTTTAGTTGAAGCAGCAGGGCGCGATCCTCGGCCTTGCATTGATTACAGAAAACTAAACTCGATAATAAGAACTGAGTACTTTCCGTTGCCGAATATTGACGAAAGAGTTGAAACCGTATCGGCAGTCAAGTATATCACAGTGATCGATCTCACAAAAGGATACTGGCAAATACCTTTAAGTCCTAGAGCTCAACGCCTGGCGGCTTTTGTCACGACTTTCGGGACATATAGGCCATTGGTTATGCCCTTCGGCCTAGTCAATGGGCCATTTTGCTTCTCCAAATTTATGGCGCAATTATTAAATGGGTGCGAGGAGTTTAGCGTCCCATTTTTAGATGACATCGCCATATTTTCAAATGACTGGAAGGAGCATCTAAAGCAGTTGGACATAGTCCTACGCAGAATTTCCGAGGCTAACTTGACCATTAAACCGTCTAAGTGCCGTTTTGCTCAAAGTAAAGTCAAATATTTAGGGCATGAGGTAGGTGGCGGTCTGAGATCCCCGGCTGAAGTGAAAATAAAGACGGTAGTCGATTTTCAGGCACCTAAAACAAAAACGCAGATCCGGCAATTTTTGGGATTAGCGGGTTTTTATGCAAGGTATGTGAAAAACTACGCTGTCATAGCAGCACCGTTAACCAATGCGCTAAAGGGGAAAAATCGGAGAGAAACTGTAGAATGGACTCCTGAATGCGACAAGGCATTTAAGGATTTAAAACAAAAATTGACTGAAAAGCCGGTACTGCACGCTCCGGATTATACGAAAGAATTTATCATACAGACAGATGCGTCAGACAACGGAGTTGGGGTAGTGTTGGCTCAAACAGATGGGGGAGAAAAACCAAGAGCACCCTGTTCTCTACTTAAGCAGAAAATTCACTGATCGGGAAAAAAAGTTCTGCGTAACAGAAAAAGAATGTGCAGGTATTATCTATGCGATAAAAAAACTAAAATGTTACATTGACGGTCAAGCATTCCGGATTGAAACTGATCACAATTGTTTGGTATGGTTGAAAAATAATACAGGAAATAACCCCGGACTATTGCGGTGGGCATTGGCCTTGCAGCCATTTAATTACAGTCAAATATCGTGCTGGCAAAGACAATAAGCATACTGATTGCTTAAGTAGATTGGATTAGAAAAAATAATAACAATCCAAATGTAAATAAATTTCTTCGTGAAATTCTAGTAGTCATAAGTTCATATTATGCATATTATTTATTCGGAATGTGTTATAGTTCTAGTTATTTATATTTCTTGTGAAATGAATGTAGTTGCTGACATTGCTCAGGGGATAATTGAGTGGCCTCTAGTAATGAAAAGCAATCAAAATGCCTAATCTATTGCCTTTCAGATTTTGCGATAGTACGCAAAATCTCTCAAAGAGGGGAGGCGCTGTGACGATCGCCAAAAGCACCTTGGAAACAGCGGAGATGACCTTCGGAGAGTGGCGCGCGTGACAACGCAGGACCCCTGGTGCGCTTGACCCCGAATGTCGCCCCTCGGTCTGGGTGTTGAATGGAGCAGTGGACACGGTCTGGCCTTTGGCGGTTTCAACTCCTTTCAACACGGACTCCAGCGCGGTACTTTGTGTCTGGTTTTTTGCCGCGGACCGTAGGCGGGATGCAGACCGAGTGGAGCCAACGTGGTAGCAAATGGGAATTGCTCCCTGGATCAGGAGTCGATCGCCACGCCACCACTCATCCAATGAAATTAAAATTCTGGACAAGACAACGCCCCTTGATGAGAAGGCGAGAAGAAAAAAATTCAAGATTTGGGGACTGGGAAAAAGATCTTGGAGAGATCAGACGCGTCCGAAGGTGAAGAGCTCACGCGAGCTGGACTTTGATAAGATGTGACTGGCCTCGGAGGTAGACCTCGTCGTGAGGACTGGTTACGAAACCATGTGTACCACGAACATTGCTGTTTATATCTGTAAATATGTATTTTAGCCAAGAGAAGTACTCCAGATCGAAAGGGTGTACGAGTATATTTTTATAAATAAAAAATTTGCAGTAAAAAGACTGAGTCTGTGACAAATATAGTTCGCCGCCGGATCCCATGCTACCAGGTGAACCCCCAAATTCGTTACAATAGTAACTCGGACATAGATGATCTATGTCCGAGTTACTTCTCTCGAACGCCATTGAACTCACCATCGAATCAGGTATCGATCGATTCAAAATTTTTCCGTCCCTATGTTCGGCTATTTAGCATAATCCTCTCATTATAATCAGCGGAGATATCAATTAATAACTATTAATTATATGCTTAGTTTTTTCGACGTAAAATCTCTATTTTTCGACTGCTTTCCTCCAGTCAAAATATTATTCAGTGCTTCATCTCAACTTTCCGGGTTATTGTTGAGCAATGCTTTTATTGAAACTTGTAGTGTGAAGAAAATCATAGCGAAGATAGATCTGTTGCGATTTTCTTTCACGAAAATGAGCAAATAAAATTCTGGCTTTTGTTTTGAGACTTTTCCTGTAATCGGGGATTTAAATTTTCCCCTTATGGCTATTTTTTCCGCAATCTATCGGGAAATTTTTCTGAGTTTTTTTTCTTCAAGCGTTGTTGTTGAATCGGAAGTACGCGTTCACTTGACATAACTTTTATTTTCGAGGTAAACCGTGCAAATCCTGGCGACGCAGCTAGTAAATCTTCTTTTTTTTTTTTTAATTGTCATGGTTACTAAAAGAGACATAGAGAAGTCGCATGTGCGCAGTACTCTTGTAATTGCGTGAGCTAATGCGTCCGATTGAAATTAAAATCGATATACTGCACTCTTTAAATAAACTATTTGTCGCAAAATGGAAATTTATGCCTATTATTTTTTCTTGAATACAAGTCATTTAAAATCGTATTTCATTTTGGAGGGAATTTTATCTTCTGTTTTTATATTTCTCATTTTACCTAATAACGAATTGTTTTGTGGAAATGCTAAACAGCGTGTTCAGTGTGGATTAATTGTTTCTTTTGGAACAAAAATCAGAAATTGCTCTGACTCGCTTTCTTTCAAACGCTTTTTGGTAATCCTTCAGACCTGTAATTTATTTAACTATAAATTCAATCTTTACACCAAAACATATTTTTTATCCTGATTCTGCCAGTTCTCGTAAGAGATAATTTTCTTTTGATTCTAATTATACACAATAATCATAATCTAACTATACACTCAAATTATAACTTTTTTTTACAACAACTGCCTTTATACAACTGATCGAGGGAGATTTTTTTCATCAATCATAAATGCTCATTGATTTTACTTTTCAGGGACTTGACATTTATCATCCTCTAACTTTGTGATTGGTAGATAGTGAATCGGAGAACCCTTCAAACAATTAAACTACACTACAATTAAATGATACTTAATAAAAAAGATATATTGTCTTGTAGCAGCAATTTTTTTTTTTTTTTTTCATTACTTAAACCTCAATTTAGAGGAATTTTACACTGATATTTTTTTTTTTTTGAAAACATGCTGTATTTGTGAGGATTGCTTATAGAAGGCAACTTGCGAGAGTAAATTTTACTCTGTGCTTGCTAGTGAAATATGTAACATATGACGATTTATAAAAATAAAAGTGAAAAATGAGTTGAAATGCCTCCTTTTCTGTCTACAATGCTTAAAATTACACAAAAGTATTCGTTTTCTTCGTGAACATTACCAGGATCATAAATGTCTTAATCGGTTAATAAAAAGTGACTGAACTCGATCAAAAAACTAGTACTGTTGTCTCAAGGTTTTATACACAAGTAACAAGGAAAAAAATTTTAATCGCTTCAATGAAAAGCAAAAGAACAAACACTTAAATACCGATGGGTTGCTGGTTAGGCGCGGAAAAAAATTTAAAAATCAAAGAAAATATTTTAAAACAAGTATAATGTGTTTGTTTGGAGACCCTTGATACATTTTCTGAACCTTTAAAAATTCATTCCTTTTGAAAAATCATTTTGAGTAACATTGATCCTTGGAAGTTATCTATGAACAAGTCAATATATTTTTATTTCATTTACTAGAAGGAAAACAGTTGGAAGTCAAATTCTGCATTCTGCTACAAGTTAACATCGTTATTTTACGTTAGCATAACGTTCATTTTTTAATTTTCATTTTGTGCAACCAGTTGGCAGCACTGTGCACATCCAATTACGTTTTTTTGACAACATTAACTTCTAAATAATTGATGTGTTCTACTATTCATCGACACGAAATTTTATTTTATCCCCCCCCCCCACCGCCCCATGATTTTTCCTTGCAATCTTTCCTTTTGAGATAGTTAGGGATTTCATGTCGACGAAACGATAGGAAATAGAGAAAAAAGGAGAATTGAAATTTTGCGTTGGCAAAAAAATTTTCTTTTATTTTAAGTCATGCGCGTGTCTTACACTTGTTTTTCTTTCTTTTAACGGCTAAAAATATCGTATTTTTAAACAAACAAGTAAATATAACGAAAGATTTAACTACCATATGAATCTTTAATTGCCGCTTTTGGTGTTACGGGGGCGTTGATAAGAAATCGGTCCAGAGTTGCAAGATTTTGAAACAGAAGAATACTAAACCTAGTGAAATTAAATAGAATTAAGGATATCAGTACTCTGGCTAGTTATTAGCGAATTGTTTTCATATTTACATTGTATACGACTGCAAAACCATCAAAAATGTATGAAAGTATCTTTCTAATACTAAACATATTTAACTATTCATTCACTGACACTATTTTCATATATTTTTATTTCATTTTCATCATTCGGGAAAATAGTGTCAACGAACTGGAGGAGTTACCCGTTACGGTTTTCCCTATTTTGGGGAATATCTCATTGAGAGGGGGAAAGAAATTTTAGTGTCTGCGAAATGGAGGGTAATCCATTGTTATCTTTTGAGTAATTATTTAAAAGCTTAAAAAGAGTTTTTTTTGTAATAATATTCCGTTTTTCTCTGCTAATTTTGTATTCTTCCTCTTGAACAACATAACTCTAATATCCCAAAAAGCAAACGGATTCCCACACTTACGTATAAAATTCCCCTCAGCCAAAACACAAGTTTACTGCTCAGACGTAAGTGGTGCTTGCAATCCGTGCTTTCACTTAATGTCTTCGTTAGCCAATAAAATCCCGTCAATCAATTCAATAAACCAGCTCTCATCTTGCAAAAGATCCATTAGCCAACATGAACTCCGGAGTCTAAACAATTACGCTTAGCATTGATTTGCACTCCAGTATTGCAGCTCATTTTCAAAACCAGTGCCGTGACGAATCTGAGAGCAGTAACGGCGAAATGTATAATGGGGGAGGGGGAGGCACAGAATCATTCGAAGTAGCAGATGTGTCAACAGTGCTTGTTGCACAAACAGCTCTTCCAAAACTACGTTTATCAGTCACTTTTAAGCCACATGAACTGGTAAAAAACTTTTGCGGACCTTGAAACTTTCATTTTTTTTAAATATATATTTTTATTTTTTATTTCAAAAAAAAAAAAACTTTTTTATTTATTAAATAAACCATTCAAGTACGCAAGTTGACGGAGGAACATTGCAGTGAAATGTAACAACAAAATAATTCCTATCGGACCTTGTTTTACTATTATTTATATTATGTAGCTGCCAGATGAATTTCTCGCAACATTCATGTCCTTAAAGTAATGTCAGTGACCCTATTAGAAGACATTGTTTTAACTCGACGATTAAAATAACTATTAACATTTCAAAATAGTCCAAATAATCGTTACCAATGGCCAAATTTATTACGCGAAAGTTTCCTTTTTGAATATGCCGTGCTTCATACAACATTAGAAATGCTTATTAGCAACACATTAAGAAAACAAAAAAAAGATTAAAACTGCTGTTGAAGATATGCAGCAATGTAAAATGCTGCTAAATTATCTCCAGGTTTAGAGCTTTTAGAAGGAGGATGGCATTCTTTTGCTCAGTGGAGCGTGATATGCAAGAGACATAAAAACAATATTCGCGAAAAAGCCTGTACTTACTCTCCCGATGGTTTGGAAATAGGTTGACAGCAATTAATTGACTCCAGAAGAGTATAGAGAAACATCTATATGCTTTTTAACAGTCAAATCAATAAATGCCCTGTTTTCGACTTGCTGATATGATTTTCCGGACAGACCATGCATTACTAGTCTGCTACAACTTACAATAGTGCTTAAGTGTAAAAATTAAGTATGATTGGAAATATTACCCCTAATAATGATAATCAGAAAAAAAAAAAAAAATTTAAATGATCCTAAATTTCACGTAAGGTAAACACACCAGTAGTTGTCGGTGCTTCAGTGGTGGCCACTTCAAAGTTTGTATTTGAAAAAGAAAAAAAAAAAAAGATTCCAGGTCTCCCAATGGATTCAAAAGGGCATCATGTTGGAATCCATTGGAAAACCTGGAAACCTATTTTGTCAAATATAAACCTTGAAGTGGCTACTACCGAAGCACCACTAAGCAAATGGCTACTATTGGTGTGTTTACCTTACAGAGTATTATGTAAAGCGTTATAAATATTGTAATTATTAATTTCAAAAGGAAAGAATAATTCATTTGGACAAGAAAAAGTCTCATTTTTCAGGTGATCGGTGCCACGCTGCCGGAAAAGTGATCGATAAAGTCCTATTCTATACCACAAAACACACTGCAGGTAAACTTTTGATAAAGTCTTTCTAGTTAAAAACCACATGTTTGCCTTTATCCAGCATCACATTTTGAGGAAAAGAAAACCATAGACTGCAGAGTATAACACTGAGCAACGCAGCTTTTGGTGCAGGGTTTTATTAAGCAGGGTTTTATTAACTTGTTTATTTTATGAAATAAAAAAAGAAACTTTATATTTTCCTGTCACGTTTTGCTTGTTAATATTTATGCTTTTGTTTGTACTTTAAGGTGTTGAATTAGTCTTAAATTATAACTAAATTTACTTTTAAAAAAAACCTCTACTTGCTTCTGTTCGAAATCTAATATACAATGAAAAAGCTCAAAGAACAAAATAAAAATGTTTAAGTCCACTCAAAAAGCTTGTTTAGTTTGGTATTTTTGAGTGAATGAAATAGAATAAATTAGACTCTGCACTTACAACTTTGTTTACATTTGAAAAATAAAACATAAAATAACTCATAAATTTTACGACTCTCAAAGTTTTGCGCCCTAGATAAAAAGGCAAGTGCCTAGTTATGTCTACCCATAAATCTGTGAAATGTGTTTACTTACTATTTATGCAATCCACAAAATCAGATCTGACGTCACTAGAAATACAATTTTTAATTGAAAAAAATGTTGTCCCCCTGAAATATTTCATTATGAAAATCATATTGCTTAATAGAAAGGCATATAACACTTTAGTTGATGAAAATTCATACCAGGTAAAAAGCTCTTGAAAAGATTTTTTTTTTCTTGTTTCAAAACCCATCAGGACAGAAATTCTACCCCATACTAAAATAACGCTGTTTAATAAGAAAATAAAGCCGATTCCGCTTAATGGAACAGCAAATTTTCCCCAGGAAAATTCTTCTAATAAGCAGGATATTCCATTAAACGGGAAAAAAATAATAGAGATCAGCGGTTTGGTTCGTTGAAAATGTATTACATTAAGCGGGATATTCTTTTAACCGATATTCTAATGCACGGTGCAATTGCAAAATACTTAGATGCAATTGCAAAATACGAATATATGTTACAAATTGATTAGAATAGTTTAATGATTGCTTAGAATCATTATAAAAGCACTAATTAATAATTTTGATGAAAAAAGACAACACCAGACAATGTTTACGGCTTCCCAAGCTTAATACTATCCCTGGCACAAACTTTCCATTTTTTCGATTTCCATTATACGTTCAAATTTGGACAATATTTTTAATGTAATTTTTTTCTTTTCTTTAGCATTTGAATAAATCCCGTAATTTAAACAATCGTGACCCGTTTTCTTAAAGGTAAATATTTTTGTTAACGTAGGAAACAATATTCTCTTAAAAGTAAAAATAGCTAAGCATTTAATTTTCTATAACGATGCTTATCGCATGTTAAAACTTTGAGCTCCATGAAGTATTTTAAAAGCCTTACGAATTCTCTGTATAAACTTTTCCCATTGTTTGCTACAAAAGATCCTTCTGACGCAAAAGCCGATAGGTTCAAATCTTTGACGTACATAATAAGGAGACTGAAGGACAAAATCACTGCGGGGGTCTCGTTAAACCTACAGTTCTCAATAGAAATCCTATTGCTTAAAGAGAGAGTGAGAGAAATAGCGTTTAAGAAGTAGTTTGACTTTTAATGAACTTGAAACTCTGAGATATGAAAAGAGTCTTAATCATCCCCTTTTGTTGAAAAAGTCTTTAAGGCATTAATTTGAAGAAATTAATAATCGAATCTTTTCTCATAAAAAGCGATTAAAAACTATTTTAGCAGTGTTTTTACAGCTGCAAATTATACTTGAGTGGTTTAGAATGATAGTGGTATCAGTCAAAAATTTTGCAATTTGAGTTGGGAAAAGATTTTATTTCTTCTTTAGTTCGTTTTAAAGAGTCCCAATTAAACAAAACGTCATTAAGATATAAAGTTGCTGAGTTCTTATTTAATAGCACACTTAAGCATACTGTATGATGTTAGATGAAATAATCTTCAAGCGAGTGAGTGATTCGATGGACAGTGTGGCGGGTTTTACAATGGCGATTTTTTATCGTACAAAAAAAAAGTTGCCATATGTTGACGTGAATTGTTAAGTAAAGTACTTCGCCTGGGGCGATAAAGTCATAAACACAGAACATCCCACCCGGCGTCAAAATATAACATTATTTCAAGTTTTCTAGAAAGGTACACAAGATATAAAACAATTTTTCAACACAATAGATAATAAAACATTTTAGAAACATATATGAACAAATGTGAAAATTACAATAAACAATGAGTTAGTTTTGTAGAACCAGCCTTTCTTTAAATGTATTTGAAAACTTTCACTCCCGTCTTTCAAAGGCCGCCAAAGTTGGGTGCTCTGAGAGGTAGAAATTTCCACGTGATACCTTCTGAGAATAAGAGGCTAGAAATGTCTTCACTGCTTAACATTAATTTGTGTAAACGTTTCAGCTTTGCGGAAATCCCAATAAAGTTAGCAGCATCATCGCTAAAAATTATAGAGCTCTTACTGCGGCGTGCTAAAAATCATTTTAAGGTCTCTATTAGCGCTTCTGAGGTTGAATCTGAAACAAAATCTATGTGAACAGCCTTAGTTACCATACATACAAATATAACATCATAGATTTTCTGAAAGGTACCCTTTCTTTGACCCTTATATTTGATTTCAAAAGACGATCAATACCAACATTTAAAAATACAGAACTAGCAGTTACTCTCTCTGAAGGGAATTCCCCCATAATCTGGTTTGCAATAATAGATTTGCTTTTAAAGCATTCTAAACACTCATGAACTACTTTTCCCGCTGCACTTCTACCACTAAGAAGCCAATATTTTAAACGAACCTTGTTTAGTAGAGCTTGGGGTCTACATGTAAATCCCTCTCGTGATAGTACTGGAATATGTTTTTCCTAAGTTTGTTTCCAGCTGGCAGAATAATAGGATTCTTGTGATTAAAATTTACATTTGAATGTGAAAGTATGCCACCTACTCTAATTAATCCTTCAGATGGGTTTATAAAAGGATTGAGATATTTTAACTTGCTTGTAGGAGCAACTGAAGTTCCCTTTTCCAGTGCCGATATCTCAGGTGAAAAATACCTTACTGGTAAATTTTTTAAAAGGTCGCTTTGGCATTAACATATTCTTCATGCTTGAGCGGACCTGTTTGTTTCACAGGAGACTTGCAGTTTCTGCTGAACCTAAAAATAAATGCTGGAACCCTAATTAAATTTTCAAAGTTGTTAGTGATATCTAATAAACTGTCAAAGAATTTAGAGTCACTAATAGAAGTTAATGTCACTTTGGAAACAGTCTTAAGCTCCTCGGTGTGGAGTTGATTTGCCAAGTCACTGGGATTTTTCAAAGTCTGCGGATCATTGAAATTCAGTTTGACAAGATTTGAACCATTCCACCATAGTGCACAAGTAGCAAGAGATTTGACATTTATTCCGCGTGAAATCTTGTCTACCGGATTATCCTCCAATAAAACATGTGACCATTGGAATGCTTGGTCAATTGTTGGATTTGCGATACCTGGTTGCTTAGAAATGTTTTGAGTAGACTTGAAGATGTATTTATTAATCTATGCTAGCGCGATAGTAGAGTCTGAAGACAGTTCCACAGAGTCTGTATGCAATTTATTAGCTAAGACTTTCTGCGTAATTTTGGAGAGAAGCAAACATGCAGAAAGCTCGAGACGAGGTATACTCATGAATTTGCCTCTTCTTGGGAGAAGCTGCGTTAATTTTAACTTAAGATTCAAAACCTCATTCAAGTCGCAACTACCAGAAAGACAGTTATCCATGTAGAAGTCTTGAAGAACGGCTCTGGACATCAAAGGAAAGTCCTTTTCCTCGTCTAATGCAAGTTGCTATTAAACTTTCGTTGCTAAGTACGGAGCAGATGCAGTCCCATACGTAACAGCTTGTAACTAGTAAATCTTAGTTGGCGCAAATTCACTCTCTTTCCATAATATTTTTTGTAGCTTAGTTTGAGAAGTATCTACTTCAATCATCTTGAACATGCGTTTGATGTCAGTGGTAAATGCGTAAACATACTTTGTAAATCTAATTAGAATTGAAAAGAGTTCTTCCTGAATTACCCCTACTTTACTCATTAAATCATTCAAAGAATGTCTGCTGGTTGTTTTCGCGCTTGCGTTGAAAACTACGCGCGGTTTAGTAGTTTTGCTGGCTGATTGAAAGATACCGTGATGAGGGAGATAGTACCTGTCAACTGTTCCCTTATCTTCATTTATTTCTTTTATGTGATTCAAAGTTTTGTATTTGTGAAGAAATTCTGTTTACCGTGCTTTCATAGCCGGATCCCTTTCTAATCGTGTCCATAGTTGATCTAATCTTCTAGGTGCCGTTTGTTTAGAATTTCCTAGCATGACTTCGGAACATTCTGGTTTGAATGGCTTTGAACTACGTATCTCCTATCCAATTTCCTGAAATATGTTTTTGCGAAATGTTCATTGCAATGGTTTAATTCATCATCACTACAGAGCTTGAGATTTTAGACTTCTTCGATTTCCCAGAACTTAGAGTATATTAAGAGTTTCCAAATTTTCTGACATAAAAACATTGTTTTGCGGAATGATCAGAGCTAACCAAAACAACTCGAATGTAAATACAAGTTATCTCCCAGTTTTCTTTTATCTGCTTTCAAAAATGTGAAGAATATTTCTGTACCCAAAAGAAAATTTTTCTTTTTTTTTTTTTTTTGCGGAACATAAAATGATGGGTCTGGTAAACATACATTGTTTGGAATATTTAAATGCGCGATATTAATTTTCTCAGATGGCATAAAATCTGTGATCTTTGGAACAATTAATAAGTCAGTTTCCCAATGCGACTCATCTCCTTTGTTAGACAAGTGAGCTGGTATTTTCTTCTTAATATTTAGTTCTGAATCATTTAATCCACTAATTGGAATATTTATTCTTTCATTTTTCAAATTCAAAGCTTCCGCTGCTATAACAGAAATGAATGAACTTTCACTTGCACAATCCAAACAAAATTGCACGTAAGCCTCTTCTTATGCCAGTAGAATCTTACATAAACTACTACTGTATTTATTATATAAAACGGTTTTCTCAATCCCGTTAGTCAAAAAAGAAGCGCGAGCATTTTCTGACATTTGCGAGTCAAATTCTGAATTGTTATAGTTCTGTTGTTGGCTTAGTCCTTGCGATTGAAACTGATGCGTTACCGAACCACCACAATCTACGTTACTTTGTCTACTATTTATGCACTTTACGTATTTATGAAGTAAAGTATGATGATTCAATTTTTTCTTAGAAACGAAGCAAGAACTTTTCGAATTACATTTGGAGACTAAATGACAATCCTTTGAACATATGAAACAAAGCCGATGTTTTTTAACTAGATCTATCCTTTCGGATAATTTCATTGCTTTAAATTTATCACAGTGATACAATACATGTGTTTGAGTTTTATAAGCGACACACATTTTCGGAGTGTTATTAGATTTAACAATCAAGAATTTGGATTTACATGAAATATTTGCACTAACACTATATAAGATTTGTCATCTTCTTTCTAAGAATTCTAGTAATGCATCGAAATCTGGAACTTCATTATCTTTAAGAGTTAGTTCGTATTGCTTTCTTGTTTGGCAGTGTAAGTTTTCTAGAACAACATTCCATAAAATTGCATTGGAAAATTTGTTCCTTGCAAAATCTAAGAGTTTTAGCGTTATAAGGTTTTTCTCAACACCGTCCAAAATGATACGATGATGTTTAGTAGATTCGTTTTTACCCCCCATATTGTACCTTCCCGGGGTTCTGCCACAGCCCCCCGGGGAGCTATGGTAATGATTTTTGGTATACATATTCTTGGGGTGCCATTGAGTAAATATACAAAAATTTAACTCCCAGGGACATAACGGGCTGAAGTAATAAAAGTTTGAAAATCACTAATTTCCCCTTAATTTTTTATGTACTTACTCTCAGCTCAATCGGTTCGTTAATCTCTGACTGCAGTTGCAAATTTAGAACAGATCTAACAGTTATTCAAATGTTGTCTTAGGAAATGAAATTTAATCAAGACTAAAGCAGATTCAATATTTGCAATTAGACGTTAAATCGCGGATATCACAACTTTGCCTCAGCGACTGCGCATGCGCACGGACTAGGCCTCATCGGGCTTTCTGTTTTAAGATTCTATGTTGTTTTTTTATACTTAAGCAGAGAAACAAATTAATGAGTGAGATTAGATTAGAATGCTTCCCCCCCCCCCCCCCCCAAGTTTTGCCGATACGAAATTTCCTTCCCCCTGTTTTTCAGTTTTCATATATTTCAGGGGGGGGGCTGGAGAAATTTTTAAATGTCCGCGCGAAACTGGGGTTAAATAATTAGAGTATTTTGCGTGACATATTATATGAACATATATGTATATGAATATGATACATCTAACTTTATAATTGAAAGCAAAAAAAATCCCTTTTTTTATTGGTTTTCTTATTTTTTTGATGCATTTTTCACAAACATAACACATTATGAATTGAAAATATGTGAAATACTGTGTGGATATCCGTGTTTTGCAGTAATTTGTTAACAGACAAAATTTTTGCAATTTAATGAAGACTTTTAATGAGCTAAGTCCGCGGGTATCATGCGCAGTCGCTGTGGCAAATTTGGGATAGCCGCCATTTGACGTCGAGTACAGTTGTATAGATCTTCTGACACATTCAATTTTAAAATATTTAATGGCTTAGTTTTTTTTTTTTTCTTTGCTTGGTAATAACATGCGTTATTTCATCTTTTTAATGAACTTTTAAACAAAACTAGGCATTAAACAAGACAAACCCTCCATCAAAAGAAAGATAAATCTCCAAACAATTAAAATTATCCCATAAAACGTAAAATAATATACGATTTAAGAAAAGAAGGTCATTAAATAAAAAGTGAAAAGCTAGATTAAAATAGCCCGCAAGCTGTAAAACCTTCATGAAAATGTTTAATAATCCGTCATATAAAGAGATTAATAGAATTTGTTGCCATTATTGTTCCTTGAAAACACAAAACAGCGTTGTTTCAATTGAACATTTTCTGACTTGAAGTTCTCAGTTCTAAAAATACAAAGTAATAATATTAATGCAAAAAGATGGGATATCTCATCAAAAAAAAAAACCTGTTGTAAAAATTTCCCCGCCAAGAAAACCTTTAACTTTTCCGCACAAAAAAGAAAGCCTTCATCCTAAACCCCAAAACCCTCAGCCTTAAGAAGTTATGATATCTAGTTAGCCCGCCAAGTATCTGCCAAACTATCATCCTCCCTCTTCTCCTTTTTCATCACTCCTACTTCCGTTAGAACCTCCACCCACCTTCAACTCCTCAGAAATATAGATAGAGCCTTTAAATTGTTGATCCTGTTTGGCGGGAAGCTTTTTGATCACCAAGCAATCACTTTATTTTGAAAAGTTTCCCGCCAAATAGGATAAACAATTTAAAGGATCTATCCATATTTCTGAGGAGTTGAAGGTGGGTGGAGGTTCTAACGGAAGTAGGAGTGATGAAAAAGGAGAAGAGGGAGGATGAAAGTTTGGCAGATACTTGGCGGGCAATCTAGATATCATAACATTTTAAGGCTGGGGGGGTTTTGGTTTAAGATGAAGGCTTTCTTTTTTCTGCGGAAACGTTAAATGTGTTCTTGGCGGGGTAATTTTTACAACAGGGTTGTTTTTGATGATATAAAAACTCACTCTTTAACTAGACATATAAACGAGCTGTATTTTGCTTAATGTTAACGTAAATTTAGAAAGCAGCAAAAGAAATGGATCAAGAAAAACAAGTCTTCCGGCCCCCCTCCCTATTCCTTGAAAGAAAAATATTGCATTTCAAAGATAATAAAGTATATCCAGCAAGTGTAATCCCTTTTTCTATCAGAGTATTGAACATAACCCTCTTTGAAATTCCTGTCATCATCGAAAAGGATAATAGAAACATCATTTTTTCGTTCGTTATCTCTAAGAATTCGGAAAGCAGACAAAATCCAAAATAAAATATAAAAATATAACCCAGTTCAAAAAGCTTGATGGTTTGGATAAGGGTATGACAAGAAATATAAGACGATATAAATCAATACTGGAAAATCAGATGGAAAAATAAAGCACGAAATACTTGACATTTATTTTTTGTTTCGGAAATGCGCAGTTGTGATCGGTTAAAAAAAAAAGTGCTTGTCAGCGATGAAAACTAAAACTGTAATAAAATTCAAAGAATGTTCTAATGCAACTTAGGGTTAAAGGGTGTAATTCGGTATACTCTATAAGACTTTTTTTGCAAAAAGAAAATATTTTGTTAGATTTTTTTGCAGAGAGTACACTTATTTAGAAAATTCGATAACAATAAACTAGTGGGACAGACTTGTGCTGTTGAAAAATTTTGTATTTTGTAAAGAAACATCCATTCTTTTGTTATTACCTTCAGTAATCATTTTGCTGTAGAGACTAATCAGAAATATCATGTCTGAAAGAGCAATTTTAATTGCATTACAATAAACTAAAAGATTATGCAAGTACGAAAGCTTTATTTACATTTTTCAAAATCAAATCAAAACTTTTACGTAGTACAATTTTAATTTACTTTGCAAAAGTAGCAATAGTTTAAAAAAACTAACAATAATGACACATACCGCTTCCCTCTAAGTACTAATATAAAGAAGCATGCATTTTCTTCCTTCCAATTTTTTTTTTCATGAAGGTAAAAGTCCATTGCGTGCTTTTTCTTTTTTTTTCTTTTTTCTTTTTTTTTTGCGTTATTCAAATTTGTTTTTATATTTACATTTAAATTATTTATTTTGTTTCTAACTACTTCCACATAAAGATCTCTTGCTCGCGATATTAATATATATATATATATATATATATATATGTGTGTGTGTGTGTGTGTTTCTCGTATAACACGGTACAAAACTTGAATTTAAAACGACATGATATTTAAAACGACACGATTTTTAAAATATGGTATTTTTATTTTGTTAAATACTTTGTTAAAAAATGCATGATAATAACTCTAATAGGTTTTTACTTTGTTTTTATGAAATTTTTTGCGAAAATTGTCCATCTTTGGCTTGAAAGTTTGGTTTCCTCGTATAATACTAACTTAAACTTTTAACTACTTTATTTTTCCATCACGGTTCTAATAACAAAAAAATGAAATTCATTTTGTATACAATGCATTGAAAAAATATATAATTAGGATTAAACATAAGCTAGATTTGGCAAACGATAAATTAAAGAGTAATCGAAACAAAATATTATATAAAATGAATAGAATAACTCTATTTCTTATATTTGATATTTTGTTTCGTTGTTGTTGCTCAAGCGAACTTTGTTGCTTTAGGAAAGCTCAGATTTTCTAATTTGATAGCGAGAGAGAGCCATCTGTCAGATAACTTATTAACATTGACATAAAGCTAGCGTAAAACTGCATGACGTGAAAAAAGTTTGAGGATGCAATTTTTATTTTTATTGCTACTAACTGAATTGTATTTGAAATTTTTGTGACTGCTAGAAGTTCCTTACATTTTTGATAATCTATCCTATGTCCGTGACAAAGTTCAAGGTGAATTTTGTACATAATAAATTTACCCCAAAGTATTTTCAGGTATCACAAACACTTGGTAATAATTTCAATGAACAAGTATGGCTTGTTTTTAAATACAACAATTGATTTACTAATATCTAAACAATTAATATATAAGCTAAAAGTTACTGCTTGTTCGTATGTACTGGTCTTGTTTGCAGTGAATGCTTCGTAAACATATAAATAAAGTAAAACAAATAGGGGAGAGAGGGGCTAAAAGTTCCGCGGGTAAGTTGTTCTCTTGGAAAAATGCTTAATGAAGAAAAAAGATAAATGTATTTTGTAAATACATGGCAAAATGGAATGTTGCAGCGTACCGATGGCAGCCTTATAAATCAAACCAGTGGCGTTGGGTATATTAAAAGCTGAGTACGTGCGATACGTGCATCACTGATCCACTTTTGAAAAAATTTCGTTTTTGAACTTTTTGGTCTTTTTAATGAACTTTAAATAATAGTGTTTAGTATTTTGGTATCTTCTTAAAAATATAGATTGTTCATCATAGTGTATTTGCTGAAACGATTTACGCTTCGTTATCTTACCTATAATTTAATTTTTCAAGGACATGTGCTTGTGGGGCCAGTTGTTTCGAGGAATAACTTCCTCTAAAAAGAAAGGAGCAGCTAGCCCCAAGGAACTTCTTGCCCCTATTCATCTGCATCGGCTGTGCAGTAAACAAAAACACGTAAAAATAAATATTGTATATGTATATTTGCTACCGTAAAACTACAGAAATTGGAGAATGTGGACTCTCACCGATGATTCACCGGAAATATTAGATCTTTCTCCAATAAAGAGATAGAAAAATAGGAAATTTTCGAAGATCAAAATATGAATCAAAATATCTTTCATATGTTGATATGAAAATACGAAATTTTCGAAGGATCATATTTTTTGCTCTACATCTTGATTACGCTACCTTGTGGTGATTTGAAAAAGTATCCAAAGAGGTAAAACAGTTCATATTGCTCAGACAAAGCAGATATTTCATTGGACAGATCACATCCTTCGCAAGTGGATCTGACTGGGCTTTAACTTTTTAGCCGTCATTAGCCAGAGACTGCAGCTTCTCTTCTGTGAGTTTAAACTGGTAAAATCTGTGTAGGGCTTTCATTACCGGATTATTTTATTAACTTTACTGTAGTTTTACATTCTTACTGGATTTTACTATGTTAATATATTATAATGTTACTATACTCTTACATCAACAATTTCTTCAAATTATACTTTTAACAAATTACTCGTCTCGAAACATTGTTAATCTTAAAATCATTTTCGTTAGACATCGTCGTGTTAATATCGGAACAACTAGCTCCAAGAAGGGGGCATATTGTCCCTTTCCGACTTTCGGTACTGTAAAATTAATTATATAAAGAAATTAAGAAATACAACCCGAAAAAATTCTTAATATCAAAGGTGTATATATTACCTTACTTTAATCTCAGAATATTAATTCCAGAACTAGGTTTCCATAACAAATTTTGAGCTCATTTGAAAAACGGAACTTTTAGCCTCACCCTCCCCGAATTATGTTTTGAAAATTTTGACATTTCTGTTTTTTCATAAATTCTACTTTTGGTTCCTAAATTGGAAAATAAAACAAATAAATGAGCCATGAAAAGGGGGGGGGGTCAATGTCTAGTTAAAAATCATGTGTGGGAATTTTGTTTTAAACCATGTTTTCGTAGAAGGCTGTTTAATATGCTGTGTTTATTTTATGCTCAGTCTTTGTTTCTATTCGTAACCTTTTTTTTTCCATTGACTTCTGGCTCACTTTTTTTGCTCTTTACTTTTTCAAATATTATTTCTTAGATTATTTTACTTTTCTGCTCCCTTTTCGAGATTATTGTTTGATGAATGCTGCCGTTGCCAATTCATAACAAAAAAGACTTCTCAAAGGTCTAAGTCATTTTTATACAATTGACAAATTAGTCATCCATTAGGGTGTTTCATTCTCTGTTTAAGCTATCCCATAATGTGATTTTTTTCTTTAGTTATCTAATTGGTCCACTTCGAAATTAGAATGCTTTCAATGCTATGGAAACTGCATCACTCGAAAAATTAAAGGGCAAAATAGATAGGATAAAATGGACCCGAATTGATATTTAATGATTAGGTAAAACATAAAGTTGTAAAATATTGATGTGTATAGAAATAACACAATTCAGATTGAACTGCTTCCATCAAACAAAATAGTATTTAAGAACTATTGTCTATAATTTACTGTAATAACATAGAAGTGGAATGTTTAATGCAAACTTATATATCAAATATTATAGAAGGCCATTCTGTGAAATTCAAGCAGTCGGTTTTACGAAATCGACCTAATTCCTGCAGCAGATCCATTAGCCATCTCGAACTCGAATGCCCCAAACAATTACGTACTGCTCCTATGCCTACTCCGGCGGGTTACCTCGATTAAAACCTGAAGCCTGATCGATTCGAGCTACTAATGAAGATCAATGCGCGAGTTATGACTGTCTAAAACTACATTAGACAATCCTAATGAGTTTACTTTTTCATTGCACATAAACAGATTTCTCTTTTAAGCTGAAATTATACGCAAATTAGGTGTTTCATGCGAACGGTTTTAGCAGTTAACTGAGACAGATAACAGCGGCTATCTAAACAGAAAATGAAAAATTGTTAAAACTACCTTAAGTTAAAATATGATTACAATAAAAAACAACACGAATAAATCTCCGAAGAATATGCTACAAATAATATTTCAAGTTTACAGTGAAGCTTCCTCAATCTTTATCAGGACTAATGTACTCAACACCCAACAAAAAAGTTCCGCTTGACTCACGACATTCTAACTGTTTGTTGAGCGCTTTTACCCTGAAAAGACTACATTGTAGACCCAAAATGGCTTTTCGCCGCTTATTCTTGAAACTTTATTCTTGGGTTTTCTTCCTTTCTCTAAAGCTATATTTCTTATACGGGGCGCGTTATGCGGACGGAGTAAACTAAAAATTGAGCACATACATACATGGTGACAAGAAATTACTTGGACACACATAATACGTCATAACTTCAATGCAAAAAAAATATTACGACCAAGCTTCAAAATTTATATGAATACATTAGTTCATCAAATCTATTTACAAATTTTCCAAGTGGCTATCTTCAGCCTTAATACAGAGCTTTACACGTGTCACAAAATTTTCAGCTGTGGGCAGCAACTCACTTACTGATATTTTTGCCCGTTCCTTGCTTAAGGATTTCTTTTGGGATGCCAAATTTTTATGAGGTTATTATGATAAATAACAAAGACCATTTGTGTGACACATAAATGGAAATCGTTTGACTTTTATTGAATGACTTTACATCCGAAAATTGCTAAGTTTCTAAAGTAAAAAGAGGGCTTTAAAGCTTCAAAATATGTGTCTGAAGGTTTCTACTAGAGAGTTATTTTTCTTGCCATTTCTTTGTGGTACAATGATTTATTTATTTCGTGCGAGTTTTTTTTTTTTCTTGCCATTTCTTTGTGCTACAAAGATTTATTTATTTCTTTATTTTGTGCTCGTTTTTTTTCTTAAAGAGTGCTTTCTGTGTCATGGCAATATGGCGGTAACTGTCATTACCAATTATTTCGACTTAGTACTCTTTTATGATATTTTGTGCGAATAAAAGCTGAAAATATTGTCTGAAATGTATGCACAAGTAATTGAAAAGTGAAAAAGAGCCATGTAAGTAATAATAATAATAATAATAATGATAAAAATAATAACAAAATTTTATAGAGCTGCATTACTTAGTTACGAAAATTAAATTGACAGAATAATAGCTTAAATACCATGTTTTGAAAAATACTTGACTTTCTGTGATGTGAAGATTTAGTTCTTAACAAATTTATAGTTCTGCATACTACAACGTATACCATATTTTTATTTTAACTTTAAAATAAAGTTAATACTAATTAAATGAGACAGAGAGCAGACACTTTCATTCATCGAATTTATGTCACTTTCAAAATTTGAAAGGTTATATTTCATTATTTCTCTGTGATAATGTTGACTAATAACAGATATTCGAAGGCTTTCTCACTTTACACTAAGCTTGAAACTAAGTGTATATTTAATAAATCGTATTACACTAATACGAAATTTATTTGGAATTATAGTTTAGTCATAATGATAAGTTGTAGCTATATATTTAAATTTGCTGTAAGCTGTCTGTCTTCTAATTATGTCGCACGACTGTAGTTCAGATGTTTTCTCTTTCAGTTTTAACAGTAAATTATTTCGCTCATCTTGCAAGCTGATACAGGTTTATAATTCTGTTAAGTCTCTTTTAAGAATGATAGTAGCTTAATTATGAAATTCAGTGTTTCAGATTGTTTAGATCTGAGCAAAGTTCGGGATTAAATTACGTCTTTTGTATTCAAATTACTGAAAGTATGATTCGATGCTTTCAGCATGTTGAAAGCAAACTTAATAAAATCATCCATTAATAATTAAAATTGTTAAATATTCCGACGAAGAAAAAATAATCACTTCAAAACTGCATCAAGAAAAAGAATCAACATGTATCATTCATATAACTAGAAATTGTTCTGGGAGAAGTAAAAAATAACTTCTTACACACTCACAAATACCATTAATACTACATCTTAACATAATTTTTGGAGTTTGTACAAATATGATGGATAAATCATGTGTAAATATACGGTGGTGAGTAAGATGAAGGTGACTCACAAGCCCCCCGCCCCCCCCTCCCCAGAATGGTTAGGTCCATCGTCTGCGATGCATATGAGTGGCACATCCCTCATTTACGAAAGCGACGCGAAAGTTTAAGGTCAAAGTCCTATAGGACGCTCATGCACTGGATTAAAGACTGTAGCGTGACATAATGGAGGCTATAGGGGAAGGTTGCCGCCAATGAACCACATAAGTTTTCGATTTTTTAGAAAGGAAATCCAACTCAAATTTTACTTTGATTATAGGAACCATTTCTCAGTATCGTTTGCTTTTAATAATAATATTCACTTTCATGATAAATATACACAATGAAGTATGAAAATTAAGAATAAATATGTTAGCATGTGGTCCATTCATGGTTACTGGTTGCTGTGGATGGACCATCCAGTTTCAATCGATAGACCGCATTTTCAAATTAAAAAATCAATGCGTAACTTACAAGTTTTTATAACAGGTGATCAATAAATACGAAAAATAACAATAAGTTGAAGAAAACTGATTTATTTTCTAAAATGTTTTGTTTTCGGATAAGAAGAGCATAAAAAAACAGCACTCACAAACGCACAGTTGTTGTCATCACACCTCCTTCACCACTTGATATTTTCCCAACCTTTGCAACTCAGCTCTAAGCTAATATCGTTTCAACCTCTTTTGAACTGTTAAGAATTTTGTTAAATCGATTTTGAAAATTATCATTCAACGCAAAATCGTACTTGCTCTCTAAAATGTCAGAGAACTTTATTACTGACCACTTTATTACGGAAACAAGAAGCTTAAGTCTCAAACTACCAGAGTATATAGTACTAACAGACTTTTTGTCTTAATTAAATCTGTGGGACATGTTATTTTTCTCCACTTCTTAAATGGCTAATTCCCCCAATTGTTTGAAAGTAATTCCAAAAACGATTCACTAATCATATTCCTATTTCGGAGGGCTTATCTGTTAAATTTCTAATAAGTGTTTGAGGTAACAACAAACCGGTTTTTATCTTCTATCCGACTGTTAAATGTTGCTTGTCGGCAGACTTCGTTTACGGTTCATGCCACAATTTCTGTAAGCTACTGTAGCACGTAACATGGTCTAACTTGTCCATTGGACATTTTTTACCAATATTTGCAATTTTCTGGAACAGCAAAAGTATTTGAAACTGTATTATTGTGTTTTAAATTTTTAATCCATTTTATAAAATATTGTGACGAAATTACAAAAAAGTATAAAAGTTTTCATGAACTACTGAGATTATTTATTCCATTATCATATGTATTTTAAAACAGTTGAGGAATTTTCAAAGGTAATTGAGCTGAAGTTTCAACAATATTTGAGATTTTCCACAGATCCAATATTTGAGATTTTCCAAGACCACTTTGTCAAGTGGTCCATTCGTGAAAACACTCAGTGGTCCAATGATAGCAACTGCGTCATTTTGAATATTCTTGTATGCGTTATTGCTGTTACAAATCATGATGAAACATGAAGTATGGGGAATTGTACTTGAAAAGGCACTCTTTTAACTCAATGTTCACGTTTAATTGATTAGTGATATTCAAAGCATGTTATAACTAAATGAAAATTTCAATAATTAGTAAGATAATGGCAGAAATCTTTTCTAACAGTTTAACAATATGATGAAATACTTTTAGCTCTTTGACGACTCTGTAGCAAACTGTTTTCAGACAAAGGAAGGTACTAAAACTGATTACGCGTCTGCACAAACTCTGGTACGTGAAATATCTTCGCGTTCTAGTCATGGAACCGGTTCATTGACGGCAACCTTCCCCTAAAAGGGGAGCAGCGTGATGTGGTACAGGTCAGATTTTAGACCTCTGAAGTTGTTTCCCAACAAGAAATTAGTTACCGTATTGACTACCGTGTACGGTGAACGTTGCATCTCATTGGCCACTGTGAAGCGTAGGAGCAGACGATTTAGGGAAGGAAACGTGAAAGTAGCAAAGACGATCCAATATCGGCCCAAAACCACGTTGCAATAGATACCGACAAAAATACACAGTAAGAGTAAATCGACAACGTGACATTGCACAAAACTAGCAGACTTCTGCAGACACGTGTATCAAGGTTACAAGGAACCTTTTTTCAATGCAAAATAGTGAGCTTTTGGATGTAAAGACATCCAGTAAAAGACAAGTCCGAAAAAGTCTGGTTGCAAAGACGTCCGGTTGCACTGGCTGATGAGCTGATTTGACAAGAGCGAGAGACGAGCATCGATCATATAGCCCATACTTGTCACCGTGCGATTTTCTCATTTTCGGAAAACTGAAAAAACACCTCCAGTGTACCTACTAGATTCGTGTATGTAGGACGACGACGTGAAGGAGTCAGTTAGAGACTTTGGATCAGCAGCATAAGGACTTTCATGAGATGGGAATCCCGATACTTGTTTCTCATTGGGACAAATGTCTCAACGTTCAGGGATAATGGAGACTACTTTAAAATATAGTACTCTGTTTGCAATATTTTCGAATTGTTTCACTTTCATTTGACTCGTCGCCGTATTTGGTTCGCATTTTCATAACCTGCACAAAATTAGGAATGACACAATTAAAGTGCAACAAACTGCTGCAAATACAAAAATTGGTGCAGTACAGCCTATTAAGACCCAACAATTAAAAACTCAATCAAAGCAACCGACCAACAAATACGATAAACAGTTTTGGCTGTCGCGAATTTGTGGTATCAGCAATAAGGTTTCAACAATTATGTTCTGTACAAAGAACAATGTTATTTAAGCATGTCATGCTTCAACTCTGCATTTCAATGTGCTTTAATTACATGTCATATTTCTTTAAAAAATGTACATTTTTATAGCACTTTTAATCTTGTTTAATGGCTTGTTTGACTTAAAAATTCATAAAAATGTCAAAATAGTGTGTGTTACTCACTAGGACAGACATAATTTACTTTCTGGCAGGGGGATAAGAATTAACAATCGTTAGTAATATGCAAACTGTGATATCACAACGTGTTAGGGAAAAGTTACAGGGAAAGCCGCACCGCTGCGAGTTACAATAGTCATAAGTCACAGAGCGACAGAACTACAATGTCGCTGAAACAATGGAGTTATAACCAATCTAATTGTGACGTTTTGAATGCGTCATTTCGTTACTGTAACCTGTTGATGACTAAACATTGAAAATTTGGACCTAGCAGGAAATGGGAAATCTATTGTAACCATCACGCAAAGTTTACATTTTTTGTCATTGCGAGTTAAATACCATAATGTTAATTTTAAAACACCAACTGAGGATCAGTAATGAGTGTTAAAGCAAAAGGGTCAGGGGTTGACACCCTCCACTGCGCAACTCGTATCGCAAAATAAAGTTTCGATGTAACTTCAAATTCAATCATACCTAGGGTTGCCTTGCATTTGTAAACTGTCGCAAGTAGAACAATCCTTATCTTCGCATAGCGATAAATTCAGTATACAGTGTTAGCAAAAAAGAATATCCCAGTTTTAAAAAGTAATATTTCATAAACTATTTACACTTACCACTATAAATTAAACATGAATATAAACTGAAACTGTTCTTTTTTTTTTTTTTTTTTTTGAATGTGCGTAACTACTTAAACGTGCACGTTCCGCACTAGCGCAATCAGAAATTCCATCTGGAGGGGTTTTTTTGGTCACAACAGTTCTTATACGTGCATTAACTACTATATTAGGATTGGCAACAAGGTAAAAAACAAAGACCTCTGCCCCACTTCGCTGAGCCACTGAAATTCCGCATTGCTGGATCGACCGTGCAGGTAGTGATTTACCCTTTATGCGTTGGCAAGCCAGATCCCCAAACCTAATCCCATGCGATTTTTTATGGGGTTTCGTCAAAGACAGTGTTTATACACCACCATTGCCTGCAACATTGCAAGAACTGAGAGATCGCATATCTGTATCATTACGAAAAATTGACAGTGAAACAGTCCAAAATGTATAATAGATGTGTGTCGCGTTACGAAATGAGCACAAATCTAACATTTGTGAGTGAAAAGAAACTTGGACAGTTTATTTTTATGCATCGTTTATAGTGCTAAGTGTAGTAGATAACGAAATATAAATTTTTAAAACTGGGGTATTCTTGTATGCTAAACCTGTACTATATCGGCTAGAAGCTTATTTAAAATATAACTACTAGATGAAACAAGTACCCGTCTGTAGGCTCAAAAAAACTGTCGCCTACCTACGTAAGCTAAAAAAAATAAATAGCCACTTATGTAACATCTCATGCAAAAATATTAATAAACTTTATGAAATTGATCTCTAGAGGCTATGGAAGATATTTTAGATTTCAGAAAGTTGTCTCCTATGGGCTAAATAACCTATTTTTAAATCCACGTCTGATATTGCCTACACTTTAAATCTATTTTGATTTACACTCTGGCAAACTCTTAAAAGCAGGTTTTCTCGTAATGAAAACCAAAATTGTTTCACATATGTTGATATAAATGGATTGCTGTGTTGGAGTAAGAATAATAAAAATACTAACATAATTCACCCTATTATATTAAAACTTCCTTTAAGATAATATGGAAAAATTTGCACTTTTCAATGCAATGCTAACTAATCTTTTGTCAGCGCGTCATACAACACAGCTTGTTATAAGTTTTCCTCTCCTCTGAAATGATGTGTAAGTCTGAATAATTTTCTTCGCAAACTTCGTCCTTTGTTCGGGGAAAAGATGTTTCCGACACAATAGCGGATATTCTCATAGCTTTGACACAAATAATGGAGAGACATGTAAGCACAGAATCGCCGCATCGTTATCTGTACTCAGAGAAAGACAATGGCAACTCTGCTCTTTCAAGAAACCAGGAGATTTGTATTCGAACAGTAGTAGTTTGCATTTTAATGAACTAAAACTATGACCCATACAGAGTAACTTATCTGTGTCCGTTTGTGTAGCTACTGTTTTAAAGGTCATGTTCTTGAAATAATTTGGAATGTCAGAGTGCAAAGATACAATACCTAAAGATAAATGCTAACCTCCCTGTAATACATTTGCTCTTGTAATACATGTGTGTGTGTGTGTGTGAGTGTGTGGTCTCGCGTGCGTGCGTATGTGTGTGTGTGTGCATTAATGTCTCCGAGAAAGAGGTTCCTGAAAAAAGATAAATACAAAGCTCCCTAAAGAACATTTGCTCTGTCAACCAATATGTATATATACACTGGTGTGCAAAAATTAAGGACGAGACGGTTTTTTCAATATAACTTTGTACAAAAGCTTTCCAAATCAACACATTTAATACCGTAAGATCCCCAATATGTAAGGACATGTGTAATGTAAGCAACACTTACTAAAAGAGAAATCAGAAGGATAAATAGAAGCTTTATTGAAAAAGTAGCATGGAGCGCAATGCGACTGAAGGCCGAAACATCCCTGATGGGTGTCCAGCAAGAAACATCCGGTCTTTAGTAGGGGATATGATCTCCCCCGACTGCTAGGCAGGTTTCACAGCGTCTGCCAATGCTGAGAATGAGGGTGTCAATGAGATCTTGAGGCATTGCTGCCCATTCGTCTTGCAGCGCCAATCGAAGCTAGCGAATCGTTACTGTTGGTAAGGTACGAGCTGCCAAGCGTCTGCCTAGAAAATCCCATACATGCTCGATGAGATTGAGATCCGGAGATCGTGCCGGCAAATCCATACGTTCAATATCCTCACTCTCTAGGAGCTGTTCGGCAGCTACTGTGCGATGACATGGTGCATTGTCGTCCATGAAAAGGAACTGCTGACCCATAGCGCCTGTAAAAAGACGCACATATGGAAGAAGAATCTCGTTACAATAACGGGTCGCGTTGACTGAACCTGCGTCGAAGATGTGAAGGTCTGTACGACTACCAAGCATGATGCCTCCCAAAACGAGAACACCACGACCTACATACATGCCCCTTTCAATGATGTTCGAGGGATGATTGCGGCTTCCCCGCTCTCTCCAGATGAGTATGCGATGATAATCGCTACTCAGACTGAATATGCTCTCATCTGTAAAGAGTACTAGTCCCCATTCATTGTCTCTCCAATTTCGGTGTTCCCGGCACCACAGAGAACGCCTTCTCCGATGGGCAGGCGTTAGAGGTACTCACCGTATAGGGCGTCGTGCAAACAGACCACACCGTGCAGTCTTCTGGCCACGGTAAAACGCGATATCGGTCGTCCAGTCGCCTGGTGTCGTGTGTCTAGTGATTTCTCTCGCTGTCTGCCGCCTGTTTCTTCTGGCCTGTAAGACAATATACCGGTCATCTGCGGGTGTGGTTCCTCGTGGACGACCATTACTGAACTCCCGGATGCGAATTTAGAAACACGACTGCTTACGCAGGTCGTACAGATGGCGCTACGAGCGCATTTCATTTGGCGCGGTTCGACTCCTCGCGTAAATGCGCCAAAAAAGCGATTTCGCTTTTGAGGTACTTGCGCGTGCGCAATGATGTGATGTCTGTTTTTTTACCTTTGTTGCTGGTATTTCGTTGATTATGTGATATGAATGGGTGTGTGGTCAAAATCGGTTTTTTTGTTACAAACTTTGATGTTTTTTAACCTACGAACAAAACTTTATTGACATTGTATTTCTGAAATATTCTTTTTCTGAATTTATTCTTTGCATGTGCAAGTTCTGTGTTGGACTGTCGTTGAGATGAAACTTAAAATGTTTCAATTTGTTCGACTGAAAATTACAAAACATTAGAAATCAAAATGCTTTAAAACCACGTTTAAACGGATGTGGTGTCAAAATGAGTTATTTTGCTACAAACATTTTCTTTTTTTTTTGACCTGCGGACATATCTTTATTGACATTGTAATATTCTTCCGGGAATTTCTTCTTTGCATCGGAAAGTTCTGGGTTGGATTGCCGTTGCGATGAAAATCAGGAATGTTTCAGTTTTTAAACTGGAAATTGCTTAACATTAGAAATTAATTCTTCAAAACCACGTTTTAAACTGCATGTATGCAATAAATAATTATTTGGAGATATTTCATTAATTTAATTTATAATTCTTGATTGGTTATCAAAAGTAGTGATTTTAAACTTTTAAAGTGTCAACTGAAAGTAGAATTTTCAGCAATTGAAGTATAATTGAGGTGTCAACAAAAAAAAAAAAAAAAAAAGAAAGAAAGAAAATCTTAATCTAGTTTGTAGACATACTTCATTAGTATTTAAAGGTACTCAACTGGTTATGTATATCGTATACATTTCAGCAACAGCCTCAAATGATTGAATTAAAACCCTTAGTTGTATTTTTAACTGCTTTTTTTTTTTTACCGTTTTCTAAGTAAAATCAAATTTCGATAAATCGGAGTCTCAAGGGACCGGTAGAAAGCTTCGAGTTATTGGTAGCTCAAGTTATAAGAGGTTCCTACAGTATTTTCAAGATTTTGGGGCCCAGGGAAAAGTTTGAGGTGAAGGTTATATTCAGGGGTGCCCATCCCCTAAGAGCAAGGGGGGAGACCCCCCCCCCCAAGAAAGTTAAAAATACCCCTCAAAACAGCCCCCACCCCCTAAAAATTTTAATGTCGCACTCTGCGCCATGACTACCCCCACCCCCGCCTAGATAGGCACCCCTGGTGTATTCGAGTAATAACTCTGCGAATTATCGAGACTCTACTGTGAGTAACTTCGATAGGACAATGACCAAACACAGTGACAGTAAATAAAATGAAAGTCATCACCAAGGTTAGAAATGAGTTGTAAGAATATCATATAGTCTCGATAACTCGAAACTTATGACTCGAATATTTTTTTTATCTCGAAGTTTTGAATGAAGTGTGAAGGGAAAAAAGGGGGCGCTTGAAACGAGCACTGAGAACACTGCACAATAAAAAGCATGTTGCAAGGACAAATGTTTCAAGGGAGGGGCGATTGATTTCATTACGTATCCTTTACTACATATCTTGACCTGTTAGCATCAAAGATAGCCTAAAAAGGACTTTCTTGAACTTTTTTGAATATTAAAAATTTACCAGTGGGGATGTACCTCTCCCTTGTATTTTTCTGTGGTGTGCTGAGTCAGGCTGAAAGTTGTAGAGGGTACTTTGCTGGGTAGTCGAAGAAATATACTGAGAAGCTGTCTGCATCGATATTTTATAAAGCACATAGTGCTATAATACTGCTAAAGAAATGCAGAACATGTTGTTTATGCTGATGCATATTGCATTCTATTGAACAGTAATGAGACGTTTATACTATAGTGCAGCATGCTCTATGAATCCCCACCAACAAAAAGCCTTCGTGTTTTAACTGTCCTACACAATGTCGCCCGCTACCTCTTTCATATCGCATATCTGGTCTGTGATGCTGTTATATATGCCCTTCTGACCCTTTTCAAAGCTTTTCCATATTCTTTGGTCACCTTGTATGTCGTATATCTTGTATCGTAACTTTACACCTCAGAGCCAGACTAACATGAGTCCAAAAATTTGGAATCCTCACTGTATTACGACTGCATTGAATGTAGAATATCATTTTGTGTCAACATATGAGTTCCTAATTCTATGAAAGATATTCCTTCACAAATATTTAGCTGCATTTAAAGAGCGCAAGTTCCATCCTTTCTATGCCTCAGACAAACATTTTCGCTCTCTCTTGAAAAGAAGCGAAAATGGACTAACGATAGTCTAGCTCAGAGGTACAGGTACTATAACCCTAAATTTAATTTAGGTGCATCAATACATAAATATCAAAACATTTTATTATTTTAGCATAAGCAGAACAGGTCACCAAATTAATTTTGTGTTCATTGTCTTTGGAAATCATAGTCGAGGGTGTACACACACAAATATCATTAGCAGTTAACCTTGAACAAAATTAGCAAGTTGTTTCTTGCATCCTATGATATGAGGATCCCATTCTTTCCTTCTGTGCATCTAACATAAAATAGTTTTTTTTTTTTTTTTAACTTATCTACTCTCAAATAATAGATATCAATTAGAAACCTACATCTAGTAGAATTTACACTTAAAACAATATTCCTTTTATCTCATACAAAAAGGTTCTAAGAGAGAAAGGAAAAATAACTGTCTTAGAATGTATTAAAAATGAAATGATTATTTAATTAGAGGGAGAAATGTATTGTTTAATTTATTATGCTAATTTTATAATTCCATTGAATTTTTAATTGAAATCCGTGTAATAATTGCACATAAAAGATTTAAATGCTGCATATATCTTGCAAGATTATTAAAAAGTGCTTTTAGAAATTGTTAATTATGATTTAGAAAATTCTTCTTACATTGCTTGCCTTTTGTATCTAATATATTTGTTTACGTTTTAAGTCATAACACATGTATATTTTTGTTTTTATTATGATCTGTAGTTCTAAATGGGAAAAAATGTTTGAAAAATGTTCTTTTCGGTGCACAAGCTAGAGTTTTGCAAAATTACTAAAAAGGAGAAACAAATAATTGTATTACTACATGCTTTTATTTAAAAATAATAATAATAATAATACAAATAGCTATGGCTTTTTGCATTACCTCTATTAAAATTTATTTTTTGAGTTAGATTACGATTTCTTTTGGCTTTATATTGTGCTTTGCACTTGGGATTCTGTTTGACCCTTTAGGCATTCCTTTCTTGAAATAGATGTCGGTTTAAGTTTTATTTTTCTACCTTTCAGTCTGGGTGAAAAAATTTTACTTATTAAATTTAATTTTTGATTCAATTATGTGCCCGTTATGATATTGATCAAATAGCCAACTTTGTTAATTTTGTTTTGTCAATATTTTCATATGACACTAGTCTTTTTAATTCGTGTACAAATAACTGCTTATCTTCAGCTGAAGCATTAATAATTTGAGAACTAATAGAGGGAGCCTGTATTTCGTTTTTGATTTCTTTATAGTCAAGAGTGTCACTGCTTTCATTGACTTCACTGTCTAATATGACATTTTTAAGTTCCATCTCAGAGATGATGTTTCAGTTAAGTCAAGAAAAAAAAAATAGGAGCTGGACATTTGGGACCTAAAGCAATTTTAGCTGATTCATGCCTATCGATATAATTAAGTTTGGTACTATTAGGCAATATAAATCCTTTTTTATCCTGCAGAAAACATTCCTGCGGCAATCGCGACTTGCGCGTGCAGGGGCGTAGCTAAGGGGGGGGTTTTTTTAGCTACGCCACTGTGCGCGTGCGACTCGAAGGTTGGCGATGAATCCCTTCCCGAACTTTTCTCCTCGCCAATCGATCGTAGCGCCATCTGTGCGACCTGCGTACGCGGTTGTGTTTCTAAATTCGCCTCCCGGATAGCTGTTCCTGTAGTTTGAAATCGTCTCCAAAGTCGTGAAACGATGCTGTGAGCAATTCCGAACTCTGCAGCCACACTTGTCACACTGCGGCCTTCCTCCAACTTCCCAATGATTCGACCTCGGGTAAAAGCATCCAGATGTCGTCCAACAGATTAATTATTCGCCATTTCTCGCTGAGGCAGCAACTCGGTGTGATTTTAACTGATATACGGCGTGCAAAATCTCTTTGCCAGAAATACTGATCTTACACCGACAACATGCTTTATACTACTCACACTCCACCATTACGTCTGCCTGCATATCTGCGCATGTGCTACCGTACATCACCTTACTTAATCTCCTGATTGGTCTTTCTGTCCGCTCTACCTCTTCGTTCAGCTGATATGCTAATTTTTCGACTTCGTCCTTAATTTTTGCACACCAGTGTATGTACTAGCAGGCATCTGTGTACAAGCGCGACAAAAAAAAAAAAAAAAACTTCAAAATCATTCTGGCATCATCCTGCTGATTCTTATGTGAAATGACCCCTAGATCTAAATATGACCACCATTTACCACCATCAGCCTCCTTCTCCTTTTTGGGAGTGTCGCCTCCATGTTTTTTAAAGTTTTTCGACAGTTTCATAGCCATTAGTTTTATAAAGCGTGGAGAGAAGCGTTAAATTATGCATTAATATTCTAAAACACTAACACAAAGGATTTGAGAGGTGAAAAGCTCATAAATAGAAACATTTGCAGTAAGTCGGGAGACTCATGGGGGTATTTTTTTCTAAAATATTTTTTAAACATCGTAACAAACGATGTTTTTTTTCCCGGGGATTTGTGTAACATTTTTTTTTACTTATTTTTTAGTGTAAAAGAAAACAAAATTATACGTTGGCAAATAAACGGCAGTGTCTGCTGAAGCGAGTTTTTGAGATATTTGGAGAAACGCGTTCAGGATTCAGTATTAACAATAGGAAGATGTTGGAATTAGACTTTATTTCTTTTTCGAGCTTTTTTTCAGCGGAGACTAAATAAGCAAGCGTGTACAGTAAAACGTTATAACGTACAATAGATGACGAAAATGCAAAAAAAGAAAGAGAAAAATGTAACATTTTTAGCTACTGCCCTTTACCTGCCCCCGTCAGTATAGGACTCGCTCCTATGAGCCCCGCAGAAATTTTCACCTTGTAAAAAAAAAGTCTTGGACAGCGACTGTTGCATAACAGTCACACAGCAGGTCTTCAATAAAGTAACTTCTGTATTATTTAAATCAAGTTACACTCACAGTAACATTCAGATACAATTAAGATCAAAAATAAAATTATGTTTGCTCAAAATATAGCATTAATGTATATCACCTCCATCGTTTATCACTATATCAAGAATGTTATACATTTTTTACAATGTTTTTTTTTCCGGACATAAACTCATAGGAGTTAGTCCGATCGTCTGGTTTTACTACGAAAAAAAAAGTTAAAAATTGCAAAACAATCCCCTAAGAAAAATAAAAGATCGGGTTTGATGATTTTTTTAAGTATTTTAAGGTGGTCTCAATGAACTTGCTACAAGTGTTCATTAGGGTGGTTCAAAAATACATGTAAATAACAAGTTTCTCCTAGATACCAGGACACCCCTCAATACTTTTAGACTTGTGAATAGCAATATACTCGAAGAATTTTAGTTTCCCATTTCAACTGAAGGAGAGTGCGCAGTCCCCCTCCCCCAAACTTCAAACGTATGGGGAGAGAGGTTAAAAAATGTATTGAACTGAAAAAACAATGATACATTTTTTAATATACACTATTAATATGCATATACATTGCAATTAAATAATTATTTACGAAAAAAAAGCTGGGAATATTAAATGTTCCTATATTTTTCGCATTTTCTATGCTACGGCTATTGTTAAATTAAGGGGTCATTGAGCACCCTTTTGCCCCTTTAAAAATTTAAGCGAGAATCTGAAATTTTACAGCATAATACTATTAGTAAGTGTAAAAAAAGGGGGGGGGGGGTGTTTTGGTCTCTAGATGAAAAAAAGTTTTTTTGAACCACCCTAGTGTTCATGCTTTTAAACTTTTCACCTCTTTAGCCCCTCAGAAGACTGATAAGGGTTAACATAATGGTCCTTTCCCCTCCAAATAATAAACAAAAATTGCTATGAAACAGTCAAGAGCTGAAAAATTAAAGGCATCATTTCTAAAAAGTGGGGGGTGATGGGAGAAACGGGAGCCGCATTTGAATTATGGGGTCATTTTACATTCGAATTTGCAAGAAAGGTATCAGAAGCTTTTTGAAGGCGGGGGGGGGGGATGGAACGCAGTGTAATCGTTTAAGTCAGTATCTATGTTAGCTGATTTTGATATGTATTTCCATGTTTTAAAAAAAAATTTCAATTTTTAAAAAAATGACGAAACCAATTGTTTGATTCGTTATTTTATGTCTTTGCCTTCGAGACGTACAAAAAATACTAACAAAAAGTATTGCTTTATTTTTGTTCAGTTGAAAAATTATATAAACAAAGAAATATTCAAAATTTATTAATTATCTCTGAGTTGTCATATGATGTTTTTGCTAAAAACATATGCACCTTTTCCCACTGGTGGAATGGTATTTGAACAAAACAAGCAACAAGTATCCAACAATTAATTTTCAAAAATTACAACCAGCAATTTTGTCTCAGAAGAATTAAAAGAACTAATCAGTTTTAACTTCTATTTATCTCTCGAATTCCATACTTCGATTTTCAGAACGGAATCTCATCCAGAAAAGGATCCATTAGCCATCGTGAACTCCGAAGCCCAAACAATTACGCGTTGCATCGATTTGCGCTCCCGTATGGTGGCTAATTTTGAATCTGGTCGCGTGACCAATTTGCGGGCATTAAAGGAGTTCTATGCGAGATTTATGACTGCCGAATATTGTATCAGGGATTCATAATGCGTTTACGGGCTTTTTATTGCGCAGAAAGCGAAGTTCTGTCTTGTAACCCCCTAATCTTCTGCGAACGAGATGAACTTTTTGGCTCGTAAATATTCATATTGATCGGATTATCTGTTATATTAATTGAGTTCTTTGATGATGAGCAGAATGCTTCTTCATTTTTCCCCAAAATAACGAAGCATTAGTTCTCTCAACCTTTCGAATCGTTCGAGTAAACATTTTCTCCTCAATTTATTCGTTCTCCAAACTAACTGTAACTTTTGTTGTTCCGTAGTTTTCTTTTTAAGTGCTTAAGCAATTACTTTGCGGCATTTATACAAAGCATTAGTTTACTGCATTTAAAGCATTAAAAAGTTCTGTACCTCAATTGGAGTTTCATCGTCTTTTTTTTTTTTTTATGTGTAGTTTTATTTTCCAGCTTCTAAATTCTAAGTACTATTTTCCTTATTTAGGAAAAAATGAAGAAAAATATTCATTTCAAATTTCGATATTTGTTGAAAGTTTGGTGAAATGCATATAGCTCAATTTTTAGCGATTTTTTTTCAATGGGAACAGCACTACTAATGGCGGTAAATTACGGCGTGACGTGGGAAAAGATGTTTAGTGGTGGTAAAAAAAAATGGCATTACCGGCGAAATCCAAATATTTTTAGCATTTATAAGTAATTATGAAATATGTAACGGTTCTTGCACCATATAACACGATTTGGCATTGGTACATGACGCAAGCTATTGCGTAAGATTGCATCATAAACTGTATCATCACTGCATTAAAAATGAAAATAAAAAAAAAAATAAAATAAAACAGTTTAATGTTGGACGCATTCATTCACGATCTAAACTTATGAGTTTCAGTATGTCGAAATACGTTCAACTGACACCACAAAGAAAGAGTGTTGCCGTTGCATTGTACAAAGAAGGATTATCGTCACGTTCCATAGCAGAAAAAAAAAACTGTTCGCATTCGACTGTTGTTCGACTACTGAATAAGCTAAAGAGCACCGGAAACACATTAAGAAAGAATCGCAGTGGTCGTCCACGAATATCCAATGCATTGCAGGACAGGTATTTGATAGGACTCAGCCTTCGGAACAGACAATCATCTTCCACAGACCTTAGAACAGCATGGAAAAACGAATCGGGTGTTCACGCATCCACGTCTACTGTACGAAAACGACTGTGTGGTGCGGGTTTGGTGGTACGTCGACCACGAAAGAAGCCATTGTTGGCCAAAAAAATGAGGAAACAGCGTCTAGACTGTGCAAAAGCTCACCAAGGGTGGACTGTCGATCTATGGAAATCAGTTGTGTTTTCGGACGAGTCCAAATTCAATCTGCATGGGTCCGACGGACAGTACACAGACGCCGCAGAGGAGAGGAATATCATCCCGACTGCATTCAGCACACGGTAAAGCATCCCGTATCTCAGATGATTAGGGAATGTATTTCTGATCAAGAATTTGGTGGGCTTCACTTTGTGCAAGGAACAGTAAACGCTCAAGTGTATATTGGCATTTAGGAGGAGAAATTGCTTCCTATATACTATCGGGGATCACTTACTTCAGCTCCAAACGTCATTTTCCAGGATGATTCTGCCTTGTGCCATAGAGCAAAACTGGTAAGGGTCAATCTATGTCAAATCATCCAGGTCATGCCACCCCCATCTCCAATTTTGTTCAAATTTGGTGTACTTATAGATTTTTTATGCTGATTATGAAAATAAACTTTTTTTTTTTCAGATTTATGAAGGGATTAAAAAGTTACGAGCCTTTAAATATATGCCAAGATGATAATTTTTGCCGCCATTTTGATTGACACAAAGACGTGTATAAATTGCTATAACTCATTAACAAATTATCACAGAGCTTTGCATTTTTTTATTTTGTTCAGTATAATATATTTGCAATTCGATAAGGATAAACATCGATGAGTGTTGCATAAATTCTGTTTCGTGTAAAGTTTAAGATAATAATTGCAAACATTATTTTATTGCACTATATTTTATAAAGTGATCAATATCTTTTCGAGTTTGTGTTAAAAAATTTTAAAATAGTGATAGTAGATTATATGTATTATATAAAAAGCAGCAGGAATTTATAACTTTTTGTTTCTTTTAGATAAACTAGTTTCAAAAATTTCAATTTTCCACTTTTAGAATCATATTTTATCCTCACAGTGCACACTAAAGCTGTAGATTTATTAACAATTTTATTTATTTTTTTTTTGTTTAATTTTCAATCAAAAAAAAAGAAACTTTTTTTCAAAAATCATGTTTAGTATACTGTGTTTCCCACAAACTGAAAGCCAATACATATACAAGAAGCCACAGCATGACAGTTTAGGTGTCTTACAAAATAAACCCAAACACAAGTTTAAGTAGTTATGATTATCAGTTGGTAAATATTGTTACATTTTAAATTTTTTCCTGCAAGTTGTTTGTATCTTTTAACAGAAGTTTGTGAGTACAAGTATCTTTGAGTGCCTTTAGTTGTGCCCTTAGTTGTGTGGATGTTTATGTTGCTTAATAACTTGTTTTACTAAAAGCATATACTTAAGGGAAGCTTCTGTACCCATGGACGGTTCTACATATGGACGTTGGTCGAGAAATTCCAGGTATCGTCGAGAGAGATCCCAATTGGGGTTCAACGTGTGTGTTACAGCCCTCTCCATTACTCCAGAAAGTTTCCACGCCATCAAACGAACATTTAAGATTCTATCACATTTTTTCGGTTTTAGTAGGATCTAAGTAAAAACAAAAATGAGCAATTTCTTTTTTTTTTTTCGTCCGTCGTGGATTGTATTATTCACTTTTGTTGTAGGTACCATGATTCCCTATATTTTAAAGGTTTTGTTTCTGATTTTTAATGTTGCGTAAAACTGTGGTTCTGTCGATGTGACTGCCTTGCAAAACCAAAATGACATACCTTTGTACCCAAGGACACACAACCATGTGTACCCACGGACAGCAATTTTTATTCTCCTTGGGTCACACCTGAGTTTTCTTACAATGTGAAGCACCTCAAAATGGTGCCTTGTCATCAACGTCCGAAATTTGCTTTCAACAATGATGATGAATTTGAAGTAGGGTTTGAAGATATAGTGTTGAAGTAACCCCCACCTACAGGCCGTCAATCCCACCTGTTTTCATTTGAAGTCGACTTTTCTAGAGTTTTGTTTCTTTATTCTAAACTGAGTTTTTTTTTTTTGCAATGGGTTGATTTTGGTTAAAGGCTTCAATTTGCATATAAATTGAAGTTATTACCTAGGTACATAGAGAACCATACTATCATGAATCTATTTATTTTTTTGTTAAAAAACATAATAACTATTCACAACATCATTAACTCTCTTGAAACTAATGACTTTTTTAAAGAGTTCACTAGTGTTAAAGAATAAGGACAATTAAAAAAAAGGGAAAAAGCCTTTGATTAATTTTCCAAGTTTAATTTCTGATAAATATTTTATTTAATGTTATTTTCAATGGATGTTTGAAGTATTTCATTTTAAAATGGCTTATGAAAATGTATTGAATATAACTGAGTTCCTCAGACCTATTTATATATTACTTTTTTACATGCCCATAGATACAAAGGCACCTGTCCGCGGTGTGAACGGGTTGCTGTACTCACGGACAAAAAAGATGGTTTTTAAGGAAAAATTTTTTGAGGTTGACAGCTTTGAGATTTTCACCTGGCAAAAATTGCCAAATTAGATGATAAGTTGTATATTCTACCGGAATTTTTTTTCCCTTCAATTATCCATTCCCAGAGACCAGCAAAAATTGAAAAGTAAATTTTGTCCGTGGGTACAGCAGCTTCCCCGATTTATTGATTATTCCTTTCACAAGAGTCTCAAATACTAAACGTTTAAGCATATTTATTTTTTAATATTGTGCTTTAGTTCGTTTTAGTAGGACAAGAAGTCATGTTACACAATAAATTATCACCTCCGTTACCTAAACACAAAATACCATTCCTCATGGCAGTAATGAAATCAAATTTTATTTCCCATGATACAAGGGGGCTATGTTTATTTTCAGCCATAGTTGAAGTTGTGAGATTTTTATCGAAAAACAAAAAGATAGACTTTGCTTCAAAAACTTAGTATGGTTATTCTGACTTCTCACCTCAGTGAACTTGAATTTCAGGGATGTAAATAATTGTTTAAAAAAAGTAAACATGTTTTCATATGCTTAACATTTGCAGATTGCAGCAATGAGGAAAAAAGTTTTTTTCCTGAAAAATGTATTTATTAGGCCTATATTAATGGACATTTCCTCACCTCCGTGACAGACCTTATCAATGTCATTATTTCTGAGGTGAAAATACATGATAGAGGAGAAATGCATCAATAATGGGCATTCTACCAAACTTATAATCTGCCAGTATATTCTCAAATTTACTAAATACTATTTTTAACATACATTTGAAACTACTAATTAAGCCGTACTTTAATTAAGGGAGCATAATATTACATTCCAACTAATCACTAAACTAGCTGATTGTTTGCACAATTAACGAAGTTACTACTTTGATATTAAATTGGCCTCGATTTTTAAGTATTAAAAGCCTTTTTTTCTTTTTTCTTTCTATGAACAAGGTATTTTTTATTTATTTTATTTATGAGTAAAATAATTGGAACTTAGCTGGGCCATTGTTTATGATTTTTTCTAGCAGGTAACACTTTCATGTAAGAACGAAAAAAAAAGGTTTCGAAATTGAAAAATATTTGCGTTCAAAAGTTACGTTTTCTGGAGAAAGACCCATATAAGAAAAAATAGTAAATTGATTCTTTTAAACTGCTATGCAGGTACAGATATTTTGAATACAAAAGAGCCTGATGAATATCCTTAATAAATTGCGCCCTTTGTTCAGTGGGAAGAATAGATTCATCCAATGTGAAAGCGTATAATTAAGAGTTTTTAACATACAAATAAAAAATTAAAGTATGTCGAGAATTTCATCTCTATTGAGAAAAAAAAAAGCTAGATTTTTCCAAAATTGGGAGGATTTCATGTACCTCGACTTAACGAGCAAAGCTGGAACGTTTGTTAATTATTTCAACTGTCTACTTTAGAGAGCGCAAGTTTTAATGGATTTCTTCTGAAATCAGTAAAGTGTTTAAACATTTTTGAATGTATTGCTGAACTTCTGCTCTATGTATGACAACTGCAGATGAAAATTTTATCGTTTTGTCAGCAATGATTTTTATTTTACAAACATTTTAAACAAATATTAAACGTAGATTTTAACTTTAATCTTAGGTACCATTTTTATTCTGCTTTTTAATTGAAAAAAAAAAGTTAGCACAATTAACAACTTCAATCTGAACAGGAAGTTCCCTCTAGAACTAAACAAGCTTACTTTCTCGCATATTAACATCTATTTTCTTTGGATCAGATCTATATTCTCTCAACTAGATGAAATTTCATCAAAAATATACCGTCGTAGCATTTAAAGGTGTAAAAAAAAGTATTTGATAATGTAGAACTGAATCAAATTATTTTCACAAATATTTAGGCATTGTCTTAAAGTAAATTAAAGTTATTTTAGTGCAATTTTGTCTAATATTTAAGGGTACGATTTTACGAATGTCAAATTTATGAACAGAATTACGAAATATTGTTTTTCTCAACGCACAATTTCGAAAATGTAGAGATAAGTAATAAACAGATAGACATATATAGTAAGAGCACCTATTACACAATACAAAAGCAGCTAATAAGGGATCGTTTCAATAAAAACAAATTTTTGTGAAGTAATTTTAAAAAAAACTTTAAAAATGCATCAGAAAAAAAAAACAAAGGCCTACATTTTTTCTTCATGAAAAAAGTATTTCAAGTTTAATAAGTGCCCTCTAGTAGTAAATGGTGTGAGCTTATCCCGAATCTGAGCTTAGTTTTCTTCCAGCACGGGCAGCACGTCAGGTTTTCAAGAAAAGTGTGTTTGAAATTTTTCATAGAAATTGCCAAAAATACTGAGAATTCTCTTTAAACTGTATTTAATGGAAAATTCCTACAAAATTGTGTTGTTCATTTAAAAAAAATGCAGTTTTATCTACGTTAAACAAACATTTTTTTTTTAATAAAATCTTTTTTTCCCGCTTTTTCTTCATTGGTTTTGTTGTTTGAACTTTCCTCTGATGATTACTGTTGGATGGTAGGAAAATGTGCAGGAATGGCAATTCCTGCTCCGTGAGGTACAGGTGGTGTAGCAGACGGTAAATCAGGATACAGAGTTGTATGTTTATTTTTCGAATTGAAACCCTTGACATCGCAGGAGCAAAAGTAAGTCTTCTCCATGGTTTTTTGGTTCTCTATATGCCATGGAAAGGCCAAAGGGAAAAGAGCTACGCTTTTATCTTTTGTCCATTTTCACAGCAGCTAAGCACACTTTGTGTGGAGCCTAACGTTTGTTCTGATCAGCAAGCTCTACACCGAAGTACGGGTGATAAGCTTTCTTGATAAATACCGTTAAGTTTCGTTGCTGTTTTGCTATCGTTAAATCACTAACACGTAACAAAATGTATCAGGACTGTTCTTACACTTTCTTGACGACATTATGACGCACTAAACACTGAAAAAACAAAACAAAACTCGATTCTACAAACAACTGACGCTAACTATTTCGTAAACAACTGCTAATGCCACGGAAATATAAGTTCGTTGCTTGAGGCACCTGGGGCCCTGCCCCTTATCCTCTAGTATGGTATGTTGAAAGTTCCCCGGTTGGGGACATGGCTTTATTTTGGCGTAGAAGATGGTTGCGTGGATGTACGAGAGATGTGGCTTCCTCTAACGGGAGTACCATAATGGTTAGCCGAAGGCTCTTCAAAGTAAATTTCAACTGAAGTTCTACTTATTTAAATAAGTTTAAGTTTTTTTTTTCGCTTCCTACATATTTTTTTAAGTTTTTTACTTTTTCCCCCGTGGGGGATTTCTAGGCTATTTGAATGAATAAAAATAAAATAAAATTAAGACAATGATAAAATGTTGATAAGAAATTTAAAAAGAAAATAGTGAAATGAAAATAGATAGGAGCATGCTCCCAGCCAGAGTGTAGCACAATAACTAGAGTCGAAACGAGGTATGAACCCGATAAGGAATTCACTCACCCCGTTTCGAATTTGAAACTAAGCTAGCAGAGCGTGAGGCCTGCGAGAATTTGCCGGATCCAATGGATCGTAATTTGGAAGGTAAACTGCTAATGCCGTCAAGTTGACTTTGACAGATACGAAAATGAAAAAAGTGTTGCCACTGAAATGAAAAAAAAAAAAAAAACACATCATTATACTAAAATATTTTTAATCGATCATCAAGACTTCGTCAGGGGTCACTAGAGATTGAGTACACTACAGCACCGGGAGTCTTCATAGGACTGAGATACAGAGGGGTGAAAAACCCAACTTGTTCTGTCATGTAAACTGTCCTTATTATTTATTTTCCTGTGTTTATTTTCCTTTGTCTTTCTTGGAGGTGGATATTTGGTTTTATTGGTAGCCGACGTTTGGCTTTCTTGGCGGTAGGACATTAAAAAAAAATTTCAATGCAGTTTAGCAAACATCAATAAGGTACTTTCTTTGGTTTAGCACAAAATATTTCATAAGGTTTTTTTTTTAATTTTGTGAAATTTTTTGATGTGATGGGATCAAACCAAATTCATATTCAGAATCGGCGTACTCGTATTAGCTAAGGACACTTATCAAATTCAAAACACCAAAAAACATGTAGGCCTGTGTACTTTTTATCAAAACTAAAGCTGTTTGCAGTTTTCTTTTGGTAAAATAATTAAGCAGTTCAAAATTCGTTTTTCGTCTTGCCAAAAATGTAAAAACAAAAATAAAACTTAAGAACTAAATTAATTTTGAATTCGCCGTTGCCAAAATAAAAACATTGAATTAAAATTTAGAATCAAATTGTATAAAATCCATCCAACAATCACTGGCATACGCATTCGCACTTTTAATTCACTTCACTCAGATGCAGTAAATCAACCTCCCTTTTGTCAATGTTAATTTAAAGAAAATTAATCGGTATTTCGATTATTATTAAGTACTTTTTCTTTACGAATAGAAACAGAATATTAAGAATGTATTGAGGATTAGCTCAAAGTTTTCCTAACTTTTGGTACCAAAAATATTTGTTATCGGTTTTTTCATAAAAAGTTATAAAAGTTAACTCTATAAATTATTATTTGTGATTCTTAATTTTGGCAGCGATTAAAAAGTGTAAGTAAAAATGCTTTTGGGTTTTCGTACTGTTTTTTTTTTGGGGGGGGGGGACTGCTTAAAAATAACACATTTAACAATCTGTAACATGATAATGTTAAAAGTAACTGTATTTTTAATATTATCACGTTAACGTCAGAATCCTGTGCAACTATTTTCGTTTTTATTTTCTTACTACAAATATAATTACAAAACTTGAGTCCCTGTGTCAAAATTCATCGGAAATTCAGTCCTACTTTTTGACAAACAAAATTTCATATTATTTCAAGAATTTTGATCATTTTGAAAAATTAAGCAATTAACTTCGGCAAAAGTAAGTACACTATATGTATAACGCCATTGATGTAAAAAGGTAAACTTTCCTACTCTTTCTCACACACACACATATATAGTTCAACTTGACTCAACTTTTCAAGATTTTTCGGCTGCTTTAACTTAAAAATTTCATTTTTTAAGAAAATTGGAAAAAAAATTTCTGTCTTATTCTATTTACTCATTAGACAAAATGCTAGAATTTGAAGTATATACTTGATTAAAAAATAAAAAAATTACGGAACTAAAATACTTTGAGGAGATCAACTTAAGATCGCTTTTCGATTAATCTAGTTCCTTTTTTGCTTGCATGAGTCTTTTTCTTAAAATTTTAACTCTTAATGTATCTGAAATAATTTGGGGCTCAAGATTATCGAGATAGACATATGGCCACCTGCAGAAAGTAGATGACGACTTGATGGAAAGTAGGTTCGTTTAATTCTAAACGAACTCCTTGTTCACTTATCTAGTACCTTTCCTCGAGTAAAACTTTTTTCGCTAAGCATGCTGCAAGAAAAGGCCTTTAATAGGAAAGAAGATGAATTTATTTTAATTACCTTGCGGAAAAGCACTTAATCTTGATTTGCTGTTCTGAATGTGGTCTAATGTGTTGTGTAATGTTCAAATTGTTCTTAATGCAGTAAAAAAAAATGAAACCCAAACACATGCTAATTAATTGCATATTATATTAAGTACTCATATTGTTATATATAAAAGAGTAAAACTCGTTCCGAAGTAATTATTTATTATTAAAACAAACTCATAAAATATAAAAGTAAATATATGACTCATTATAGATATTAAAAGGGGGAAAAAAGTAATCGGAACGAGTAATTTCTTGATATTTATGCAAATGACAAATATAATTAGAAACGTTTTCAACAATACTAATTTGGGTTGTTCAAAAAAGTAAAAGTATTTTAAGAATATTAATTGCATACTAATTTCAGCAGATGACCAAAAAACTAATCTATTAATTAATTAAATGGACGAACTTTCTTCCGTCACTTAGTAAAAAGGGTGCTTCTAATCCTTAAAAAAAGGTTAACTCCAAATTTCATTCTCGTCTCATTTCCATTCATATCTGCAATTTTTCATTCCCGTGTCACGAACATTAAACAAAAAAAAGTAATTTCATAATATGCATTTAAAATATAGAGTTTAAGAATGATTCTCAGTAATTATTTAAATAAAACCTACTTTCAATTTTCACGAAAGTTTTTCATTTGTTTTCAGTGAAAACAAATTTTTATTTCATTGCCCAATATATAGGTACAAATCTAAATGAGAAACAGTAAAAAACTATCTCATTTTTATTCAAAAAAAATCAAGAAAGAAAGAAAATCTCTTTAAAAATAGTTTCTTATCAATGAGTAATATTTTTCTCTCTGCGGAGTAAAGTTAAGAAAATCCTCTTCTTATGTTCTTCATGACGAGCGTGATAGCTCCAGATAAGCTGAGGCCTCCCTCGAAATTCTATTCCATTCCGTCTTGTACTTACTTCTTATTATTTTTAACGATTTATTTTTAAAATTATTTTTTTATTTTTTGTAATGACGAAGACAAAATAAGTTTGATAGAATAGTGGAAACGTTTTGATGGATTATGAATGTTGTTGTTTCCGTTCGTTTTCGGTAATGAATATTACTTCAAATGTTCTTACTTATTTTTATTTATTTTTTTTCTAATTTATTCAAAATTTTTCTCCGCAAAAATATTTGGAAAGCTGATTAGTATTATTCGATTACCCGGGGAAATTATTCGGTTAAGCGGGGATCTTTAACATTGCGTCTATGGGGAAACATTCGGTTCCGGGAGGTTTTATTCGTTTAAGCGGGGTATTCGTTTATCCGTTACCCGATTAAGCGGGGATGACAGTATTCCAGAAGGGAAAAATCCTCTATTTCAGCGATTGTTTTTCTCGCTTACAAAAAAAGACGCTAAGCGAAACAGCACACAACATTATTTTATCAAACTTAAATGATGAGCAAAGCTTACGTCTGTAATTGTGACCATTTTGCATGTGCCAATGATTTAGCCAAAAAATCATTGGAAATTTAAGTCCTTTAAAAACATAGAATAGCAATAGAATTAAAGTGTGCACTAGAGTTATTTTTTTAGCTCTTCTCAATAAAGCAGTTTCGACAGCTAACGTTTGGTGAGTAAAACGCATCAAATATGTTAGTGTGACAGATTGAAACCTGCTAACTGTATATTTTCTGGTAAATGTCAACAATCCCGTAGCTAAAGATCACCAAAGAACATAATTTTCTGGTGAATCACAAAAGGCGTCCGCGGCCTGTTTAGAAGTAAGACAGATAAGTAAGACACAGTAAGAACGTTCGTAAATGTGCCCCGATGAAAATGCGTAAACGTGCCCCGTCTGCAAGTTTGGATTTATTTTTAACGTGCAACAAAATTTAATAATTTTCTGCCATATGATACAAATCTCAAAAAAAAAGGGATGAAATTCTGCTACTCTTTATATATTTATTTGTATCTCACAAAGTAATATTTATTCACAACAAGCTTCAAAACGTTCAACACAAAATTTACTTGGCTCGGTACAAAAAAGATTTTCCTATCCTCATGCTACACCAAAGCTCGACTGATGCTTAAAAACTTGTGAGAATATTTGCTAGGGAGTAGCATCAAAATCTGGTATGACTGTTGGCTCTCCATTTATAACTCGTTTTGAAAAAAGAGCACTGCGTAAACGTGCCCCGGTTTACCCTACTTTTTCTCATACGCAATAATGTTACACATTTTTTTGTCTTTCGAAAAAGGTTCATAAAAATTACATGAAATCAGTTTCTTCTTTTTTAACATTATGTGGGTTTTTTCTGTAAATTTTGTTAGATTTTAATGTGCTCGGGATTTACATTGGAATAAATTTCCCCGTGGAGCATAAATATATTTTTTTTACTTGTTAGCATTGCCGACGAAATTTTTAGATCAAAAATATAAAAAGAAAATGCGGTTTGCTGCCAAGATCTTCCAAAAGCTTTTCGTCGTGTGACTAAAGTAGAAAATTTTACATGCTGCCAGTCTCAAATGCTGTAATGAAATTCTCTGAAACTGCAGATTTTACTGATAAAATTTAAATAAGAATATACTTATGAAAATTCCTAATTTTTTAAAATGGTGAGTAATTGATATGTAAAAAGTAGACATTGCCTTTCTTTATTTGCAAATACATCCGTTGTTTAAAATCTCTTAATCCAATTTCCAGCAATATTACGAGGAAATTTATGATGTTTGTCAAGATTATATTGCAAAAAACATTTTGTGAAAACTTTCTCCATTTTGAAAGCGAGTTTTTTAATATCTTCTCATTTTATAGATTTCCTTAATTTAACCTCAATGCAACTAGCATTTTAGCTTGAAAAATATGTTAAATAGTCATCCATCTTGATGACGACGTTAGCCCAATTAATTCAGCCAAAGTGGCCTAAAACCATATCACGAAAGTAAAGTATCGAGATGTACCAGAAAAAAAATAATTTAAATCACCAAAACATTACCAACACACAAAACATAGCAACATACAACATAGCACTGCCAACAGCACAACAACATTTCAAACAACGAAAAACGTTAATTACGTTGCATTGCTTGCACACAACATTACAACATAATTACAGCGACAACACAACAGTGACAACAACAACAAAAAATTTTAAGTTCAATGTGAATTCTGTTATAATGTTTTCATACAACATTGCAACATAAATAAAAAGTTACAACGCCAAACAATATCACTGCAACATCACAACATATAAGGTAAAACACCAATAGTGATTAGTGCTTTAGAAGTGGCCACTTCAAGTTTTCAAGTTTTGTTTGAAAATAGTATTCCAGGTCTCCAAATGGATTCAAAAGTGCACCAAACGTGCAGGAGATATTACCTCCTGCATGTTTAAATCCATTGGGAAACCTGGAATCCTATTTTTTTCAAATAAAAACATGAAAAGGCCACTACTGAAGCATTGACCACTACTAATGTGTTTACTTTAATTAAGCTCAGGATAGATGGCGCTAGTTCTTAGAAGAATCCACTTCAAAACTAGTTGAAAACAAGAAAAGCGAGGGCAGCTTTAACCAAGCGACGGCAAAACAAGTATTTTTTATTTTATTTTTTTTTTTTAAGTGTTGTTTCAGTTTTGAATAAGAATAAAATTTAATTATAAAATTAACGCCTCACCTCCGAGTATGGTGCAGATTGCAGAAGAATTGGTTTGTTTATTACATTTACTGCCTTCTTTATTTCCTGTGAATTCGAAATGTTAGATTTTTTCACCGAGCGCCGACAACGCTGAGACACAATTTACATCAACAATGTCCGATATCAGAATTACAATTATTAACAAACAACTAACATTACCCCATAAACATTTAACAACAACAACAAAACAAAACAACAACCGTAACAACATTAATCCACAACAGCAGAGTAGTGGTGGTGTTCCAGAGTATGCTAGGATATCTTGAAACATCGCAATTGCTTTTACGCATTTCATTCTATCAAAACAACCAAATAAAAAATCAAGTCATTAAAAAGTTATACCTTCCCTCAACTGCAAAACGAATGACCTAAAAAAGAGTAACATGAAACTAGCGAGGTATGGTGGAAAAAGTACGAGCATTTGTTACTAATGGGACCAATTTATTTCCGTACGGAGCAACGTGAAGAATGTTTACAAATTACTAAGTAATGGGAGTTCTTTGCATACTTGCGGTAGGAAACAGCCAATCACGTAATCACCCCCTTATAACGAAGAACTATTAAGCAAAATGAGTTCAATGAGCCGAACGATTATGTATTCCTTGAATCGATTTGCTCGAAGTATCGCAATCGTGTCCGAATTATAGTTCTGGGCGGGTTGACAGACATTAAAGTAAAGCGATACCTTATTTGTGATTTATTGATCCCGATGAAGTTCTTTAACAAAGATAATCCACAAGAAATACATAGTTTTACTCTAGATATATAAAAGTATACACAAACATATACTTTATATATCTAGAGTAAAACGAGAGTAATTAGTGAACTTTTCTTCTATGTTTTTATTATTATTATTTTTAATGGATAAATATTTGAAAACAGTTTTTAAGCTAAACTGCTGTGGGTAGGTAAAGGCGGTAACTGCAAATGTTTGTTTTTTAATATTTTTTGTCATCTGTTGTCCGATAGCTTTATTGCACAAGCTTGCTTATTTGGGTTCCGCTAAAAAAAATCGCTCGAAATAAACGTCGAAGACCACCATATCCCTATTGTTACTATTACATCCAAAACGCGTTTCTTCAAATATCGAGAAAACTCATTTCTGCAGATACTGCCGTTTACCTGCCCACTGTCGTAAAGCTCTCAGCGTGCTTTCAGGAAAAAATTGATGTAGTAAATTTCAAGGATATTAATTTCAAGTATTGATAAGGAGGCAAAGATTGGCACCTATTGGCTAGTGGCACCGTGCCCCGATTGCTGTGTAATTTGACCTACGTCATTTATTTGATATTTTGATAATGTAGAGGTAGATAAATATTGATCAAATATTGTACTTGATTTCGTTTAAAAGACAAACTATGGCAAGTTTATAAAGTTACCCTTCATCTGGCAAGTTTAGTAGCAATTCTGCAACAAGTTAAGGTCAATTTGTGACTTGTTACATATTTCATTTATGATCAAAGGAGAACTTTCCTTCCTTTTCTTAAATAACTAAAAAGTCTCCCGTTAAGGTATGACGGGTGAAAATTGCTTCTACGTGTTAACGAAGCCATTGCCTGTTTGATAATATTTCGATAGCTGAAATTTTAACCCAACTCCAGTGGATGAACTCTAAACTCCAGAAGGTAGCGTTCATTGTTGGCCATTTTTTCGTTTCTTCTTTCCTCTGAAATGACAGTCTTACCAGTAAAACCGTTAAGTGTCCGGATCGAGTAAAGCCTTGTCACAATAAAGCCTCTCCCTGAATGTCAGACATTACCAAAAACATATTACCAAATTATCACCCCGTGGCGTCAGTTTCACTATTGAAACACGCGGGTTACTCGATCATCGGCTATTATTTATATGAGGATAGACGGGAACAGTTTTCATCATCTTGATGACCTTAAATACCGGAAGTTCAGGGCCACAGCTTATTTGGTCTGTTTGGTAATCAGGTTCTGTATATTTGTGTACTTTAATAGCGATAAACATTCTATGCCTTGCTTTTTCTGATCTATAAAATGTAACTTAAACCAGTGTCATGTACTATAATTAACTAAAATGTTATATCTTAGAAACTTGAGCTCCCAAGCAAAAACTAGTGTCATATTTGAATTCAGGGCACAAAATTCATACAAATTGAAATCCAAATACCCCGGCACTAAAATGACACTAGACGTTAAATCCCGGTTATCACAAATTTGCCATTTCAACTGCGCTTGCGCGCGGACTTAGCTTTTTGGGCTTTCTTTTTAAGATTTCGTGTTGCTTGTTTATATTTAGGCTGAGCGAGAGTCCCACCAAATTAATGAATGCGATTAGAAAATTTTCACAGCGATTTCGTAATACATTGTATGAAACTACGGATATGAATAATTGATAACCTTAAGAGAAAAATGACACTTCAATATTTTTTAGTTTGGAAATATTTATTTAACATAAATGTAAAACACGTACTTCAAAAATGATTGGAAAATTAATACAAAAATCCGTCTTTTGCGGATATTATACGTTAGGCGTAAACAACTTAGTATTATACATTTTTATTTAGGTTGAGGGTTCAGCTTTGTATTAGAAGTGATGCTGCAATTCTAGTACGCTCTTCTGAGGTTAAAAATTTGGTCCTGAAAAAGGATAGACAAATCAGACACCGAATCCATTAATAATTAAGACGCAAAATTCAATCTTTACCGAGGTCTAAAAACTAAATCAGAGAAAACTTTGTGATTTCTAATTTTTATCTGTTGCTATCTCATATTTATTACAAAATTTGAAATGTTTGTAACTAATTTTAGCAAGATTTTTGAAATCAGCTAAGTCTGTGCGCAAGCGCAGTTGAAATGGCAAATTTGTGATAACCGGGATTTATCGTCGAGTTAAAATGACTGCCACCTATGTAATCAATTCATTGAAGCGACGTATTGATTAATTTATTTCTTTATGAATTGCTATTGGGGCTTTATGAAAAAGGTTAACAAACATCCACTTAATTACTGTTTCTTGCAAAGATTATTTTTTGTTAAATATATAACTTGCGCCAATTATTATTAAAATAGATTGGTAAGTTTGTATAGTATAAAACGGTGTAAGTAATTACTCCGATTTTACTAAACATATAAAATTAATAAGCTATGTCCTCATATTTTAGCAATCTAACGAATTTATCATCCGGACAGCATTTAAATGTTTTGCTGACACATCTGTTCATCTAATTCGATTTCTTCCGAGAAACGGGAATTAGATTACCCTAACTTCGTGTTAGTTTAAGAAATAAAGCGACGACCAATTATGATAGGAGTTGGGTAAATAGTTTCATCTATCCATTTGCAAGAAAAACAACCGAAGTTAGTGTATGCTCTCCTCATCTGAGATGTCTTCGTCATGCTTAGGTGAAAATAATGACTTTGTTTATACTGATGATTTTTTGTTGTGGTTTAAATCACAAAATGGGCACTTTGATAAAATAAATTCTTATAATGGAGTCGTTTCTAAAATTTTAAAAGTATTTTTTTCTGAAAGAGCATGCTTAAAAACATAGGATCTGACCATTTTTTAAATAATTTGTTTAAGTTTAATATTTATAAAAAAAACTTACTTCAATCGGCGCGCTTTCATTGTTTACGTTTCTGTCGTGTGACATCACAAATGATGAAATGCCATTCACGGAAAAAAATATTTAATTCGCATCTTTACTCACATGTATTGGCAACGATATGGTTGATAGCAAGCGTAGACCACAATATTTAAATCGCTTCTTGATTATCATAATGTGGAAACGCGAAAGAAAGATGCGCCAAAGAGCATCATTTGTGACGTCATAAAGACCACGCCTTGTTTTCAAAATCAGACATTTTAAAAAATTAATTAAAAAAAAACTGATGGGAAAATAAAAGTAATTTCTGGGTTCATGTTTTTTTTTTTTTTTTTTTTTGCTTATTCTATTAATTTCAGTGACAAAAGACATTTCTTTTGACTGAAGGAAACAACCCCATTCATATTATTAATTGTGTGTTTAAAATTCTGGAACTACATTAGATTTTCTTGAATTGATTATGTATTGATTGAATACATTTAAAATTTAATGTATGTCTTCCTGTAAAACGACGAAGAATGAAAATAACTATAAACCAAAGTCCGTCAAGATTTGAGATTACAATAAACTCCCGATTTTCAGTGAAGTTGGGTGGCACAAGTTCCGTGGAAAATAAAATCGCGGATAAACCGCAAAATGGATAAAATGAGGGACAAATAAGGTAAAAATTGTCCCTTCTCAAAAATTTAGCTGTATTAATGCATAAAACTTTTAAGACAAGCATTTTGAGTTTTGCACAAGAGAACTAATCATCACTAAAGAACAAGTGTATATACGATGAAGAAAGCACAAATATTAAATAAGTAAAACAAAAACAACTGAGTTTAAAGTTACAATTTTTCGACAAAAGAAAGTAAAATAATTTCAATTCCGAGATTTTGAATTCAAATTATGTGTTTCGCAATCACGAGTTCCGACAGGACCCTACTCATTGAAGTTCTTGTTTCTAGAAACGGCTCCTGTCCCCCAAAGCCTGCCCCACCTCCTGGGCGGTTACATGTGTATAGGTGTGTGTGTAAACCTGTGTGTATCCACGTAGGCGTGTGTGTGCATGTGTATGACCGTGCGTATGTGCTGGTCATGAACGCCACCGACCAGAAGAAGCAGATTCCCGGGGACAGTGCTCGGGACCAGAGGAGCAGTGCCTGCAGTGGACGGTGGGCATTAGTGCTGCAGAGGGAGGCGGAGAAAAATAAAATCAGCGTAACGTCAAGGACAGTCAAATGAGAACAATAAGCAATCGTGATTGCTCAAAGCCATTGGTGCGAAAATACATGCTCCTGATTGTTGATTGACTCGCTGATAGTCCGCCCCACGGATAATCCCCACGCGGATAATCAGGAGTTTACTGTATGTTAACCTGGAATAATATGAGTGAAGTATTTTTTAAATGGAGATGAAACAAGAAAAGCAGGGTTTTTTCTTGTGCTGCAATAAGCGTGATGTTTTCAATTCTTGCAGCGCTTTTGTGGCAGAAGGATGACCCTCTTTGTATTCCCTAACACCAAAAGCGTGGGAAGAACTCAAAGATAGTATCCATGCGGCAGTAATGAACATTACCATGACGACGCTATTCAATATTGTGGAGCAAGTTACTAGTAATGGTCATCACTGCCGCATGGATGCTATCATTGAGTGCTTTCAAAGCTTTTCATAGTGGGGGTTGATAAAAGCGGTTATTAGTGTGCCCCGAATGGATTGAAAGAACAAATGAACATCATGCATATTCCAACAAAAAAAAAAAAAACTCATTTTTTGATTTGTCGCCATTTTTAACCAACTTCAAAAAGGAGGCGGTTATCAGTTCATACCGTATGTATGTTTTTTTTTGTTTGTCCACTCACAGCGTCTCATCTAGTGAACCGATTTTGACGATTCTTTTTTTAATGGATAGGGGATGTCTCAACTTAGGTCCCATTACTTTGTTTGAACATATTTCTTCTATAGAAAAAAAGTTATGGGCAAAAAACACTAAATTTCATGTAATTTCCCTATTAAATGATTAAATATAAAACCCATTGTTATAATGTTTTGGTGCCATAAAACAGTAACATTAATAGTAATTGTAATGATAATTTTGAATGAAGGCTTCTCTGAAGCAAGCATCAAGTTTCTTCAGTGTTATTGCTTTATAGTCAGGGTAAACCTAATCTCGAAGCGAGATAATACTCTGATTAAGATCTGTTTAGGCCTTCACAATGCTACCAGGTTAAGTTTGCCTCAACTATAGTTTAGTGTTTTTATCGTTATCAACTATGCCAATAACAGATGATCTGGACTAAGTAAGGAGATGCAGGGTTGCTTCACAAGCAACTTGTATGCTGTGAAATGTACATTAGTTAGGGGAAGCGTAATATTTAAATGGTTATAACTAAATTAACACACTAATGAATTCCACAGAGGAACAAGGGTAGTTTTTTAGCGGCAATCGCATAAAGTTTTAAGGCATGTTTATATTTTTTTTAGTATGGAGCATTTTTATGAAAAAAATAAGGTGAAGTTTCGTGATGGTAACTCTTACTATTTCTGAAATATTTACACTAAAAAGAATGAAACAAAAAATTTTGAAAAACAAAAATAGAACCGACTTCAATAGTGCTCTAAAAAGTGAAAAATAATTTTATTCTTTAAACACCATCGATAATATTTTTAAACATAATTTTTGAAGTTGGCGCAAACAAAAAAGTTAGACAAAATCATTCACAACCATAACTCAGCTACAACTATAAATTTAAACAAGCCCAGTTTCTTCTCTACTTTATACATTATGCATTGATAACAGCATAATTTAGTAGCGATATAAATGTTTCGTTCCTAACTTTGGATGTTTTCTGAAAAAAAATATGAACGAAGCATATTGTTACACTGGATTTTACTTTTTGTTTTTGCGCCAACTTCAAAAATTATGTTTAAAAATATTATCGATGGTGTTTAAAGAATAAAATTATTTTTCACTTTTTAGAGCACTATTGAAGTCGGTTCTATTTTTGTTTTTCAAAACTTTTTAAAATAGTGCACTCTTATGACCAAATCTTGATGAGTCTGCGGTTATTTTCATATATTTCTCATTGTTGTACGTGTATTACTTTCGAATATAAAAGGCCGTTTTATAGAAAATGATCACTTTGTCCCGTAAGTGACAACTCGTATATTTCATTGAAATCAGTAATTTAGGAGGTCAATGATCAAAAATCTGTGCATTAACTTTTAAAATTCTTACTTTTCAACGAATGGGGTTGTTTCCTTTTACCTAGAAAAGTACTACCTTTAGTCACTGAAATTGATGGAATAAGCAAAAAAAAATAAATAATAATAATAATAATAATAATAAAATAAAACATGGAGCGAGAAAAATGTTTCATTTTTAACAATGTTTAATTTTTTAAAATGTCCGATTTTGGAAACAAGGTGAGGTTTTTATGACGTCACATGTCATGTACTTCAGCGTGCTAAACCACTAGCGCGCTGAATGCTTACGCCTGCTTTCTTCCGCATTTCAGCTTATGCATACCTAAGAAGTGAATTTAATATTCCGCTCTACGCTTGCTATCAACCATATCGTTGCCAATACTTGTGAGTAAAGAAGCGAATTAAATATTGCGATCTGTGCTAATGGCATCAGTGAATGGCTTTTCATCACTTGGGATGTCGTGGGCAGAAGCATAAAAAAGGAAATTAAATCTGCGCACCAATTAAAATATTTTTTAAAAATATTAAACGTATAAAAAAGTTTTTTAAAAAATGGGTAAATCGTATGATTTCAAGAATTCTCTTTCAGAAAAAAAAAGTTTAAAATTTCTGATACAACCCAATTATATGAACTTTCTCATGCGGAACAATTTGGCTTCTTTTTTTTCTTTTCTTTTTTTGGAATAGCAAGAAATATATATTTTTTTCCAACGGTTTAAAGTATTATTTCTCAATTTATGAGCTATGTTTTCTTTACAACGGGAACTTAGTTTTAAAAACCCTCAATTTATTTCGCCATTGCTAAAAAAATATTAACTCATTCATCCAACAAACTACAAGAGGTTCACTTTGGTTGCCTGGTGCGTGACATAAGTAAATAAATTAAATTTAAAATAACAAAAATATTAAATAAAAAAATAACTGTGTCAGGAGTATCTCTGTATCAAATGTGAAGATCAAAAAATGTGCTTCCACCTGCATAGTTAAAATATTAAGATGCATTACAAAATGATGGTGAAATTATAGAATCTGGTGGTCCCTCACGTGACGGTGGAATGGCCCTATAGCGTTTTGAAAACGAATGAACCAGTTCTACCAAACCTTGTACAGTAAAACGTCGCTCTATCATTATCCGAAGCAACTTTTAAGCTCTCTGAAACGGTAATAGTTTCCGGCCCCTATCAACTAGAATTCTAATTTAAACCGTCCTTAAAATGACCCTCTTTTATATATATATATATATATATATATATATATATATATATATGTGTATTTTTTTTTTTCAAATTTTAAAGTACTGTAAAACGATGGGGGGGGGGGGGTTCCTATCCCTATCGAATGCTAATCCAGTTTAACTATTGTTAGGTGAAAAAAGCAAAAATCGCTATTTTTTCTCTTCTTTCCGTGTTAAATGATTAGAGTTTTCTCTTGTTATGATATGTTTTTTCCTTAAAACAATTTTATTTATGTTACAAACATATCAAATCGGATATTTATTGGCTTTTAAACTAAGAAAAGAGGAAACGATTCATGATACAACGCTGTATCCTTCTACAGTGATAAATGTATTGTGGGTTGTCTCGAAGTTTTGTATGTTAGATATGCAGTGGCATACCCAGCAAAGTGACACTCAGGTGGTAAGTTATCGTCCGCTCTCCTCCCCTCCCCTGCAAAACGCAAGAGAAAAAAAAGAAAAGTTTAAATGCTCTATGTAAACAAGAAATTCATAGAATTATCAGAAACAACTACGTTTCTGTTACAACAAAATTTTAAGTCGGCTATTGTACAAAATGCAAATAAAAGCTATGAACGCTTTTTATAGAACTTGCCCCAGATGCCTTTGCCCTTTTGTAGTCTCAAAAATGCGTTTTAGTTTCATATTTTTCAGCAACTTGTAATTCGATTTTTGGCGTTACCTCCCTTCGCCCCCCCCCCAGTCGGGTAGAAACGGGGCGGACCACCCCCAACCCTCCGTAGTGATGTTCCTTTGTACAGAGCAAAGTTTAAAAAAAAAAACACAGATCCGGATAAATAAGGGCTTAAATTAATCACACAAACAATTGTAAAAAAATATTAGACTGCACATTAATCATTCCTTTGAAAAAATACAATAGAAAAAAAATCTTAGAGTTTTTTGCTTCCAGAATAATTAAAAAATACTTTTATTTAATACCCCTCTTTTCAAACATAGCACTCCACTAAATGTCTCCCTCCGACCAGTAATTCAGTTTACTTACAGTTACATTTGTTCATTCAAATCGGACGTCTAGTTGTTAGCCATATATATAAAGCCGCGGAAAGTTTAATGAAAAATTTTAGCCCCGCCGTCTCACGGCAAGAATTTATGATTGCAAATGCAAAATACACACGGTTTTGTTGACAGCAAATATGCGAAAGTTAATCATGCGAAGTTTGAGACACGCGCTTATTAAGTGGTGCTTCCACCCATATGTCAATAAGAGCGCAGAGCACCTTCAGCTTTAATCTGTTTATCCATGCAAAGTTTCCTACATCCATCTTTCTTCAGCTTAATTTTCCCCCCACAAATAACAAGATTTAATCGCTGTTGTTTGGTGACATTTCTTTGAGATAATTTCTCTTGATATTTTTCTCCTGGATTAGTGCATCGATATTTCGAAGGCATCCGTAGAATAATAACGGTGGAAAAAGTTTATCTTTAGAACTACGAAGAAATTTCTTTATCACAATGAAAATGTGTTTTCACTTTCAAAACAAGCCTATAACTTTAATCATGATAAATGTCGATAGTATTTTAGTAATCTGCAAATGTCTAGGTTGTATGAATTTTGTCATTGCTTCCTTATTAGGGAAGAGAAGCTCTAATTTTTTGAGAAATCCATAACCAGTTAAGAGATAAGTAAAATACTTAGTGTTAGATCATTATACAAATTAAAAAGGTTAATCGTTGTGCTATGGTTAAAATTTTTGTGATATAGTGAGGGGATTATAAATGAAACGTATTACACAAACAACTCAACAAATATAGTTCAGACAAAGGAAAAACTTTAAAATCCGGACGTTTTGTCGAGCCTGCTCAGAAAACTTTACGTTATGTCCTAGCTGTCCAAAAATGTGGACTTTCTGTCCGAGGACCTTTTGTCCGTAAGACCTTATATCCGCAAGACCTTATATCCGCTGGACGTTATGTCCGTCGGACGTTCTGTCCATCGCACCTTTTGGACTTGGACGTTTTATCCATGGACGTTTTGGATTTGGACGTTCTGTCCGGCTCCCAAATGAAATGCAGTTCACTATGTAATGATAAAAAATATTGCTAAAATTGCTGACTTGTGGCTACAAAGTTTTAAAAATATTTCATTACCTTTGAGCAGTTATTTTTCATCAAATTAAAAAAAAACTTGCGAAATATACCTGTTTTTACAAAAAATATCACCTCGGAGTTTAATTTCATTAACCTGAAGGTTGAAAAATTTTATTAGCTTTTTGAACAAAATTTTTCAATTTGTTTAAAACGTTGCTATAAAATAAGAAAACTAAAATAATTTGGCCATATTAAAATAAAAAATAAATAAATATTTAAAAATATGTTTTGAAAAATCCAAAAGTTGAAATTAAATTTTATCAAGTATTAATCAAAAGTAGTTTACATTCAAATTTCCTAGAATTGTCGAACTATGCAGAAAACTCCAGCACTAATATTAATCATTCTCACAGCAGAAGTAAATCTAACTCAAAAATTGCACTGTGGACTGTCAATTCATTTTATGCAAATGTATGCTGAAATAAAATTTGACTTTTTTTTTCTTTCAATCTGTCAAATACACTACTGAAAAAATAAAATTGTCCTATAAATTTTCAATTTTTTCTTTCAATTCCTCTCGCAAAATAAGAGATATTGTAAGAAAAAAGTAAACCAACAAGAAATCTCTCCATTAATTGGAGTACCTTACATTTCAAGGCGGTCACATATCTCCCTGGGCAATCAACTCATCTTTTGGCCAGCATCTGCAAAGTAACATTAACTGTAATGAACTCAAAATCCCACGCAATTATCTGTTCCATGAATTGATTTTCGCTCTAACACAATAATCACCTCCAAATTACGGTTCCTCTACCATTTACGGGCATTAACTTTAATCGATCCATGATTTATTACCAACCTCACTGATGGTAGCTGAGCACAGGGACCATATGAAGTTGAAAGTTGTCTTATGAAAAGGTTTATACTTTATCAGAATGATTACGGCCTTTATCTTACAAATATTTTGTTGTGGAAATCATTGCTGAAAACGTTTAACACAGAAGCAGATTTTTTTCCTTTGTTACTTTAAAAAGATGAGCACTTTAAGGGAAAAAAAAAAGTTAAACTACAACTGCCGAAACTTAAAATGATCAAAGCAAAACAAAACGACTACAAAATAATATATTTATATATATAATGTGGGTCATTTTCCCTAAACGACGAGTTTTAGGACCCTCGAAAAAATTGCACATGTAAACTTTTTGAAAAACTATACAAATGCCAAAATATTTCACATAGCATACCCTTTTGCCTTTATAATAGGTTAAAAAATATTTTTCATAAATATGCGCCACTTAAGATGATTTATTTCTCAAAGAAATATCATTCCCCTGTGTGTCCCTACCTCTAAATTTGAACAAAAAAAGCTTCCGGAAACTAACGACCAAACGGCACGACCTTGAGGGTCACGGATTTGGAAAAAATTCTAGATATAGGTCCAATTTCACTAGATATGACTCCAGATACAGCGGTTTGACTGCATAGGCCCTAGTTTGGCTGCAACGAGGATCCAAAGTTGCTAGTTTGGCCCCAGAAATGCAATGGTGTTTCCATTGGAATTTTAGACTTCGACAAAATGTTCGTTCTCCATTTCGTCGTCCATCAACACATTTGGCGTCTTTTGCTAGTACAACGAGTGGAAAGGAGAGCACCAATTGATTAATAGGCATTATTTAAGTTACTTGAAGAGTTAAAACGATTTTGTGTTTGTTTTTTTTTTTATGTGCCATGTGCAATAAATCAGAGTTTTTCTCTACTAATATTTTTCAGAGATAACATTTTTTGCTTATCATTGTGCAATATCTTTGATAGCAGACGATAAACACAGAGTTAAACTAAATGTTTTTATTAGCAAGCGATAAATACTTTTTACTAGCACAAGATTAACCTAAAACGAATATAATTAGTTTCATTTGCAACCGATAAATGTCCTGTAGCTATGTTATTTTGACAATCACGTTTTTAAAATTAAAAGTAGTATCCAATTTAAATTTGAGAACTACTTATTAAAAATTATTTTTCAAAGTAGTTAATTCAAAAATAAGTGCATGCAAATGATTCGTACTGCACAACAATTGCGGAAAAAGGGATAAAAATGGTAATTCTAAAGGAAAGTCCATCGTCTTTCTGGGTCCAAATTATCAATTTTAGACCCCCGTTGCTGCCGAACTAGGGCCTATGCAGTCAAACCGCTACACCTGGGTTCATACCTAGTGGGAGATCTATATTTAGAATTTTGTCCAAATCCGTGACCCTCAAGGTCGTGCCGTTTGGTAGTAAGTTAACAACAATATAATTTTCTTTTTTGAGGTTTCCATTATTAAAAACTGTCATACAAGCCTAAAAAACTAACACTCAAGGAAATATCATAATTTGTTTCATTATTAGAAGAAATATAAAATTCTCCTTCGGTTTTGCTGTCATTCCCCTGTCGTGAAAAAAAAATATTTTAATAATTACTGGTATTAATTTTATTAGCTAAAACACTTTTATTTAGCTGGCAACACTTCTAAGGAAGCCATCTTGAGTCTTTTTAGGTTTTCAAAATCAACATGGACATATAAAGAGTAGTGATTTACTATAAAACCTTCGTAAGTATTTTAATTCATTGTCATTATTACCGTGTAGTTTTTATCAGCTTAAATATTCTACAAAAATACTAACATGATGATTAAAACTATTTTAATTGAGTTTTCCAAGCTAATTTTAGAAGTAAATAATTGGGATGCATGTGGTTCTGAAGAGAGACAAGCTTTCCTTACTTTTTGTCATTCCCCTGTGGTTATTCCCTTGTCTCATGTTGGACAGTAGAATAACATGTTATCACAGGGTGATGACAATATTTACAATCTGTAAATATTTGCAGTTTGCATTTCTTATACGTTTCCCTTTCGTTCAAATGCACAATGCCCCCCCCCCCCCCCAAGAAGGAAATAAGTGCGGCCATAAAATTGGATGTTCTCGTTTAAAAATGAAAAAAGGAGCTGAGAAGACTGGAGAACATAAAATCTGATCCTGTTTTGGCAGTCAAATTGAAAAAGACGGAGTGTCCTAAGTATTTTAAAGATGAACGAAATGGGTAAATAAAACCAGTATAAAAATTAACAGCCAGAGAGTAGACAATGCAAAGAAAAAGGTGGAGAACTAATAATAATAATTTAAAAAAAAAAAGCTGTGCGTGCAAAAAAAAAAAAAAAGTAGGCAACATAAGATCTGTTATAAGACTGCAAAATTAGAACAAACAGCTAGTATACAAGAACTGATCCATGACTTTGAAGATCACTTGCCAAAATTTATGTATCATGTTGGCAATCAATCTCATCAGCAGGATGAAATCCAACAACTAAAATTTTAAAACATTAAGATGCTCCAACCCTTGCTTGCTTTCGCTCACCAACCCTCGAAGATTGCCTCGCATTCTTATTAGCTTTGAGAAAATTGAAATCTCCTCTTTAGAAGAAAAGGATTAAAATATGCCTAAGTCAGGCGCAGAAAGAACAAGAGCGTGACGTGAGAGAAAATGTGCAGTTGAAGTGACAGTTCAGAATGTAAAATAAAAAAAAAAAGAAGAAAAACTTTCTTTCTGTCATGTGTCTTTATGTCATACTTTTTTTTCCGAATCGTGTTGTCTTTTTATTTTTATTTATTTATTTTTTTTTTTACGTCCTTTGAATCCTTTGATTAATGTAAATCCAAATCAGAGTATATCATAGTAACACTGCATACGGGCGTAGTTTATTTCAAGGATACGGATGATAAACTTCAATTAAATTTTTTTGCTCTACTTTGTTAGGCATGATGCTGCAGCGATTTGGGCTTATATCCATCCTATAACTAAACAACGTCTTCAAGAATATAATGATATATACCCATGAGATGTTATACTACATCTCATGGTTTAAGTTACAGTCCTACAAGTTAATATAGAAATAGAACTATGTTTGCCAGCTTTCGCAAGATTTTGAAAGAGAGTTTCTCTACCATCAAAGAATTTACCTGGAATTTCACCGAACCTGGCCACGGTATAGAGGAGCACTTGATGGAGTTGGGATATTACAGTGCTGGCCAAATTATTAGACTAAGACTGTTTTAAAAGCAAAGTCTTTATTGATTATATAACTATATACACGTTAACGATCAGTGAAATAATTATCTAATATTTAGTATGCATTTCCCTTGTTCTTGATGAGCATTTTAAGTTCTTTTGTCATACTTTTCACAGAGTTTACACCATTTCTTAACTTTTTAAAAAATGAGGTAAAAATTCCTTATACTCATTATTACATATACTCACATACACATACTCACTGATTACTTAAAACTGACTTTAAATATAACAGAATACACTAATAAAAATAACTAGTGAACCGTTTAAACTGATTGAGTTTAATGTTCCTGGTAGGTAGATAAACAAAAAACATAAACAAAGCAGACAGTGCTGCCACCTGCAAACATTAAATTATGCTAAAATAACGTAATAATAAGTGTATAGTATGTACTGTACTTTAACAGTAAAATAAGTAATATTTTAGTACAAATAGTGTACAAAAAACAAAAACAAAAAAACTCTTTACTCTAATAATTTGGTCAGCTCTGCATTAAGAGTTCTGGCCCATAATGAACCACGGCTCCCTTTTACTCATTTTTTCTCTGTCATTTTATAAAAGCTCAATCCTTCCTTGAATGTTCCTAAAGCATCGTGCTGTGTAATAATGTAAAGTTTTCAAGAAAATGGTGTTGTTTATAAACCCGAACTAAAAGGTGAAACTTAGAAGCATTTGGGGATGTCATTTTGACTCCTTTGAGAGAGAGAGAGACAAAAATTTAAATACATTAACTGATGCTAAAACAGAGCGGAAACTCAAAAACGTCTCTTGGAACACTTGATTGCATCAATTAGAAGTTTTTGCCCATAAAAGGAGCACTAGCCGTTGGTTTCTGAAATGCAACGGAAATAGCTCTGGGTATTTTAAACTTTTTTGAAATGCTTCAGCATTTAAAGTTAAAATCTCTATATCATTTAAATAAACTGTATGCTTGTATGTTATGTTTATTTTAAATTAATTTTTACACATACATAACATTATGCAGAGAACTATGCAGATTTCTTCTCAGAGGGTCAAAGTGACCCCCGCCGTGTTTCTAGATATACGAAGACCGCTATAACTCTAGTGCTTATGTCTGTTTATATTTACTAGGGTGCCTTATTTGCAGTGTCAAACTCTCAAGATTCAGAACGAAGAGAACGAACAAAGTAAAATAACTCAAAAGTTGCATACACAGACGAAACGCCACACTTCTTTCACAGCGTTCTAATAACAGAATAATTCTCCTGATAATGAATTCATGCTCAAAAGAAGGTTATTTGCATTTTTATCAAATGATTTGCATGGCAGTGCTCATAATGTAATATAACTCCTGAACGGCGTTACAGCAGCAGGGACTCCAAAGATAATGTAGTTCCTTTGTTTGACACCAAGATATATCCAATACAAAAGCCCACATTTCGAGATTTAAACATTTATCTTCAGAAATGCAATTCCAGAAGTCACAACTCTTATAATGACTGGGGAGTAGCTTATTATCAACACGAAATGCGACCGAATGCAAATGGGCAGCAGATGGCATAATACTATTAAGTTCCGAGTTTTAATAAGCTGATATTTTAGTAGATATGGCACGTTTCCCGCGCTTGAACTGTGTTCCTGAGCCTTCCAAATGGGGCAAAAGTACAAATAATAGTATTACTTCTCAAGGAAACGGAGCAGCACATTGATTCCGAATTATTCATGCAATTCAATAACTTGGACTGCGCTCGGATCTGGATTTTAATATGTAAATATCAAAGTTGTCAGCCGTCTGAGTCTAAATAGAAACGCATGCGGAAGAATAGCATTACAGAAATTCGGCGAGTTAGATGCTACATGGAATAATTTATCTTTTTCCGTGCGTAAATAAGTGTGGTATATATTATTAGATTTGCAAAAGAATAATTTTAATGTATTTGGTGTAGTCAGTGCGTAAGAAATTAAAATTACCTGTATGTTTATGAATCAAAGAGATTTAGTCATTCCCTAGAGGCAATATTTGCCTGAGCAGAGCTTAAAATATCTACTACTAAAATGCATTTGATTTTAGACGTATCCCGCGCTGGATTTTGCTACTGATAAAATTAAAAATGTTCTCATCCTTCAAAAGTTTACATTGTTTAAAACCTTGAGAAAATTTAAAAAATAAAATGAAGTTGGTTCGAAATTTTCTCTAGTTACTATTAAATATTTTGTCCTAAAGTAAGGACCTGCTTTCGAGATAAAGTTGCCTTTTTGCGTTAAGGGGCTGTCCATAATGTCACAACATTTTTCATCATATTTGATCCCCCTTCTCCTCCCTGGTCACAAAATGTTGCACTTCAACTTAGCCCTTCCCCTTATCACATCGAGCTATACTGAATAAGAATAACGCTATGATTTATGTCACATTTCTTGTTACTCTCTCCCTCCCCTTGTCACAAACTGTCACAATTTCAAAAAATCCTCTTTACTTCTTAAAACACGACATCATTGTGGACGACCTCTAATAATTACAGAGAACTTATGATTTTAAAAAAGGCAAACTCATAACAGTTTAAATGTTACCATTATTTTTCTAAAATTACCTGTTACCATTATTTTTCAAATTCATAGTCTTTTAATATTCTACATTGACAGGTGCAAGGTGTCAATGGTGTCTTACTATCATCTTTTGGATTGAAGAAAAAAAGAGTCGTTTGCGACATCCCCTCCCCCTCCCCTCTTTCTGGAGAATAGTCATTAAAAGAGACAGACTGCAATGGCGAAAAAAAAATGAATGCGTTATGAAAAATTTAATGAAAATAATTTTATTCAAAAAAAGAAATTAAATGTGTTGAAAGAAGAATATACACTTGCTGAAGTATCGAATTTCGGAGTTGTAACATGTTCCGAGAATATCCCACGAATGAAGGGAATTCACTTATAGAACAAAATTATAGAATATATTTTTCCCAATGTAAAATTTTAAGACTAAATGAAAAAACAATAATACACAAAATAAAACTTACTTTATACAGTACTAAGCAAAGACATTTAAATTTGTGCCGTACTGAAATCACTATTTGTTTCCCTTTTTATCGCAGAGTCACTAACACTGCCAATTCATGACAACACTTTAAGCGAGATTTGTGTTGCATGTTGAACTTTTCAAATCATCGTGCCAAGAAAAAACTAGTATGTTGTGGCCATCACGAAACTTTCTTCTATATTTTTCTTTTTCTTTCTGATCCCTCCCCATGCTTGACGAGGAAGCAATATTCCGAATAAAAACAAAATTACACATGCAAAAACTTGACGACCATCCCAATGTCTGAATTATTGCAAAAGCAAAGCAAAGAGCGAAAATTGAAAGTTATTTTAAAAGCCTTGCTTGAATTAATTACAAATATTTTATTTGTTAACAAACATAAGATGGCAACAGTTAAAAATTTTAAATCATTGAGATAATATTTCCGATCATTTCCATGCAATTAAAATCACGAGAAATGCGCAGACGACAATCTATTACGATTTATCTTTCTTATTGTTGCATTAATAAAGCTATTTTTATTAAAAGAAAAAAAATCAACACCTCTTGGACCGATTGGCGTCAAAATTGAACCAAAGCCTGTTTACATATGGATTCACATATATTCCAAATTTCAACCAGAACGTAGCATTACTTCTTGCGATAGGGCACTCACAATGGAAAAAAAGAACGGGCGATTGCGCCACCCCCTTTTTAGCTGTTGACACCAAAATGAAATCAGCTCTTATACCCACTAAGGGCTACTTGCCGATAAATTTTTCTTTCATTCCGTTCATTATTTCTTGAGATACAGCAGTCACAATTGACGACGAAAAAGTTCCATAGCTCAACCCCCGTTTGTGATATTGACACCAAAATTGAATCAGCACCTGTTCCTGTTACTGGCAACATATGGACCAAATTTTGTTTGATTCCGCCAGTTACTTCCTGAGGAATAGCAATCACGCGTAACTCAAAAAACGTCCCATTTCTCCACCCCCCTTGGAGGAATTCGCGCCAAAAACCAATGGGCACAAGTTCACATAGGGGCACATACGTGTACCAAATTTCGTTCGATTTTATGCAGTAGTTTTTGCTGTAGAGCGGCCACAAAAAACTGGTCACACACAGACGTGACACACACACACACACACACACACACACACACACACACACACACACACACATACACACACACAGACAGACAGACATTTTCCAAAAATAGTCGAAATGGACTCAGCACACCTCAAAACGTTCGAATCCGTCAAAATTCGAAATTCGAAAATTTGCACGAATCCAATACTTTCTTCTATATATTAGATATAGAAGAAAGTAAAGAAGTAAGACAAGAAGCAATGGACATTTTGAAAGTTAAGTGAAAAAAATCATTAATTTTCGTATAAAAATTAATATTTTTTTTCACGTAATTTAATTCGTATTAAAGTTGCATTTTTCTTCAAAAAAAAATGTTTGTCCATATATAGACATAGTCAGCGTATGGTATTTTCATAACATATATCTCAAGAAGTAAATAATTTGAAAATTATATAATACGTTAGGGAAAATACGCAAAGGGCAGCAAAAGATAATATTTTTTACTTCGCATAGTGAAAAATGCTTTTACAAAATGTTAAGAAAAATACGCAAAAGTTATCAAAATGTATTATTTCTGTAGCTCTCAATTAAAGATATTTTAGGGAAATGCTAACTAAGGGTAACAAAAGTCAAAGCTTCTGATGAGTGCATTTAAAAATGTTTAGAAAAACGTTTCTCCAAAACTGTGATGAAAAAAAAAAATAACTACACATTATTCTTTGCCATCAACATGTCTGAAAAATAAAGATTTAAATTAATCAATTTGAAATCTAACTTCCATTCTTCACTGAAATAACTGCAAGCTGTTTTCTGAAGATATCCTTTTTACTTTAGGCATCACACATGCACCTTCTTCACACGAAAATAACAACCCCAATAACCGCGTATTCGCAATCTGCTATCGTAAGGCATTAAATAAACAAAAGATCCTGTATTGATGAACAACGTAAAGATCCAGATCGGAATCATACTTACAAGGCGGGCAAAATCTATCTTTTTGTTTCACCTGCCGAATTACCATCAACCAAGATGAACCCAATAACCTAAACCATGTTTAGAAAATCGATTCTTGCTAAGTTTTCTGGTTACCGTCGAACAAGAGCGCCAAACCTTTACTTTGAGGCATAGAATTGTTAGCGTAAATCGATCACGGATTTAATATTGACCAAAGAATTGGTAGCTGCAAATGGCGCTGCATTTATAGAGAGATAATTGGCTAGATAAATTGATAAGTTTTGCATAATTTGCATGAAGTAGAGAGAAGTAAATTGGCAATTTGATTCATGGTAATTTAATTTGCACTCGTTCCAAGAAGAAATGATAACGCATTGGAGAAAATAATTTAGAACAATGGGTTAAGTTATGTGAATTAAACTCACGCTTTAAAATAAAATCCCGCTTCAGCAACAATGGATACAACGGTAAATCCCTCTGTAACGATAATTATTTCCCCATTAATTTGTTAAACAGCATGATGTAAATCGCTTTTCTATTGAATTATATCTTCCCAGTTTTGGACGTCTGTAAAATGACAATTTCCTCAGAACATTTTTTACTCCTTATCTCTTTGTGATCATAGTCTGACTCTAAAAATATATTTCTGATCTGCTGAGGACTTTCGTTGCGACAGCGATTATCGGCGATTTTCCAGTAAAAGAATTCCATCTTTAAACCTACACATAAATCAGCTAGTCCAGGGTCAAGTAGCAAGTTACCAGAGCCACACTATAACTCAACTTAAAATTTAGCAGATACATAAATATAATTATATTTTATACCATGGGAAATTATCTTTGATGAAGTATGATGTCTAGAATGTCGAATGCCTTCTATCCAATCATGAATATGTTGGAATTTTTTTATCAATTTTATTCTGTAGTTTATTAAAGTCGGAACCTTCCGATGCGAGTCCATCGTCTTATTCACTAGGATACCCAAGGCCTCTTTATTACAGGTTGTGATCGTTAATAGAAATAAACAAAAAGAGGCACTGAAATGAACTTAATGCTATAAATGCACACGCTAATATTTTGTGTTCTATATGCTTAAAACATGGTCGAAGATTAATTTTCAACTTCGACATATAATAGCATTATTAAGTATCACGGTGCATGATACATTACTACATCTTGTCATTTGACGCTCAATTGTTAATCATGAAACTCAAAATTAAACATGGAATTTATGGATGTCTTTTAGTTGTAGTTTAAAATTCCATCAGTAATCCAACTTAATTTTCTATAGTCATTATTTATTAATTTCCTTTTTCAAAATGAAAACCATTTTATAATTCAACCACAATTTTTTTCCGACTTAGAAAAATTACTAGCTAATAGAATTATTTATTAATAGCCCACCTTTGATAAACTAATATAGTGTATAATTAAGAAATCCTTTTGAACACTTTCAATACAAAGTTCATCAAACGGTATCTATGAATAAGTATTACGTTAGTAAAGATATGTTAAGATTATTTTCATTTTTAACTAATCTGTGTTGAAAAACATTTTGAAGAATTTTTTTCCAGTCTTGATTAAAATATTTTTATATCCCTTTTGTGTTCTCTGCTTAGTCCCTAGTTTATAACCTGAACTAACAAAGTATGCACACACACACACACACAGCAGTTATATAACTTTCAAACTTGTATAACTTTATCGAAATTATTAGGCTATTGAAAGTTATTTTTAAACTTTAAAACACGGTGCTTTGCTTTATTTTTTGTGAAACATGAAACCAAATCCTATTTACCCTTGAGTGTTAAATACCGAAAATGGTGTTTTGTAGTTCTGCTTTAAAAATTTAATGTAAAAATCCCATGCGAAAACATTAATCATATTCGACAGGTAGAAAATTACCGGATTCAACAACTCACGAACTAATTGGGACAGTGACTTACAATTAACATAGTATTTGAAGAAACGAATTGGGTTTCTTTGTAACATTCACTTTTTAAAGAGGAATTAATTAAAAGCTTTTTACATCTACATTGTAGGGGAATGTGGGTCAAAGTGAAATAGCGGGGCAAAGTGAATGGTGAAATATTTGCTCTGCTTTTAGCGCCACTTATTTAGTAATATTTTAACTTGGTTGTAACACATAAAGAAAAAATTGACTCTGAAAATCAAAGAATATGATTGTTGAAGCAATTTTCAAAAATGGATATGCATATTGTAATATTTTGCTGTAATTCAAAAATTATTTTTGTTAATATTCAATCATAAAATTCTTCTTATTTACATTTTGAATTCAAGAACTCTTTTCTGCAGTTCATTCTTTTTTTTTTTTTTTTTTTTTTTTTTGCCATTAAGCTGATTTTTGTTTTAAATGATTTGTACAGCTAGTCAAGTACATGCGAGATGAAGTGGATAGGGAAACGTGAAACAGTTCATTTCATTTACTTATTCAATCTTTTATCAAATCTCTTACGCACTCATTTATTAATCCTTTCATTCACATTTCTTCATTTAATAATAACCTTACTTATTCATTCATTCACTATTTTTCTTGTTCAATAACTAATTAATTAACTTATTTATTTTTCTCAATTATTTGTTATTTATTCGTTTATTGTTTCATTTAATTTTCATTTATTCATTCATTCTTTTATCTACTCATTTACTTGATTGATTAAAAATATCTTTAATAAACAAATAGAAAATATTTCATTAAAAAAAAATATTTTATTTTTCATTTTGCCCCATGAAAAAAAGAGGTGAAAATTTTTCATCTTTTTTTTTTTTTTTGAAAGTACAAATTTCCTGCCAAAAATTAAAAATAATGTTTAAAAGTTTTGAGAAAGCAATTTTTGGCATGGGGAAAACACAATTTACAGATCATTCCGGGTTTTCTTTCAAATATATAAAAATACAAATGCATAAATCTTTTGTTATAATACCATTTAAGTACTTCCTTATAAAACTCTTTCGCATGCCTTTATGATTAACTACGTTATTCACACTTTTTTTGTTCGCACATTAGCCGTTTAGTTTTGTAAAAAGAATTAAAAATCGATTCCCCCCCCCCCCCCAGCTTTTTGTGCACATTGCAATGATTTTATAGTTCTGTTGCATTTTTTTTTGGCAATAAAAGTGTACTATTCAGCTCTTTGTTTGAATGCAATTATATTTAACTACATTAACAACCCCGAAACCTCCACAAGGAGGTAGTTGCATTTCATGTTCCATCCTACCCTTCCCCCTACCCATCCACCACAATTCTTATCTTACTTCAGTCACGTTTCTGCTTTGAATACAGGTTTGAAGATGGACTTTGACTCAGTTTTAGCATTGATGATCACAAATATAATGTTTTTCTTTTAAATCCATATCTTTTCTATTCTCTAAATACCAATCTACCAACTCAATAACCAGTTTCATAACCCTTTCAGCCGCCCGGATGTAAAAGCGGAACGTTTGTTGAATTAACTTAAAGCATCAACTGTTTTTGTATTATCATCAACTGCACTTGATGGATATTGTCAATGTAATACAGGAAGAAGATGTGACCCTGATCTTGCTTCCAAAAATCGTTCCATGTAACAAATATATATTATAAAAAAGAAAAAGTTCCGGGAAACATGGACCTGTAAACTTATTGAAAGTTACACAATGTACAAGTCATTTGTCTGATGATCTCCTAAACAACGAGGATCTGGTGATTCAAAGAAATGGCTATAATGCAAATTTTGAGAACTTGTTATGGCAGTGGACGACAGTCAAAATTTAAGAAGTTTAATTAAAGAAAGGCATAAAAGGCAAAATATGAGGAAAAATGCAAAAGATGGATTTATAAGAACTTACTTACGCAAAATAATTGTGAAAAAAATATTACTTGGCTACAAAAGGAAAAATATTGCAATGTACAAAAATGGTAAAATATCGACATTTTTTTAATTTTACGAAAATGTGCAGTTTATTCGCGAGCTAGAAAACTGAAAGGAATGTAGTTGATCACAAAGAAAAGTGAAAAGAATGTTAAAAAGAAGCATTTGAATGGTATAAGAACATTAAGCATTCTTATTTTGAAAAAAAAAAAAGGAAATTGGCCATTTTTTACCTTTTTTCAAACTTTAACGCTCGTTTCCCGGTAGATAAACTATATTTTTCAAAAATGATAAAAAAATGAATTTTACGGGTGCAACTAAATTATATTCCAAATGGCCAAATTTATCTATCTATATATATATATACATATATATATATATATATATATATATATATATATATATATATATATATATATATATATATATATATATATATATATATATATATATATATATATATATCATCACGCCACGTTCAAAGTGCGTCTTATTATTTCTTTAGTCGTGTTGAGGACAGAAACCGCATAAGTCCGGGACTTATGTCCTATCTGTACCAAAGTACCAAACGAAAATTGTGACCCCTAATTAAAGTACTTTGTTGTAAAAGTATTTACTTCCTTCCTACACTATTCGATTTCGCTACATGAAATATGGTAAAACCGCAACAACACAATTTTATTTTTTTTTTAAAAAGGAGACTTACACCTTTTCTAGAATAATCAATTAAATTATTCTGCATCGACTTCAAAGGAACTTCGATGATTTAAAGATAAAATTGCCACTTTTTGTTCGATAACAAATAAAATGCTCGTAATAAACTATAGCTAGGCATTTAGAATGATTTTTAGTTTTTGTTCGCAATTAAATTATTGGGAACAGCAAAACTTAGCAGTTAGTTATTATAAAAACCAAGTATTCATGAGAAAGATGAAGAAAAAATTTTATAAGGAGCACACCATACCGTTGTTTTGGCAAAGCTAACCTGGCTGAGTGTAAATGCTGTGATTAGAATCTGCGTAGCCTTCCCTAGTGCTAAAGTCAAGGTTAGGTTTGCCAACTACAGTTAAACACAGTTCACAAAAAAAAAATGTTGTTAGGCTATTTTATTTTCAATTTTTATCATTAAAATGTGTGGGGTTTTTTTTGTTTTTTTTTTTGGTAAACAAACTTGAACTTATGCTAAAATAAATTCACAGGTTTTTCTTTTGCGTGCACTTTTTTTTTTAGTACATACACTCCTGTTTGTGAAAATTGCAACACCATGAAGGAAGCATCATAATTGAATGAAATTTAATACACAGTTAAGTGGTAATGGTATAAATAAATGATTACATTTTCAAACCAAACAAACAATAAAAAGAGAAAGAAATTAGTATTTTGTGTGGCCACCACGCGCCGCAATAAGAGCTGCTACACGACTCGGCATGGAGTGAAACGAAGTTTGAATATCTGCCTGCGGAAGAGTATTCCATATTGTTTGTATGCGCAACCAAAGTTCGTGCTACTGCACGATAAGACAATCCAGCTTCATGAAGGCCAACGATTCTGCCCAGTTCAAACTCCGAAATTTGCTCAAATATCGCTTTCTTTCGTCGAAGAGGCATAGTTAAGATTCAGTTAACGTTTACTCTAGCATATAACCATCGATAATCATACATGCCTCGCTACAGCCTGTCTGTTTATATTCTGTTCGATCCGCCGTTAAGAGGGCGCTGCTCAGCATACGCATGCGCTACAGGTCTGCAATTCTAATTATTTGCATATCATGCTCTACTTTACATTTCCTGCAATTTTCAGCTCACTCGCGTAAGTCCTTCGTGGTATTGCAATTTTCACAAACAGGATTGTATTTTAGTAAAACGTTTTATTAATATTTTTATATAGTATTAAAGTTAAAATTTCCCTACTAGATTTTGTATTATTAGAATCATAAAACGCCAATATACAAAAGGAATAATATATATATTTTTTTGAGGGTCTGACGACTATAAAGAGGAAATCAATTTCGACCTAAATATCTAATAAAAGAGTTTGCAGTTCGTATACCAACAGAGTGCTTACATCAACAGTTAAGTAATTTCTCGAAAAAAGCACGTAATTTTTTTTTTTTTTTTTTTTTTTTTGCATAATATTCAACTTAAAAAACCTTTTACTGATTTATCAGCGAAATTAATTTTCTCCGTTCAATATTTTTTAGAAGCAAGTTAATATTTCCTCTCCTAAGAAATTGAATTAAGTACATAATTGCAGCTTTATATAGGAAACATGATGACCACAGAACGCTTATGTTACCATCATTTTTTCAAAAACTAATTCTTCGAAACTTAATGAAAAACTTCTAAAAAAATGTTTGCCTCATTAACCGCGTTAGTAATTTTAATTTCAAAAAAAAAAAAAGCTATGCAACTTTTTAAAAGTTCAAGTAAGACAGTTTAGTAATCTATTAAAGAGGTTGAAAAACTTGAGTACAAAAAATATGTGTCACGGAAAATATATTCTCTTGATAATATTAGTGTTTTTTTGCCCGCAACCTTTATTACTTAGGCCTTATAGATTCGAAACTTCTCCCTAGGAATTGAGTTTTTTAACAGCGAGAGAAGAATTCTCTCTTTTTCTTGAACAGTTTATGGAATGAAAAACAATGTGCTTTTTTAAGGAATTTTTTCGAGGAAATTGCAACAGCTAAGTGCAACTCTACACCACGCTCTAATTAAAACACCTCAAAAAAAACTAGTATTCGGTATGTTTTGAAACATAACGTGCACTCAGCTTGTGGATTATGTAATAACTCAATATTGTTTGGTTAATAAGCGTTATATAATTTTTGGGGGAAAGTCGATGCTTTCCTTGTAACATAAGTTTTAAATAGATAGCCCTAAAAGCAGGTGTTTGTCCTTTAGGGGGGAGGTCAGGTTTAGGGGTGAGGGGTCAGTTGATGGTCTTGCTTAAACGGCATTTTTTATCGTTTATCAATTTACTGTAAATGCTATCCGTTTTAAGCGAAATGTGTTTATGCATCTTTGACAAAAACTGTTTGCAGTACCGAGCCAGCTTTCTTTCCCACATAACGTCATCGATTTTAAAGTGTGGGTTTGGGGCTTTCTGTAGTTCATCGATTGAAAGTTCCAGTGGAGCAAAAAAAAAAAAGGAACCTATGTAAATAAAACAAAGAATAAATGTGTATATATATGTGTGTGTGTATCTTTATTCATAAATGGCTACTTCTGTATGTATGTATGTCCGGGGTAATCTTCAAAACTACTGGACCGATTTCAACCATTTTTTCACCATAGATACCTACATTATCTGGGAGAAACATAGGCTATAATTTATTTCTAAAAATCTTTCTTTCAAAAAGTTATGATGGAAAACAGTAAATTTCATGCAATTTCTCCATTAAATGATTAAATATAAAACCCATTGTTGCAAAATTCGTTGCATTACAACAGCAATATTACTATGAATCATAATGAAAATTTGGAATCAAGGCCTCTCTGGAGCAAGAATAAAATTTATTGCTTTCTTAGGATTTGTATCCTCATCTTCTTTACTAATAATAAAGCTGAAAGTCTTTCTCTCCGGATTATGTCTGTAGGATGTCTGGATGTCTGTGGCTCGCATAGCGCCTAGACCGTTCGGCCGATTTTTATGAAATTTAGCACAAAGTTAGTCTGTAGCATGGGGAGCACCTCGAAGCGGTTTGTCGACAATTCGATGTGGTTCTTTTTCTATTCGAATTTTAAGAACAAAAATATCATAAAATGGACGAGTAAATTACGAAATTATCATAACGTGGAACCGTAACATGGGCGCAAGCCAATTAGCGAGATACGAAATTATCATAACGTGGAATTGTAACATGGGTACCAACCAATTGGCGAAATTTTCACCATACATTATTTGTAAATGTACAGGCGAACCAAAAGACCTTTTAATTTTTCTATTACCGGCAAAGCCGTGCAGATACCACTAGTTATACATAAATGGCTACGTCTGTATGTATGTCCGGGGCAAACTTCGAAACTACTGGACTGATTTTAATTATTTTTAACCACAGGTACATATCTACATTATCAGGGAGCAACATAGATTATAATTTATTTCTAAAAATCTTAGTTTAAAAAAATTTATGATGACAAACAGTAAGTTTCATGTAATTCTCCCATTAAATGATTAGATATGAAACCCATTGTTATAAAATTTCGTTGCCTTATAACAGGAATATTAATAGTAATCATAATGAAATTTTTGAACCAAGATGTCTCCAGAGCAAACACGAATATAAAGTCATATAAATATTTGAAAATTCTACGTACATTTTGCACACTTAGGAAAACATAGTTTTTTTTTTTTTTTTGTATGTGTGTGCATACTATTTAATAAAATAAGTAAGGCGCACGGTTATTTTTAGTTATTTTTGGTTTTTGTTAGTTCATATTTTGGAAATTCTTAAAATTTAATATGCTATGCTTTCGTATCTAACTGCATACTATTTCGTTATTTATATTTATTGCTAGTTTACTTTTATGGGTAAGGAAGAAGCTCGGTTTTTAACCACGACGAAGCGGTATGTTCTGAGTTCTTTCAGTTAAAACAGAAAACGAATGAAACTAGCGATTGTTTCTCACAATTATTACTCACGCAGGCAACGCCAGGTATATATATATATATATATATATATATATATACATACAGGTGTTCCGTTTTAACCTTCAAGTCCTTTATTTTTGCAACCATTAGTCCTAGATGTATATTTCCAGTTTGAAAAATGTTCAAAATCAGATGCAGAGTTAAGATATTAAAAACTTGAAGTGAAAATAAAAATAAGTAAAGAAACACTAAATTTAACTTTTTATACGCGCCCCAGTTCCCCAACTTATATTTAGGGAAATAATCTACATTGAAAAATATAATTCCAACACAAAAATTTTGAAATAAGTACGACCAATATTCATCGAGATATGAAATGCAGCGATTTTTGACTTACACCACTTAACACTCGCCGTCAATAACACTTTTTGGGAGAAAATATAGCGGTTAATAAGTGCTTATAATCATATGTGTGCATAGAGTATGGTTTTTTAAATTTTTCGTGGTTTTGTGGTTTTTGCGTATCACGGTATAACATTTGCATTTGTTTTTAGAATAGCAATGAACAATGTAAATACCTTGTTTTTCTTACTTTGACGACCTGTCATTCTTCTGAAAGTGCGATAAGTGCCAATCTCATCTTCTGTATGGCCCCTTAAAACACGTTAAACTGGAATATCATCTTGAGTTTTGGTCGTACAAATGTCTAGTTTTTGTGTCAGTAATAGTTTTCAATGGAGATTATTTCTCCAAATATTAGTTGGAGGCCCTTAGGGCCCGTATAAAATGTTAAAATTTGTATTTTTTGACTCATTTTTATTTTTGCCTCAAACTTTCAATATCTTAACTCTGCATCTGGTTTTGAACATTGTTGCAGTTGAAAGTATAATTCTAGGACTAACGATTGCGAAAATAAAGTTATTGCATGTTTAAGCGAAACACCATGTATATATATATTCGAACCGTTCGAATTTTCATTTTAGGGCCCGAAAATGGCATTAAATGACTCTTTCTACACGAAATGATTGTCCAACCAGTTCAATTTTGGCGCCATTCGAAAGCCCGTGAAAAATACCCCTGGAGTTCATTTGCTTTCTTCGAATTTCAAAAAAAAAAAAAAAAAGAAAAGAAATGCTGAAAAGTTTTAAGCATTTTTAAGAGTAATGAAACAGCATTTTCATATCGGAAAATTATCGTTTGCTCGATCTTATTTCAAATTAGCGTGAAAAAAACCATTCAGAAAGTTGCCACTTCTTTTTCTCGACTGCGACTAATTAATTTTTTTTTTCGAGGTAAAAATTTCCCCTTTTCATTAGTATTATTTGGTGATTTATCTTCTTTCTTTTTCTTTTAGAATTTTAGTTGTATTTATGAAGGGTTGCGTTTACTTTTCAAAACGATTGACAGTTTGGTGTCTTGACTTCATCCCTAAATTTTTATGTTGATTTTTTTTTTTTTTTTTTTGGCATTGCAAAAGCATGTGTTAAGACATTTTCACATTTAATTCATTGCATTCAGTGCTTTTTTCCATCCTACATTAATAAGGCTTTTCTATTACTTTTAGTTAACTAGTAACTGAAATGTCCTTGTACTGACTAGAAAATTCACATTTCGTAAATCCTTTTTGTACGCTTTCAAGCAGATTTTTAACTTTTTGTGCATTGAAGAAGAAAGTAATATTTGCTAGTTGCGCACAGCTGAAATAGATTTTACTGAATTGCTCATCAAACAATTTAAAATTTCAATGCAGTTTGTGTCCTTATGTGCAACTCATGAGTTTTACGCCAGGGAATTAATTTTTTTTTTACGTGTAAAATACTTCTTTATCGTAGTTAGCAGCGGTGTTTGGGAAGCCATATTTGTTTTTTCTTGGAATGTGTAAATCTAAAAATAGAAATATTTATTCCTTTTATGGTGTATATTGAAATGTACAATTCAATGTAAAGAGTATTTAATCATTTCTCATGAGTGTTACCCATTTATTTCATAATAATTTTTTAAGTATAGAAACATACAATTAGGCAGTAATATATTTTGTGTTAAGGAAACAAGGGACCTAATTTAATTTTCAAAGACTTCGATTGAATTTATTCCAGTGAAGAATTCTTCTATAAATCTCATGAGTGTTACTTTTAGCAGATAATATTCATGAGGAGGGAGTTACATGATAAAAGAGACCCAAATAATGAGTAGATCTATAGTTATAGATATTTTATTACCTTTAGTTCATACCTTTATCAAAAAGATATATCGTTTCACACACACACACACATATGTATGTATGTATAGGTATTTATCAAAATAATAGAAACACTCTGTGACAAGTGTGTTGGGAATCGCTACTCTGTCGTAAATGTTCTGTTAATAAAGGTGCTTTCTGACTGTAATAACTCACATAGGTGAATCCAGATAGCGATTGACTTCTGTGGTCACTTTTGCGGCTATTGTTCACTTTTTAGACATTACAATCCGCTTCAATACCCGTCGGTTTCTTTCACTGAGCTTCTCTTTTTGCCCACTATTTTGCTTTGCCGGAGCTTGTCTTACCGCGCTGCGTGTATGCTGTCATAACTTCAGATACTGTACCTCTAGAAATACCAAAAAGTTGAGATGTTTCCGTTACACTTGTTCAGACGCGCTCCAACGATTTGGCCTCTTTTAAATTTTGAGAGGCCCGATATTTCACGCGCTTGAAAAAAATCAAAGACGTCCAGAACTTCAGTTAATCCACCATATACTACCAGAATATGTAAATTTTTGAAACGCCAAATTTGGCACAGAGGTCCTATGAGCCTCAAGAATTTATAAAAGGGGATTTCCGCTCATTTGGGGGTCTCACCCTCCCCCCTTGGGATTTTTCCTAATGCAAATATATTGCTTTCGTCAGAATTGTGCGTCATTGGACCACTAGGGTCGTTTGATGCTCAGGAATTCACAGAGAAGGTTTCTCTCAAGGACAGATACAAGGGAGAGTCGATGGGGGGCGATCATCCTTCCCTTGAGGGATCCTGCGCTGGCAATTATTCCTAATTGAAGTCCTAAAATTCAAGTGTGGGTTCTTTTTGATGGTGTTAAGATCAAGTTTTAATTTATTGAAAAAAAAAACATTTATCCACATTACTACTTCAACTATTTGAAATGATCAATTACTCTTTAATTGCATTTTAATGTGTTCTCTTTCGAGTGTTTCATCTTGGTGCTAAAAAATTTCATTATGCTAATAGCAAAAACAAGAAAAAAAGACGAAACGCTTTTCATCCAACAAAAAATAAGCAGCTGCAGTTTGTAAAATGGAGCCAAAAAATGTTTTACATCGTCAGTTTGTTTTTTATTCCTCAAACATCAACTTAGCCGCAAAGAAAAAAAAATCAAATATTGAGTTATTAATATTTTGAAATATAAAAACTACAACTTTAAACAAATTTTTGTTTCGAGGTTTTCAAAAATGTTGATGTTTTAACATAACACGATTTTTTTTATTACTTGTTTTTTTTTTTGTAAAAAAAATCTTTAAATGCTATTAATGGAAGAAAAGTTTACGTTATTTTAATTTCTATTAGATCCAATAAAAATTCTGTGCTATGTTTAAAAAGTGTCTGGAAAAAAACTGAAAAAGAACCTTTCAAAAAATACTTTTTTTTTTTAAATATATTTCCAGAAAGAAGCTTTTTGAGTTAACTAAAGCTTCGAGATTCCTTTTATTTCCGTACAGTGGAGCTAAACAACGCTCAAAACTACTTGTGTGCCGTACAAATGATTTTATTCGTCCAGTTAACCAAGGCACTGCATAAATATTGCGATAATGAGAGACGTTCAAAAAGATAGCAATCAAAGCAACCTATTGAGTCATTTTATGGCGCGAAAATTTATTTGCCCTCGTGCCCACCTTAACGATACATAAAATCTCCAAGTCTGCCAAAAACTTAAGAAAAGGGGCCAAATTTAGAAGCTCGGTTAAAAATTGGAAAAGCCACGCTCCGTCTACGGCATCCATCTGCAACACGCGTTAAAGATGTCTTTCATTACTCACCAAATCTTGCTCAATTAAGCCTCTTTACGGCAAATTTCGACAAACTTTTAGACTTTATATTTTAATGGCAAGGACATGAGGCATGCATTAAATTAAAAAAAAATCATGTGCACTGATCAGAATTCAGAATGAAAAAGGTGGAAGGAAATCCCCCCCTCCCCCCCCCCCCCCGAAAAAATAAACATCGTTCTCCGAACAAGTTCAATGCCATTTTTAACAGCTTTTTCCGAAATTGCTGAAAAAATGGCACACAAATTTGCGTGAAACCGAAAATAGTTGCACATATACATTGCTCAAAACAATTAGAGGAGCACATGGTTTTAAAAAAATTACGCAAAGATGTATACCAATAAGTAACATATAACATAAAATGAAACATCCATAATTTAAAGCCTACCAGGAAAATGAAGAAAACTTTATATGCAAATCAAGGTTCATTGCGTAAAAAAACAGAAAAAGGAGATAAGGGCAGAAATGAGGATGTTGCAGAAATGTCTGTTTTATTGCCGTAACTGTGAAATTCGATTGCGCATTATTTGTTTTTGAGACAAGGTTACTTGAGAATGTCTCAACAACGTGATTTACTTGAATCCACGGCATGGCGTGTTGTAGGCAGACTGGAATCCGGGCAAACACAACGTAGTGTCGCGGAAGCTGTTGGAGTCGCCAGAAGTGTTGTTGCAAGGCTGTGGAATCGATTCCAAGAAACAGGAAATGTTAGACGTCGACCAGTGCAAGGTCGGCCATGCTCCACTACAGCAACTGATGAAAGGTATATACGGTTAACAGCCCGTCGAAACAGAACAGAGAATGCTACGCAGCTGCTAAGACAGTTGCGCTTGGCTACAGGACGAAGGGTGTCCAGCCAAAGAGTACGTAATCGGCTTCATGAGGGAGGGTTGCATGCATGTAGGCCAATTGTTGCATTCCGTTGACCCCACGCCACCCTGCGGTCCGAAAAAGATGGGCTACTGAACATTGAGATCGGAAGCAACATGATTGGAGCCAAGTGCTGTTTACAGACGAGTCCCGATTCAGTCTGGAGTGGGACAGTCGGTGTGTTCTGGTATGGAGAGACAGGGGCACTCAAAATAACCCGCCTTCGTTCGTGAAAGGTCGCAAAGCCGACGAGCTGGTTAGATGGTTTTGGGTGGAATCAGCATAGGCGGAGGTACGGACCTGCATATCATTCGGAATGGCACTTTGACGGGCCGCAGGTATGCAGACGAGATACTGCGACCTCATGTCATCCCTTTACGCTGGAGCCATTGGAGACTCCTTTGTTTTCCAGGATGATTATGCCCGACCGTATAGAGCTCGTCTGAGGGAGAACATGCTTGAAGCTGAAACAATACAGCCTATGGAATGGCCAGCCTGCTCTGTCGACCTGAATCCAATCACGGACGACGCATTGCTGCGCGACCAAGGGCGCCTCTTACTGTCCGAGACTTGGAGAATGCACTTCTAGAGAAGTGAAACAGTATTCCCCAAAGTCAGATCGATAACCTCATCGAATCCATGGCAAACATGTGTGCAGCAGTCTTAGCTGTTCGAGAACACCGCACACCCTATTAAAATTCATGCATCATGTCTAAACAAAACCTTTTTTTTTTATCATTTACAAGTAGCCAAATTGGTTGCCCCAAATCATCTTTTCATGTTTTTTCCAGATTTTTAAAGAATAAAAGCTTAAGTGCAATTTTTTTACGTCTTTTTTTTCTGTATTGCGCAATGATACGCGTGTATTATCCACTGTAAGCCAACAGGTAGCTGTCTCGCACGGTTTTCTTCTTCTTTTTTTTTTTTTTTTTGCTTGCTGCCCTAATTGTTTTGAGCTGCATAAATGTAAACTTAAGCGGAGTCAGCAACAGCTCCCTCTTCACGTCTTCATCAAAATAATATCCAAATTATTGCTTTCCTTTCTGGAATATTTGCTATTCAGCCTCGAAATTCGCATTTTGCTGTAGCATTTTTCGCAGTTATTAGCGGAAAGTCACTATAATTTTTGCACCCAACTTCCTAGCAGGCCCCGAAATCTTGTGATGTGAAGCTGTGCTCATTTTATTTATCATTAAATTTAGCACGAGCATCCAAGACAAACAGGTTTCAGTATTTTTCCGATCCTGCATAATTGTCCGACATGGAAGCTAGCTCACGAAGACTTCTCAAAATTCCACCAATGTGCTTCTATGGCTGTTAGATTGATTGCCTGAGAGTAATTCTACAACAAATTTCAATCCTTTGTCCCTCACGCTACGATTCGTATATCTCATTAAAAAGTAATAATTTTAAAGGGTAATGACGACATTTTTTGCGTGAGAAATCACACATTTGTTTGTAATTTGTTAAGGGGACGGTGGACATTAAGTTACTTTTTTTTTAGTTTTCACAGTAGAAACTTAAAACTTTGTGTGCATATGTATTTAAGCATAAATATATACAGTACCACAAAAAAAAAACAAAAAAAATCGATTCCAACTTACTTTAAAATTTAAAAAATTTAAATATTTTTTGAAAAATTTAAAATGCTCCATGCGACTTAAATTTTTACATTTTTGGAAATTTTTTGTCATTTTATTACTAATAAATCATCCCGAAGAAAAATTGGTATTAATTAGTAAATTCCTTAAAAATTAAATTTTTCAGATTTTTTTTTAAAACACTTCGATAAAATTTTCCCGAAATTTCTGCTGCTAGTATGTTTTGGTTGTGTTTTTTAAACCTTCCTGAAGATGGATTCTATAATGCATACCATGTTTTAATATTTGGTAAACCGTGTAGCTAAATTATGAATTTCGTGTACTTTGAGCGAAAATTGTGTCGCATGAAGCATTTTGTAGGTATGAAAATCGAGAAAATTTCGTTTCGTGTAAAACACAATTAAAGTATAATTTTGCACTTAACTTTAAAATTTACCTTTCAAAACCCCATTTTCAGTGGTTTTCATTGTCAATACATATTTAAGCATGTTTTCTTACAAGAACAAGATTTATATTTTTTTTTATTATACAGAAATTGTAGAGAAATAGTTCTATGTATTTCTCGATTTTTCTCAAATAGCAGCCTAAATACGCGTTAAACTTAAATTTACAAACATTAAAATCCTCCAGCTGAGTAAGTTTCACCTTCCTTAAGAAGTATTTTATTATTTTTTACTGCTTTGCCAAATTTTTTCTGATTCTTTTTCTTTTCCAGTCAGTAGAAGCTCTGGTTTCACTCTGAGCAATGCGTCGTTTATCACGTCGCTGTGCAATGGACGCAGAACATGAGTTCACTTCGTCTTCGGTACCTAAACTATTTAGGCACCCAAAGTTAAATTCGCTCACCGCAGAAATTACTGCAATTTCAAGTCTTTTTTTACAAACAAAAGTTTCCTTTGGACACTTATTCCAAACTACGCTGTGGAAACTTTCATTACTGTTCTGGGTTTTGCCCGCTACACACCGAGATAGCAGTTCATTACTTGCCAGTCTTTGGTACACCGGCAAAATTTTTGAGACAACATCTTCAGCTAATTTAGTCTTCATTTTGCTATGTGGTTGGGGTTTCTCATTTCTTGATAGACTACGTTGGAAAAAGCACCATGAAGATGGACCTTTTGGACATTTATTGTGCTTCGGAGCTTTGTCAGTTGAAGAGCAATGGTACAGCGTTGCATAAATTGCTGTCTTCATCGCTTCGACATTTGGTGCATTATCTTTTATCGCCTTTCGATAAAAACTTGTTAATTTCTTGATTGTGGTCCCTCCTTCAGACTGCCTTCTTTACGACCACCAATAGTTATGCCTTTAGTAGACCACTCTTTAACTTTTCTTCGAAGCCCAGTCCCTAATCGCTTGGCAACATGGTTGATGCATTCTTCTTTTGTAAGTTTGATTTCAGATCCATACAAGTTTAGCTCTGACAGATGCATATAAGTTTTTGAATCCCCATCAGAGAGAATACCTGTGTATCTCATGCCGCAAGTAGAGACAGATCGTTTCCATATGAGCTCTGCAGCTGCCATCTCCATTGAACCAGAAGATCCTGTATAATTAATACAACATTCTGGCTTGTGTCCCTCAAACCATGCATAAAATTCAGCACTTTCTTCACCAAGATCTCTTTTGGCAGTCACACATTCTGCACAATATTTCGATAGTATCTCGTAGTCGATTACTAGACCTGTCAATATATCGATCACGATCCCGATACCATAGAGTGATGTATGTCCACGTTTTTGCCACGTCCCATCAAAAGAAACAGTTATATCGATAACTTCTTGATTTGTGAGACTAGGGTCCAGCAGTTCATGTTTTTTGCGTACAATACTACGCGCAGTTTCAAGAATATTTTCTTTGAAAACCTTCTTTTCGTCATATAGCATGCGTAAACAGTTTGAAAATGTCTTTTTGTCTATTGCGTTGATCCCAATTGCCATTGAAAACACTTCCAAGGCTGCGTGCCCCCTTCCAATATTTAGGAATGCTTCTACAAGTTTCTTATTTGCATCAAAGCATTTTGTTTCATTTACACGAGGACTGGAAAACACCGAACTAAACACTTTACGACATGTCTTACAAATAAGTTCAATCTTGGTCGAATATCCAAATGCGCTTTTTGATGACACATCTAAAGAATTGGTAAAGCACTCATCGCATTTTACATTGCACAATAAAGGTGACCACATATCAGCACTCATAAATATGTAGGAAGAATCATCTTTTGCAGTGACATCAACATCATTAGAAGAGGAAAATTCGTGACTTAGCTTTTTTACGCTAGTAGAATTTTTGTTTACCTCTTTTAAAATTTCCTTTGTTGCAGAACTTCGAGGCACATTTTCATTGGTAACGATATCACCAATTATCAGAATTATCATTGTTGACAGCTGACCATCTCTTGCTAATATTTGCAGCACAAGAACGAGATTTTTTTGATGGTCTTGCTTTAGGTTTCCGGTAACGTCGGTTAACACAATGCATGATTTCAAAATAAAAACAACCCTAATAAATAACTAGCAGCGGCTAATAACACATTAATTGTGTAGTTTAGTCCTGAAAAGGACTGTTTTTAAAAAAAATAAAGTGTCAAACTAAAAAGAATTTAACAGCAGAAACTGATCAAAACTCTAAAATACTATCAAGATAAATAAAACTACTTAATCACTTGTAAACAAATCGAATCAGTATAATCACGGTCACAGTTAAGTAAAACCGTTGCCAAATGACAACATAAAATAATATTTTAATTGAAAATAATAGGAAATATTATTAAAATTTGACTTTTCCTGCTTTGTTTACATCTGAACAGCTGAGTTGGACAGGAGTATGTCATGACAAATCGTTTTGTGTTCTAACTTTAAGCAGCCGTAACTTTGGTAAAAAAATGCCCAATCGCTAAGCGGTTTTTTTGAGTTAGGTAGAGAAATGTTTGAAGTACAACAAAACTCAAAAATCAAAATTTTGATTTTTTAGTCAATTTTCGCCGAATTCAAGGTCCACCGTCCCCTTAAGCAGGATAAATTTGTTGTAATATTTCAAAGGATTATTTTTAATGAAATATATGAGGTGTCACGTGTGGGACAACATGACCGTTTTCCGGGGAATGGCCCCTGACTATTTCGTGACCTATAGTCTTACAATAATTATCCGTCATTTATAATTTCGCGCAGACAACTTCAAAAATTATGTAAAACGAGCTGATGTGTGCATCACATGACTTCCTTTTACACCAATTTAATGTTATTTCTCTATTATTGCAATTTTAATGTGATTCTCTCTCTAACTCTCTAAATATCACCAACAATGGCTACATTAAAACCAGATTTTAAAAAAAATAGCCAAATTTGTCGCCAAGTTGGCGAAAAAATTTGGCAACAAAACGGCTACCAAAAGACTGGCGATATATCGCCAAGTGTCCGCCAAATTGTAACACCACTTGAGTTTGCATCGAAATTAACAATGAATTCCCCCCAAAAAGGGGCAAAAGTCCCCGTTAGAAACACCCGAATGCAACCAAAAAAGGAGGTGCACAACTAAACCTCACTAGGAGTCTACGTACCAAATTTCAACTTTCTAGGACATTACGTTCTTGAGTTATGCGACATACATACGCACATACGTACATACAGACGTCACGAGAAAACTCGTTGTAATTAACTCGGGAAACTTCAAAATGGATATTTCGAGCGTCTATACGTTCTTAGGTACATATGTACGTGTGGTCGGGTCGAAAAAAAAAAACTCAGCATTCATTTGGGGGTGAGCAAAATGGAAATTAAGGCCGATTTTTGAGTGAACATTTTTTCGCGAATACAATACTTCCTTTTTTGTAAAAGGAAGTAAAAAAGAGTCACCACTGAGCTGAATATATGTTTTTTTAATCTCATTCTTATAAAATAACAAATCAGGAATGGCTAGGTATATTTGGCAGGAGAACAATTAATTTATAAGAAGCACAAAAAAAAAAAAAAAATCGTCGCCAACTTGGCGAAAAAACTTGGCGACCAAAAGCTTGGCGATACGTCACCAAGTGTTTACCAAATTATAACACCACTTAAGTTTGCATTGATATTAACAATGATTCCCCCCAAAAAGGTGCAAAAGACCCCCTTAGGAACATCCGAAAGCAACCAAAAGGGGAGGTGCACAACTAGACCCCACTACGAGTCTATGTACCAAATTTCAACTTTCTAGGACATACCATTTTTGAGTTATGCGAGATACATACGCACATACGCACATACGCACATACACACATATGCACATACATACAGACGTCACGAGAAAAGTCGTTGTAATTACCTCGGTGATGGTCAAAATGGATATTTCGCGTGTCTATACATTCTTAGGCACTTTTCCGCATGTGGTCGAATCGAAAAAAAAACTCAACATTCATTTGGGGGTGAGCAAAATGGAAATTAAGGGCGATTTTTGAGTGAAAATTTTTTCGCGAATACAATACTTCCTTTTTTTGTAAAAGGAAGTAAAAAGTTATAATTATGAATTTAGTCGGAATTTTTATTGCAGTTCATAACTCATTGGGGTTGTTTCCTTCAGTCAAAAGTAGTACTTTTAGTCACTGGAATTGAAAGAATAAGCAAAAAAAATAAAAAATAACATGGACCCAGAAAATTTTTTCATTTTCTCAACAGTTATTTTTTAATTAATTTTTTAAAATGTCAATTTTTCAAACAAGACGTGGTCATCTTTGTACCGCGTTTCCACGTTATGATAATCAAGAAGCGAATTAAAATTGCTCTCTACGTTTGCTATCAACCATATCGTTGCCAATACACGTGAATAAAGATGAGAATTAAATATTTTGCTCTGTGAATGGCAATACAAAGCGGCATTTCATCATTTGTGATGTCATCGGCAAGAAATGTAAACAATGAAAGATCACCGATTTAAGTAATTTTTTAAAAATATTAAAGTTAAACAATTTTTTTTAAAAATGGCTAGATCCTATGTTTTTAAGCATGTTCTTTCAGAAAAAAATACTTTTAAAATATTGGAAACGACCCCATTATATAAATGGTTCTTTGGCCTTTCAATTACTTTGAAGTCATTTTCCAATAATAATAATAATAATATTTATGATAAGATAAATAAATACCTTTGTGCTGAAGAGTAAAGTAAGAAATAACAACGACAAAAAGCACAAATTGCAGATTACTACAGACAAAGATTATGGATACACTTCAGGATGAAAAGACATGTACTTTCATCCATTTGTTTCTTGCATTGAAAAAGGAGTTCCTTGTAACGCCGCAACAGGTGTCTGCAGCAATCTGCAATTTGTGCTTTTTGACGTTCCGATTTCTTACTTTAATGACTACGATATTCATAAATGATAATTAAACTGAAGATTACGCTCAAAATTTTTTGGTTTTATCTAATCTCTTTGATTTGTTTTTTCTTTGCTTAAATGTTTATAAACTTCATCCAACAAATAATCTCCTCCATTTTTCTTATTTTCTTTCTTTGCAAATTTTGTATAACCTATAACGCGACGGTCAAAATGCCATTGGGTTACTTTTGTTCATATTTTTGTTTGATAATTCCATGCGAAAGGCCGGAAAAGTAGTGATTTTACATGTTTGACTTGCAGTTGCTTTTTTTTTCAGCGAAATATTCGTTTGCGCAGGATTTTAGAATTATTTTTTTCTTACTTTCCAATGACGTAAGTCACATTTTTTCCATTGGATTTGAGCTGAGCGCACATGAAAGATGTTTAAAATATTTTTTTTAATTTGTTTTTCTTTATGTTTTAAGTTAAACTATATGAGTTATAATTCGTATTACGACTGATATTAACAGTTTTCCTTTCCTATATATTTTTATATAACCTTTACAGCTTTTTTTTTTTTTTTTAAGAACAGTCATTATGACCGTTTCCGGCCGTTCTAGGTATAATGGAACATTGGCCATCCTAGTGTTGAGAAGCTGTAAGATTGACTACACATTATTAACCTCAATCAATTCCTTATAGTATGTGTTAAAAATTTCAAATAACAGTAATCATATATAAAGATACGTTTAAATTCATTCATATCTATTACTCAAAAATTTTAAATCCAAAAAATGCTTCTCGACAATTTTTCCAAAAACTGCACTTTTTGAATTGTGCTTTCAGGAGCAAATATAATTGGCCTTAATACTTTTACGAGTTTTATGTGTGTTTTCTTTTTTTTTCTTTCTCATTGCAGACATGTAGAAGTTTTTCGTTTGCATGATTCAATAATGATGACTTCAATGAAAATATCGATACAGTAATCCGTACAAAATATAGACATTGCGCTTGAAAACTGCTGTTTGCAAATATCAAAAGCGTAGTTTTAATTTATAAAGAAAGGGTATTTTCAAAAATACATTTATTTGCAAAAAAAAGCATATTTTTGATTTTTTATGAAATTTATTTGAAACACACTTCAAAGATATTTTTGGAGCTGTTTCCTTTGGTTTTTACAATACGTTTTGAGTTAAAGGATGGTTAGAGAAATAGTTTATAGTATTTCACGGAAATTTTATAAAATGAATTATTGTTATATTACGTAATAGTTTATGAATAGTTTACAAAATGAAATAGTGATGTAGAAAGATATTGAGACTGTATTATTCATCTCACATGCAGGAGTGCAGAACAAAAAAGTAAGCAATCACAAAAGTCATCTTCATATTTGGAATTACTATTTTCAAGAATGCTTGCTAAAACGCTGTTATATTTAAAATAAGTGAAAAGAGACACATTTATTTTAATAGAGACAAAATGAAAACACATTTCAAACGAATTTATTCAAATATGTTTTGCATACTAAAGGCTTTAATGAGATATGATTTAAGGAAACAAGTTTCATAATTCCCGTATCTAGACTATTAAAGTTGAAAAATTCAAGTAATGACCTCCATGTAACTAATGTATAATCCAAAAATTATTGCAGAAAAATAAATAAATAAATATGATTTGAAGAATATTCATTCAATATTACCGCATACAAGTGTTTGGAGTAAAATAATAAATAATAGCGTATGTCCAATCCGAAAGAATTTTCCAAAAACAAACGATAGATCATGTCATTTTCCTTTCTTTCTCTCGTTTTTTAAACCTTTAAAAAGAGATAACCAAGCTGTAATTTATCGTCTGTAAATAAAAACAGCAGTAATAGTAATAAGAATGATAATAATAATAATAATAATAATAATTGTAGTTGAAATAATTAAATAATGCCAATGTGTGGGCAGAATTAAACACAGTTGCTAGGCACAAACATTTATTGATAGCTACTCATCACAATTACACATAGATGAAAACTACAGACTACTCTGTTCTACAAACTACAGCCATTGCTACACATACAAGAAAAAACAATCCGCGATCGATGCAGCGCAAAGGTTTCTGGGAGGAGATATGACGTAATATTAACATGCGCATTAATTATAGAAATAAGGATTTAATCCTAAAACAATGGTAATAATAATAAACAGAATAATAACAATAATAATATCAATAATAATAATAATAGTATTAATAATAATAAAAAATAGTAAAATAGTTAATGCTAATACTACTACTACTAGTAAGAATAATAACATTAATGTTAAAACTTATTATTGTTGTTATTAATATAATTATTAGAAAATATTGTAAATTTTATATACGAGTTTCACGTATGAAATATTTTGGTTATTACTTGAACAATAAAAGCTTGATATTGTCGAGTCAGCAATAAATTTGAAATCAATTTCAAGAAAGATGCAAATGTAAGTTTTGATGCCACCCAGCAGGCCAACAACGCTCGATCGAAAAGATTTATAAACCCCAAATGTTAAACTTAGTAGCACAGTTTGTGAATAATCTCCTTGAATTTAAACAAAGTCTTATAACTTGTGAACTGTAACTCGTTGAGCATGTACAATTTTGGTTTTGTCAAAAATGTATGAATTCCATATCTTCGAGTTAAATGTTTTGGTATGAAGATAGCCGGAGGTTCGATCCTAATTAAATAAACTCAGTCACTAATTTTATATCGCACTAGCTGCGTGCCCGGCGTTGCACGGGCTACTTAAAAAATGAAAGAGAAGTCCAATTGATGTTTTTGTATTACTCTGACATTAGTTTGTAAAGTGCTAAGGAGTAAATAAAAACGCGTAATGCATGGTTTGCAAAACACCAAAAGAGCTTATTTTTGCCAAAAATATCTTTAACGTTAATCATAGTTATCAATGATACAAGTTATGAGCATTTTCAATTAGCACAAAAGATGAAAATATATGCGTTATCAACTATAGTCTGTGGTTACGTTAAAATGAATTACATCTGATAGACTATATCTGAAATATTTATGTACAATTACAATCAGCTTTTTACTTAACATGACACACACTTTTTGGTTGATTACGTGAAACTAAAGCATCAAGACTAAATAAATACCAATAAGCATTAATTTAAAGTCATCAGATTCCAAATTAGCTTTAGTTAAAATCCTTAAAAAGTTTTTTCTGTTCAACTCTGTTTCACTTAAAGAAATCCAAGCAATCTTAATTTAACATGTTCTTTTAACGATACAAACGGTACTTCAAAAATAGAAACTGGAAGGAAAAAGAGAGTTATTACAATTCGAAAACTCACCCATGTGACGGGAAAAGGTCCAACAAAATAAACATGATTAGTCACACCTCCTAAATGTACCAAAATATGAGGCCGGTGAATGATAAACTTACACTACAATCAATAAACATAGCTAAAGAAACAACTTTCCTTTGCTGAAAAAAGCTAAGAACGTTGAATGTAAAAATTAAAAAAAAGACAGACGATAAAATAAAGGCTATGTCCGAATAGTGCAACCAATTTTAAACTAATTTAAAATAAAAATTCTAGATGGAAACGTTGTTTCAAGATTTGGACAGCAGCCAAAAAATCTCTTAAAAGAATTATTAGAATTTTACTTGCTCACCCATATGCAAAACGGCAACAGGAAAGAAATAAAAATTCCTGAATAACGTTATGTTAATGAACGTTTTAATTAATATCTCCGCTAATTAAAGTCGCACAATTACGAGATTGATCCTATTGTTTTCTTTGGAAAATTTCAAATTGATCGGTATCTCGTTTGACTCTCGATTCGCAACGGTTCTCGAGAAGATAGATCTTCAGACAGACAGAGAGACAGACAGACGCGAACAGATTTTAATATTATAGTGTATTATGTGTTTCATCCACGGCTACCTATAGTCCAATGAAAATTATGTTTTATGAGCACTCAGCTATCACATATTAATGGAGGAAAAGAATTTACTTTTCGTTACCTGATTCTCAACTAGAGCCCTGGGTCTAATTATGGCACAAACAATACTTGTTACTTTTTTAAAAACGCGTACTGACATTGATTGGAATTGTGAGTAACCTCTTTAAGGCAATTATTTAAAGAATACATTGTAGATAAAATAGCTAACTTATTCTCCCGCTTCCTCGATAAACTAATAAACTTAGAGGGGAAATCCGAGCAACTTGAATACCTTAAGCTTTTCTTGATTCTTTTTGTTTAGTTATAACTGGGGAAGTTGAAATAAATGTTTATAATCAGTGTTCATTTAATGAACTTACGTAATGCAATAACAGTTGTCCTTAATATTAACTAATAGATAGAAGGCCAGTTTTTAATAATGGCACGAATATCCACTTTGCCCAGCCCCCCCCCCCCCCCCCCCCGACCAAAGTGGATTTGGTACTAGGGCAAAGCGAACAACAACATTATTTGTCTTGAAACTAAACATTAAAAATAAAATTAACATTGAAAGTTAAAGGAATATTTTTTTTTGCTGCAATGCTAATTTATTGTATTTATTACAAGCAAAGAAATTGAACTTAAAAATAAAATAAACGCGGAGAATTAAAGGAACATGTTTAAAAATATTTTTGCTACAGTACTAATTATTGCAGTCATTATTATATCAAACAAAGCAATTGAACTAAAAAAAGATCAACATTTAAAATCGTAAGAGCATATTAAAAAAAAGCTTTTGTCTGTTACAATATTAATCATTGCAGTTTTTACAAAGAAAATCGTCACCGTTTTCGAATGCTGAACACTTCATAACACCACTGAGTACAAATACGACATTGTGTCCTCACATCATAAAATTTCTTTACTTCCTTCTTCTTATTATTCCCTTTTGCAGATTTATGTTTTGTAGCAGAAATTTTTGATTTAGATTTTTTTTTGGTTGTAGTCTTTTTAACAGTCTTCTGAGAAGCTTTAGTCGAAACATCTAGTGACTTCATGACAGTCTTTCTTGCTTTTTCAATTTTTTTTTCTGATCTTCCTCTCCTGGATTACTTATCAGGAGTGTAGATCTTTTAACTTTCGTTTACGTGTTGTTATTGATTTAGCAGGCTGAGGAATAGGTCGTAAAACTGAAAGACTCTTGTAGTTCTTAGAATATCCAGGTTTGGGTGAAGAGGCGAGAACATCATTGCCTTAGACGTCTTTTGTTGTTTCAGACCCCATGGGAGTATAAGGACGGTCTTCAATGGTAGCATTGTCTTGAGATCTTAAAATTTAAGGACTTCCAGGTTCAGAGGAAGTCACTTATCATGACCGGGCAAAGTGAATAAGGTATCCACTTTGCTCATTCCGCTTTGACCTTTAGGCACATTTTTGAGGTTATCCCAAATTACTAAAAACCATGATAGTCTATTCGCAACTCCAACGAACTATAGGGGGCACTGCAGTCACTGTTTAATGGCGGAATTGAAAACTAAAACAAACGCATGTGGTAGCGAAGAAAATGCTAAAAGTGTTGTGATTTTTGTTCGTATGTATGATTTTTTCGCTTTATTCGTTTGAAAAGATTTTTCAAAGTCTTGTGGATATTCTGACCCATATAGAAAGAGATTAGAAACCAAAAAGTATTACGAAAGTAAACAATTAATGTAGAACACACAGTAAGTTGTTCTGAAGCAGCCATTTTCACGATGTTGAATTCGGAATTCATAAATTTTTGGTTCGCTTCGAACGGCATTTTCATTTTGTACCGTTTTTTCTATACATTAGTACATATTAAGTTCAGTTTCGTGACATTTCCAGCATTTGTTGACATTTTTGTCACATAGTGCACATACGTGGCAGACTGTCAAGAGTAACGTTTAACACTAGATAATTTATTTCTATGACTATATGATTGGATATCCAAAGAAATCATGCATTTAATTCATTCGTCATGGAAATAATTTACCTGATATGCGAAATCTTGTCAAGATACATTATTCTTTCACATAATTTTAAAACCATAACACTATAAACAGATTTTTGGCGAACTTTTATTTTTTATTGTTCAAATTCTTAACGTTCTTTCTGGATTTTTCAATCTGTTCTGCGATAAATATTTTCAAGAAAATTTATTTGCATACTGTCTATTTCAGTAGGATACTGTAGTAACAAATTTTATTTAAATCATTTATGTGGAATTAGGTTAAAGAAAAGTGTCCAGTCAATGTTGTTAAGTTCGTTTTTTTTTCATCGAATTGAAAAACTGATATTTATTCAAATTCACTCAGAACAAAATAAATAAAATGTGTACTCACAGTTTATATATGGTGGTGGTTTTCTTTTCAGTTGATTGACCATTATTTCTTTTTACTTATCGAATTCTGTAATCTTACTATCATTTTATTCCACTCATGATAAAAATTAAAAATGGTTTAACTAAAAACGCGAAAACTCGCCAAGGCTACTTTGCTTGCACAATACTAAAACTACTATAACCCTAAACAAATTTGGCGAAACCTTTCAGCTGAGAATAAAAGGAATAAAGTAAATTCTTTCTCGGTTATTCATTTTGTTCTACGATAATATATTCAAGAAAATATTTTGCATACTGTCCATTCCAACTAAATGCTGCTGTAAAATATGATTAGTTAAATTAATTTAAGATTAAAAAAAACTCATATTCTTACAAATTCATACAAAACAATAAAAATTTTTACCTGGTATAACGTTATCCAATTTTGTTAATCCAGAGTTTTCTTGTTTACGCTTCCACCATTTAATACTTTTTTGAAAGAAATAAGAAAAACTAACATTATTTTGAGAAGCTCGAGAATACTACTAAGGGACGAATTAATTTCTGTAGCTGAAAGCAAACTAAGACACATCGATTGCGTTAATAAATACTCAGAACAAACTGCCTGTGTTTACGTCAACAGAGAAACGTGATGCGCAACGTGGCAATGTTTTAGGTGCAGACGCAGTTTTATAAATCACCGCAAGGTAGCGTATTCGAGCGCTGGAGTTCCGAATACTTAACGTCTACGAATAGTTGAAAGCTACATAATCATGCATCAAATTCTACTCATAACAAAGAACATGTCATAAATAGTTTTAAAGTTATAAACGAAAAACATACCTCTGCAAAATAATATTGTTTTCCCTAAAACAAACTCTGTCCGCTCACTGACGCCGCGCGATGCGAACTCGTCCCGACGTGTTTGCCGCACACGGAGCAGGCGGTTTTTGCTGTGACAACGCAGCTGTCGGCCAACGAACTAATTGCGAGTTATAGGCAATATTCACTTTTTTCCAGGAGTATCCCCTTTACCCGGGTTTCCCCTAAACATATCGATAACAAATGATCTTATTATTTAATAAAGTAATGCATAAGCATTGCTTGCATACCATTTTTAATCTTAATTAAATTACGTTTAGTCACTAAACGATTTTTCTCTCTTAGAAAAAAACATATGAATTCCGCGGAAACGAATTTTCGTCATTTGATTCAGAAATGTTTTCTAACTTAAAAAGTAAAATCTAAATTTTCAGCCATAGTAAAAAAGCCATATTTTTCAAAGAAACGGTTTTATTTAGTGTAACTTTTAATCTACAAATTTAAATGTTTTAACTCGATTGTTTTTCTACTAACATATAATGTAATTTCAAGTAGCATTTTTTTTTTTTCATTTTATAATTTTGTAAAAATTAAATTACTGTTCTCAAGACGGTTTTTTCGAACCCTGAGCTATCACAGAGTTTTATATTTGAAAAAATATACCTTCCCTACCCATGGCAGGTAGTATTTTATAACCAAAAAAACAATTAAGGATTGAAAACTTTAATTTTCTTCAATTTACTGAGAAGCCACGACTGAACCAAATGCGTGGAAGTTCGTACACAATGTTCAATTTTGAATTTAAAAGCTGACATTACGTTTTTGAAAACTAACAAAGTAATTTTTTCTAGTGAAGTTTTAACTTAAGTGCACAGTTTTATTATTAATAATAATAATATTATTATTATTATTATTTTAAACGAATTCAGCTGAAAATTCAACTTTGCTTTCTGGAAACCAAAACATTTAATAGTGCAAAATTCCCAGTATGACTGCAGAATGAAAGCATCTTTATATATTTATTGCGTGATAAGAGGGCAACAATTTTAGCAATTGTTCATTAAAGTGAGTTAAATTTTTCTTATGTACATAAATAAAAGTAAAAACACTTTTAAACCGTCAAATATTCTGAAAAAATGTTTTTAATTAAATTTTAATTCCCCATGCTAAGAATAATTACGTTTATAATGTAACATTTTTCTCATTCATTTAAATAATTATAATTACTAACGTCTAATGCATTCCCGTTGCTGTAACTTAGTTTTAGGAAAAGTTATCCCTTTTTTGTGGACGGTAACGATTTCGATTCGCCAGTTCAAACTGATTCCTAATGAAAATGCAAATTTTCTCACGTAAGCATCTCATTTATGTAGAATTTGTCTTCAAACAAAGAGTTTCGGAAAAAGAAAACGTAATTACTTCTCAATCTTGAATAAAAGTCATCCATGCTTAGGAGGAATTGAATCCAGGCTGTGTCCTTTCGAAAAGAAACACGTTTGTTTACACTTAACATGGAATTGATTCGATTACGATTAAGAAAATTAGATTTCAAGGGAAATTTTATTTATTTTTATTCGAAATCGTTGTTTTTTAAAGAATCTAGTTTTAAATGGTTGTAGTTCTTTTTGGCGGACAGTTAATTTTTTTTTCTTTTCATTTCGTTGCTATAATGTTAAGTAACATTATACAGTTGACCCTCGTTTTCTGCAGGGGTTACATTCAGAGACAGGGAAGTAAGATGTGGGACGTCACACAGTGGGGCGAAAACACCAAAAAGCGCTTAAAAATATTTTTTAAACCTCTCTCGTTTGTTTGTTTACACATTCATGTAATTCGCTATTTTTTTTTTCGATTTGTATGTGGGCTTAGGGTTCAAAGTTCGCAGGTTTACAAAGCTAATTCCCTTTCAGGGTCTTCATAAAGACCATTGATGACTAATTAATATTAATTTGAAAAAAGAACATACGAGTACTTTTTTTGTGGAATGTTTTAAAAACAGTAACCTTGTATTCCCTAGTTTTCAAATCTGATCAAAACCAATTTTCGGTTAGAATATTCGATTATTCAATTTTTTTCGTCCTATTACTATCGTTGGACACGAGATAAATTAAATATAACCGCCTTTAATAATTAAAAAAAAAACTATAGACTTCTTAAAAGCATTTTTTTAAAACTCCCGCACCCATGGTTCTTCACTGTCTAAAGACTCCCTTTAGCTTTGTAGTGGACGATAGGCTCTAAAAGTTCAGTTCTTATTGCCTAAGAGGTAGGCCTGTGCAAACTTATTAGTCCTAAATTGGTTGAATGAAGGGAAAAAACATTTTTAATCGCTTTTTTGGCGTTTTCACTTCATTGTGCGTAAAGAGACCACTGCGACCTCATAAATGTTTCTTATTTGACAAATTTTTACTGACGAGTCTACAAACTTGGATCCACAATGGCAATATTTCAAGTAAAAGTGCTCATACAAGCTTTATATCATCAGGCAAATAGAGAATTTGCGTCCTGCCAATAATTTAAAATCTGGGTACCGGTTACGTTCCATGTCATTTAAAATTACGTTATAACAAGTTACAAGTAACATTTTATAAAAATTGATGCATAAGAGTAAAAAAAGTACATAGCTCATCCTTATATCGCTCTTGTCGGGAGACAATTAAAACGAGCTGATGTGCATCACATGACTTTCTTTTACACCAATTTAATGTTATTTCCCTATAACTGGAATTTTAATGTGATTCAATAGTTAACTCTCTAAATATCACCAACAGGCTATAATACATCAAGCACGAAGATGAAGAAACGTTTGTTAAAACTATGTACGTTAAATATACATAAACTTAACAAAAATATTCTAATCATAAAACGTTTGCTTTTTAAATAAAAACTGGCCTAAATTGTCGAAACTGACCTTTCTTGATAACAAAACAAACATGTGTCATCCATTACATTTACCCAAACAAACAAGAAGATCCGTCTAGAGCTAAACGAGCCTACTTTCCCGTATACCCATACTACTTTCTAGTACCTGATTAATATTCTCAAAAATAGCTAAAATCGCAAATTGTTTCAAACATATTTTTAACCGACTTCAAAAAGGAGGCGGTTATCAGTTCATACCGTATGTATGGTTTTTTTTTTTTTTTTTTTTGTTTGTCCACTCACAGCGTCTCATCTAGTGAACCGATTTTGACGATTCCTTTTTTAATGGATAGGGGATGTCTCAACTTAAGTCCCATTACTTTGTTTGACCATATTTGTTCTATAGAAAAAAAAGTTATGGGCAAAAAACAGTAAATTTCATGTAATTTCCCTATTAAATGATTAAATATAAAACCCATTGTTATAATGTTTTGGTGCCATAAAACAGTAACATTAATAGTAATTGTAATGATAATTTTGAATGATGGCTTCTCTGAAGCAAGCATCAAGTTTCTTCAGTGTTATTGCTTTATAGTCAGGGTAAACCCAATCTCGAAGCGAGATAATACTCTGATTAAGATCTGTTTAGGCCTTCTCAATGCTACCAGGTTAAGTTTGCCTCAACTATAGTTTAGTGTTTTTATCGTTATCAACTATGCCAATAACAGATGATCTGGACTAAGTAAGGAGATGCAGGGTTGCATCACAAGCAACTTGTTTGCTGTGAAATGTACATTAGTTAGGGGAAGCGTAATATTTAAATGGTTATAATTAAATTAACACACTAATGAATTCCACAGAGGAACAAGGGTAGTTTTTTAGCGGGACTCGCATAAAGTTTTAAGGTATGTTTATATTTTTTTTAGTATGGAGCATTTTTATGAAAAAAATAAGGTGAAGTTTCGTGATGGTAACTCTTACTATTTCTGAAATATTTACACTAAAAAGAATGAAATAAAAAAATTTGAAAAACAAAAATAGAACCGACTTCAATATTGCTCTAAAAAGTGAAAAATAATTTTATTCTTTAAACACCATCGATAATATTTTTAAACATAATTTTTGAAGTTGGCGCAAACAAAAAAGATAGACAAAATCATTCACAACCATAACTCAGCTACAACTATAAATTTAAACAAGCCCAGTTTCTTCTCTACCATATACATTATGCATTGATAACAGCATAATTTAGTAACGAAATAAATGTTTCGTTCCTAACTTTGGATGTTTTCTGAAAAAAAAATATGAACGAAGCATATGGTTACACTGGATTTTACTTTTTGTTTTTGCGCCAACTTCAAAAATTATGTTTAAAAATATTATCGATGGTAATTAAAGAATAAAATTATTTTTCACTTTTTAGAGCACTATTGAAGTCGGTTCTATTTTTGTTTTTCAAAATTTTTTATTTTAATATCTTAAGCTGATTTCTAGGAATAAAATATTCCTCACTCATCTAATGAATGATGAACTCATGTAATAAAATGCCAACTTAAAAAAATAATTTTCATTGTCAAAAAAAAAAAAAATCGTCTGCGCATGTCTTTATGTAGAAACATAAATGACTTCGAGTTTATTCGCCGAAAACTGAATACCTAAATTTAAATTTTAGCGTGAAAATAAAAACAAGTCGTCTCAAAAATAAGTATTTCACAGTGAAAACCATAGCTGCGGAGTCGGATTCGAAGTCAATATCATTTTGTGATAAAGTAGTCGGAGTCGAATGTCCAAGAATCGGAGTCAGTCATTTATCCTCCGTGTATAAATTTTTGCCAAAGCTACGAAGTCAGAGTCAAAGTCGGGGAGTCGGAGTCCGATTAATTGTCGGGCACAGGAGTCGGAGTCAGGGGCCCCTAAATTCTCGGAGTCGAAGTCTGGAGTTTGGGGTTAAGCGCTATTTCCAACAAAATTTGTTTGAAGTAAATCCGCCTTCAAGTACGGAATCTACATTGACTTTCATTTTCCGCGTAAGCGCTAATGTTGAAGGATTTGAACTGTTCAAAATTGAACGGAAAACTCTTCAAATCAAAAAGTTATTTTATATACAACCTTTTCATCAAAAGCTTTTTTCTACAAAGTTTGTTTGAAGCAAATTCGCCTCACAGTTCGGAATTGCTTTGATTTCCACGTATACGCTAATGTTAAGTTTTTTTGAACTGTTCAAAATTGAACAAAAAATAGTTCAAATCAACAAAAAAAGTTTCTTCAAATCGGACTATTCATTCAAAAGTTATTAGGGGGGGACTGACAGACCGACAGACATTTTCCCCCATCTCAATACCCTACTTTCCAATTTTTAATTTTTCGATATTTATTTAATTATTTTATTTATTTTTGACTTTTTTTTTTTTTTTTTTTTTTGCTTTTCGCGATATTTTTGAGATGCATTAAGCCTTCTTTCATGCTGTTTTCTTCTTTTTCTGACTTTTACTGGGAAAGTATAGTCTAAAAAGAGGTGCGTTCCTTCAAATATTTTTTTCTGGCTACAGCATTGTATACATACATATGGTATTAACAATAGAACGAAAAAGTAACAACAAATACATTGGTGGCTCAGCTGGATACTGGATAATTATATTAAAAAAAGATAAACCTAAACATTAGGAAGCTTCAAAATTATTCCACAGTACCAATGAGAACAGAAAAAAACGCAACACATTTTTAAATGGAGAAAACTAGACAGTAATAGGGTAACGGTGCCAGAGTAACAGACAAGGACCCAGTAGAACAGACAGTCGTAAGTTTGGATTTAAATAATAAGAATTTTAGGCGTGAAAAAGTGTTGTTGCTGCGACCTATGATTACGACGCAACCATCTAGTGTTATCAGAGTGAATTTTATGATCCAGTTGGTATTTACATGGCAAAGGTGGAAGGTTATGAACAACCACCACGAGATCTGTCGTGATTTCATGTTAATTTGAATTTAATAAGATTATAAACTTAAAAATAAAGAATTTTTGCACATTTTGAAGAGAAAAAATGTCCATTACTCATCTTTTCCTAATCCTATCTGTTACTGGGTGTCATCAGAATTGTCGGTGTCTGTTTAGTTTGGGGTCGAACCTTTTTTTGAAATTGAGGAAATAAAAATAGAATTAACTAAATCAGAGGATCCAAAAGCTGCCAAACGTTATATGAGATGTAGTGGCATGAGAGAAAAATAGTTTTATAAGTCTAAATGCATTAAAAGGATAAAAGGGTCAGAAAATTGTGTTAACCTGAGAGCGATGTCTTAAGCACGTGTGTTACAGGTGCCGTTACCCTCATCCTTGTTAACAATCTCCGGATATTGAATGTTAAATAAGCGACTTGGAAGTCGCCAAGTAAAAATAAAGCCAAATCAATATAGATGGTAGTAGTTGATAGGAGGGATGTTATAAAAGACAAAATGATCACCAGAAAAGTGAATTGCAACCGATAAAGAAAAATGATGAATGTAGTAGCTGAAAGTAAAAAAGTTCGAAATGAAGATATTGCACTGCACTGAGATAAAGGAAATTTGAGGTTGAGTAAGATTTACAAATTTGAAGATGAGTGTAATTCAAAAAAATCACAAGTGCATCCATACAATGTTCAAACCGCTGACCGTTCAAAAGAACGGTCGTTCATTTTTTAGGTGAAAGAACGGATCAATTCATTTTTAGGATTCGTTCTGTTTGACCCGTTCGTTCATGAACGATACATCCCTAGTTGGGAGGAATATTTTTTTTTATAATTCATTCCTGCCTGTCGTAAAATTATGCTTTTAAATGTTAGACAAGACAACTTAATTTAAAGTAATCCTAATGGAAACTCATTAAAAATAATTTTATTTTTTTTTTTTTTTGGGGGGGGGACTGGAGTTATATAGTCGTCACTCATCTTAAAACTCCAGTAAAAGATATTTTCAGTTTCAGTTTTGAATCGTATTAAACAAAGTAAGCGAAATTGACAATCCCTTATTCTGACGAAAGGTACTCTGTTGTAACTTTGAAGTTGTAAGATTGGTTTATATCATTAAATAACTAAAGATTAAACTGTCCGAAGCAGTCCGTCAAATGTGTTTTGGAGACTATGACACATATGCTTTAGCGTTGCATATTTATTGTGCTAATATCTAAAAAAGAAAAAAAAACTCTTTTGTTGCTCTTTTCCAATTTTTTTAGCTCCCATAGTGGTAATCAAGCTTAAAAACAGAATTAAACAAAACATTCGATTGCTATTATATATTACTCATATACCGAATAATATTTTTTAGCTTTTGAAAGAAAAAAATGAGGAGATCATTTTTTTACACAAATTTTTGCGACGTGTTTTCTTTTGTTTCTTGAAAATAATGTCGCCATAAATATAATGTGTCTTGATAAATCACTATTTAGATAAACAATGATTGAAACAGACAAATTACGAGACCCTTTTTTAAATGCTTATATGCTTTGATAGTTTCGTCTAGCCTCTAACTATTGCTTTGACACGCAATTAATCAAAGAAAAACTTCCAACTAATCCCTATGTTCTTTGAAGGTTTTTTTTCCCCCTCATTTGGGCCCTTTCAGCTTTGTTTACGCAAGAGCAATTGATTTAAGCCCAGTATGTCACAAATCATTAACATGGGTAATGAAGAAAAGAAAAAATGGTTTTTTTCAAATACAGGTTTATATGTTTATTTCTAAGAAGTTCTTTCAAAAACTTCAATGTTTGTCAACCCCCCTAACTGCTAAAACTATGATTTTTTTGGAGGAGGGGTTTGTGAAATTAAACTTCTAGTAAAATGATTTTTGATATTCGGTCTTCGAACTGCTTTTTCTGCTCTTACAAGGGACAAACATTGTCGTGTGAAGATTGCTCCGACATTGAATGTTTTGCCAACCTTCTTCTGGCTTTAATGAGAAAAATATTTACGATCTATTTTTTCTGAACCTCTCACAATATCAAAAGCGTCAATTTCAGGTCACATTATGTACAATGTTTAACAAAAACGTCGTATCAATAACAAAAAAAATCAACATAGAGCAATTAGTTGAATTCTGCAAGTATTCTAATTATTTTCATCCTGTTTTTGTGTTCTTTGAAGGAAAAGTTTCAATTTAATCTGGCATTGTAATGAATGGAGCTGTTGGCGAATGAAGCGAGTGGAAACTGAAGTATTGAAACCATGGTGTTTCTAAAAGTACGGCGTCTGTTACAGCATCTGAGGAAGTGCGACACGAAAAGTAAATCGTAAGTAACATATACTTTATGCGAAAATTGGTGATTGTTTTTATGAAAAAATGAATAAAATGAACCGCTTGAGAATAATAGGTCGCACAATTTCTACTGAGTTCGATTTGTGAGCTCTTTTAGAGTTCAATAGACCTAACTGATTTCAAAATTAGTAAGTCTGTTTTCTACGTCTGGATACTTTCTCTAACCCTCAGAGGTGAATGTGACCACTTTTTGAAGTGGAAGCGCGTATCACAGGAGAAGCCCAACTGCTCCTCTCTAGTTACAACTTAAAAAATAGCAACCAAACATTAGTTTCAGAACTATTGAATGATGCAATAAACTGAGTATGAGTACACGATTGCAAACATCTTTATTTTTCTTTTCTTTTTCTTTTTGTAAAATAAAGAATATAAAACTGGTTTCATAACCTCTCCCTAGAGAGTTTACCTAGCCTTCTGGTTCATTCTTTTTCAATTTCAGTCAAATTTACTCAAAAATATGAAGTGGCGCGAATTTAATCGGTACATTTTAAAGTTACTCTGAATGACCCAGTGTGGGTAAAAGGAAGCTCTGGCACAAGCAGTATACAGTGTCTGTTAGGGTGGCTCTAAAATACATGTTTAAAAAAAGTTTCTCCTAGATAACGGGCCACCCCTCAACATTTCTAGACATGTGGATAGTAATATACTGAAAGAATTTTAGCTTCCTATTTCAACGAAAAGAGAATGCTGAAACCCCTCCCCCAGAACTCTATAAGTGTTTGGAGGGGGTAAGAAAATACATTGAACTGAAAACCAATGCTACATATCATAATATACACTAGTAATATGCATTTACATTGCAATAAAATAATTATTTACAAAAAAAAAAAAAAAACAGCTGGTGAAATTAAATGTTTCTAAACATGGGGTAGTTTCTATGCTACGGCGAACGTTAAATTAAGGGGTTTTTGACCATCCTCTTAAAATTTCAGTAAGAAACTTTTACAGCATAATACTATTAGTAAATCTGAAAAAATAGTGGTCGACCTGGACTTATGTTCAAAAAAAAGGTTTTAAACCACCCGAGTGTTTATATAGAACTTTTTAACAGTAAGAATTTTACAAATTATGAAGTAAACATAATTTAAAGTCAGTTAAATCAAGTATGTCAAACCATACTAAATTCTAGCACTTGCAAGTGGATTTTACCGTTTTAGAGCGGTAAAAAAGATTTCAAGATGTTTACATGCTAGAAGCATGAATAAAAGATTAACTTTTAGCTTAAGAAAATAAATGTTAAGTCCGAGATTAAGAAGTGACTTTTACCAACATCTTCTTTTTGTACATGAAAAATTGATTCAATTAAGCCAGTGTCAGAGAAAATAAGAAAATAGTGACATTCAAAACCCTCTCAGGCATTAATTTATTTCTTACTTTTGTAACAGCCCACTTTTTGTGAGACGTAGATTTTGCTCATTTTTCTAAAATGAAAAAAAAAAAAAAAACACCTGTATAAAAATGGTTTTCTTTGTCCTGGATCATCATATTTCAAACAGAAAGAACTTGACCTGGCTATTTTTCATTTTACTTTTTTAGCATTGTAATACAACTGCTTTTAGATTCTTAGCCTTTCTTTTGGTAATTTACGTTCTTTTGAGAAGGTATTTTTATGTATGTAAAATTTTAATTTCAAGTTTTTTCATAGTTCATTAACAACGAAAAGTTTTCAAGTGACTTTATTTGACATACAATAAGACTAATAAAAAAAGGGTAGAAGTTCAATTTTAAACTTTTATCAATTTTAAACTAATTTTCATGTATCTATCTCCAAAGGCGAACGTTTTGCAACGATACTTTTTTACCTTGAAAACGAAAGGACATGACGCCGAATGTAATATTTTCGAAATTTATTTCCGTTAAGAATTATAACGCACGTTGAGTAAGATGTGTACATCGGGGAGATAAGACAGACTCAATCGGACTCTGAGCTGAACTTCAAATTTACATTTGTCTCTTTTTGTGCTTCATGAACTTTTCTTTTTTTTTTTTTCTTTTTTTTTTTAAACTCGTTCTGTAAGAGACTACTATTTTGTCTCGCACGTGACAGCTCATGTATTCCAATAAAAGTACTGCTTTTAATAGGTAACTATCTGCGTCGCCCAACTTTGCACGGTCCACCCCGAAGTTATGCCAAGTGACGCGTGTTCAATAATTAGGGTAGAACAAAAAGTAAAAAAATCAGTAAAATTATGCGACAGATTGCAGAAAAATAACCAAGGGGAAAGATTTTAAAATCCCGCGATTACAGGAAAAGCCTCAGAACAAAACCAAAATTTTATTTGTTCATATTTTTAAAAAAAAAAAAACGGCGACAGATCTCTCTTCTCAATGTTTTTCTTCACGCTACAAATTTTAGCTGAATAAAAGCGTTGTTACGGAAAATTGAGAAAAAGCACTGAATAATAATTTAAATGGAGGAAAGCCTTCGAAAAATAGGGATGTAATGTCGAAATCCAAGTATTCTAATTAATAGTTTTTAATTGATATATCCGCTGATCATTATCGGAGGATCATGGTTGATAACCAATCATAAAGGCGAGAAAATGACGAATCTATCGATACCTGGTTCGATGGTCAGTTCACTGGCGTTCGGAAGGAGTAACTTAGATATAGATACATACATACATAGATACTTACGTTCAGTTTTTAATTATATAAGATAAACAAAATATTTTGCTTAAGAAACAACCCATACATTTGTGATGAATTTTTTGGACGGAGGAATCTTGTCTTGAACAATATTTAATTATCACGCATCGGGATGTTTGATTTTCACGGAGCCGCCTGTTAATTTTAATTATAGTCTTATGAATGTATTTATTACTCATATAGCAAATCACTAAATTAAATGTATTTTGCTACGAAAATAGTTGAATTAATTAATTTAATATATTTTTTTTTTGCTAATAAATAACTTCATTTAGTCATTAAAGTTTTTTTTAATACATATTTCAGTTTTAAAATAGATTTAGTGTTCAATTCAAGGGAGAATTGAAGACAAAAATCCCCCCCCCCCTCCGACGATTAAATTTATATTAATTATTAGGTATATCGTAACTGGTGTCCAATTTCTGAAGTTTGACAAGTATTCTAGATTTAATATTTCATGACGCCGTCAATTTCATTTACAGGTATGGCAATACTAATTAACAGACTTCGTTGGAACTTTTTTTATGTGCTGTGCTAACCGATTATCAAAAGATTCCTGGACCGATTAGGAAAATTCTTTTTCTGTTTAAAACGGTATACTTCTCCCAGTCGTCTAATGGTCTTCAAGTCCGAGTATGAGGGATCCTGCAGAAATCGTGGGAACAGAAAATTCATTAAGTACCATTGCTTTAATAGTATTTCGATCTTTATGTATGCAACATCATAGCAGATACTCTGTTTCTAGTGTGGTGCTGATCTATAACGTGGCCAAGTAAAGAGAAATGCGACTTTTTTCACGAGTTACGTGACACGTATTGTGTGACATATAAAACAGTTAGGAAAACCATTGACATTCAAATGGTTCTAATAAAATTAGCGCACAAATAAATCTTGGAGAAGAACAAAGATCAGTTTTTAGTGACAATCATATAAAATGTTATGCGCATTAATTTTTAATTTTAACCGACTTCAAAAAAGACGTTTTCAGTTTGTCAGAATCTTTTTATGTATGTCTACCGTAAACTTAAGCACGCATAGAACAATTTGGAAAATTCTTTTTTTTTTTTTTTTTTTTTTTTTTTTCTCGTTTGAAAAGGTATATACTTCCCAGGTGATCCCATGGTCATCAGGTCTGTATCTGAAGATGGGATCCTTGAAAAATCGGGAAAACTCTTCAAATTATTTGGGCAAAGTTAAAGCGATTTCTGTTGTTTTTTAGTGACTCGTGATTTTTTTTTTCGGAAAGCATAGTTTGATATAGTCAAACTGATGATGAAGACAATTTTCTTTGTAAATAATTGCGCATTTGAAAAAGTCTTTCTTCACAGTCTTTAGAAGTCTTTGAGACGCTGTGCTCTATTTCTTTCTCTATTTTGCTCGTCTTAGCTGTTTTCAGACTCCTGTGCTCGACGCTTTCTCACTCGAGATGTACGTAAGGAGTGTACCACATACTCTACCCTACGTACTTTTTCTATATTTTACACCACTAAAAAGCAAAAAATAAATTATTTTCAAATAAAAAAGGAACCGACTTCAAAAACAAAGAGGAACTAAAAAATAAAAAATAATTGGTCATACTTACATGCGATTTCCTACCCGAACGTATGAATGAAATTTATTTTACACTCCCAGTACAAAAATCAACTGAACTAAACACCCAATTTTAAAATTAACACGTATTTTAATTACTATACGATGAATTATTTTAATACCTAACTAATTATATACAATCTCTTAATTTTTAATAACCATTTGAAGTCGGGGCATCCTATAAACTACTACCTAACGTAACTGAGTATGTTTAGTTTTAAAGACTTTCGCGTTTTTTTAAATTAGTGGTTAACTTAGGATTTGGTGGGTTGTCAGTTACGTTAGGTTCTTTGTTTTTTGAAGTTGGTTCTTTTTTTATTTGAAAAAATATTTTTTTTTTTTTTAATTTTCCTGAAAAATAATTTCTGCCTCTATTTCAATTACAAACATGTTTCTCTGATTCCAACCGTAGTTTGAAAATGAAGCTAGTGTCTCAGTTGCCGATAATGCTGCGCTATCATATTCAAAACAACCTCTTATTTCCGGTCAATCACAGACTGAAACAGACATTTCAGGTTTCCAAATTCAAAATAGTGCAACACAAATTGCCCTCCGGATAATTTATTTGAATAGACTTCATGATAAATGACACTACACTGCCCAAACAACCGTGTCCTAATTAAACAAGTTTCTCTCCATTCAATTTGCTTGGACAAAGGTAATTAGTACTACCTCAGTTTTAAACTCATTTCGCGGAAATAGAAGGTTGTAATTTTCTGACGCCCCACTTTGTTTCCCCAAATTTACTCGAAAGACCTTCGGAAGTGTGCCTTGAACATGGCAGTGTTGAATTTCCGAACCTATTGATACATAATATTGCTTTAAAGACGTTGGCAAACAGCTCTTGTCTGATTTAATCGTCTGAATGAATTTTGAACCTTGCTCAATATTTTTTGATACCATCCAGAATCTTTATGCATGTTTTGTGATGAGTTAATTAATTACTCTCTTCATTACTCTCACATGCACCTATAAGGTGCAGTGATAAAAAAAAAATACGTGAAAAGTATTATTTTCCTAACATATCCTTCTAACCTAGTAAACTATTCAAATTATTTGAATTTCATTATCACCATGTAAATGGCAGCAAAGATTACGATTTTTAAAAGGTTGTTCCACTAAAAGTTGCAGAGAATAACTTGCTGAAAGCTGCTCTTTCTTGAGATCTAAAACATAAGTGTTTTGCCTCTTATACTTCGAATTTATAACAGTAAAGTGTTTAATTTTGTTAAACAAGTCTCAAAATTGAAATTAACTTTAAGAAAAAACTTTCTCGGTCATTTTTTTTTCAATTCCAGAAGTAAAATTAGTAGATTTTAGATTAGAAGATTAATTTGTATGGTACTAGAGTCGATAATGTAAAACGGGGTACCCCCAACTTTTTTCAGCCCAAGAGAACATCAAAGATTACTGGTTGGACGGCGTGTACTTTTTTATGGTGAGTTAATAATAAGACAATATAATTTATTGCATAAAAAGTGATTGAAATAATTACTAATTGCGTACAAACCTCAAAATATAAAAACTCTTAAGGGACATTAAAGTCAGTACAATTTTTGTCATTGCATTTTATTGGGAATTGATTCGTAATTTGAAGAAACTATAATATGTTATGTGGGAAGGTGAAACTTTTTTTTAAGTCTAACTCCAAAACAGAGCCAGAGAAACTTTTGCCAAGGAACATATGACGTATGACCAGTTATGTTGCGGTTTTTCTGCAAATAGACCTCGTTGCTCGCTTGTTGTCAACCCTTGCCTTTTTTGACGGCAGAACTTCCTAAAGGATCAGATACATCTAGAAAACCCGAAACGTTTTCACATGTGAAAGATGATTTATTATTCGGAATGTTTGTAGAATCAGTTTTGTAAATGAAAACGGTTGCGTTTAACTAGGAGACCAGCGGCGGATTTACCTAATCGCAAAAGTTTCAACAGCGAGAGCCCTCCAGCACCATCCGAGCCGAGAACGGAATGCAAAACTTCTCATGGGAAATGTTTTAAAATTATGTGATAGGTAAAAAGGCGGCAAAAATGAATTAAGATGAGCCAACAAACTTGTAAATCCGCCTCGGCAAGCAGAGGTGTGCACAGAAATTTTGGGGCCCGCTACAAATGACTTTTACTTGCCCCCCTCCATATTGTTTATCACGTCCCTGCACTTATTTCATCCCTCATTTCAAAAAATCTCGGATCCCCTTCAGGCTCGGTCCCGGGCCAGCAGACCCTTCTCCGCCCCCCCCCCCTGTGCACGCCTCTGTCTGCAAACGATTCATATAGCTCAAGATTGGTGACGCTCGGCCTTTAACGAGTCCAACGCATAATCGGTTGAAAATAAGAGCGTTGGTGGAACACATTTTGTGAAGCATGATTGCTCGTTAAAAAAAAAAAAAACTTGAAACGAATTTAGTCACTTTACTCTCAGATAAGGTGCAAATTGAGAAAGTTTTGCTTTCCTTATCGTGGTCACTGCCCTCTCCCGTTTTTGAGTCGAGCGCCATCAATGCTGAGCCGCACAATGTCTAGGACATTCATTTGCCCCGTCAGCACCACTTATCGGCGTTTTTTGCACTAACTTTTTTGTTCAATAAATCTTCAGTACTAATGTATGTCATCCAAATTCACGTCATTATGACTCATGAAATGCAATGCACGATCCTCTGTGTTGAGGGAAGTTTAATTTTGAGAACCTTGTACGTATAAAAGCGTGTTTGCTAAAAAAAGTCTGTTTCATTTTATTCAATTTTAAGCAGTACAAATATAACTGAAATACAAAGATATTTCTTTTTTTAAATAAAACACGCAATGTGATTTCTCTTATTTCGCGTTAACAAGCCGAAGGTAATAAAACGTTTTTGTTTTCGATTTTTACTTTAATTGTAACAATCCATAACAAAACTTAATAATAATGAAACTAATTCAATTAAGTAATAACGTATGTTTGTATTTCAATTCGTGACAGAAAATTGTTGGAAAAAATAAAGATAGCATAAATGCTGAAGAATCGGAGGATAAATATTTGCAATTTGACTAAAGTCTCAGTTTTGTCGCGCAGCTTTTATTCATGAAAAAAATGGGAGATGACAAACATTGATTTACCTTCGACAAGCAATATTAAGAGCAGTGCTGCCGCGATGAAAGTTGAGTTCATTGCTAAAATTTTTAATGTCAATTTGAATTATTTTCCCAAATCATGCAAGGATTAAAATTAAAATGTGTCGTAAAAATGGTTCACAAATTTTATCGCTACTAGGGCTTCACCCCGTCTTCTTCAGTTCTACACAAAGAAGTATAGCGAAAAAAAATGTTTTTGCAAAGATTTTTACTTGATACATTTCATTCGTGCAAATACTTTCGAACTTTTGCTGTTGGTTGTTTAATAGATTTTGAAAGCTTGTGTAGCATTGAAATTGTACCAATTAATATTAAAAATATGTAAATATCTATTTTTTTTTTTTTAAAGTTCTGGTTGTGTGTTGTCCATAACCAGTGTATATGATTACGACTTACGAAATTATCTTTTTGTAAGTGAAAAATGACATTTCAAAATATTTTCCTTTTCGGACAAAATCCAACTGTCCGAAATTTTGACTATCCGAGTGGCTCAGGTCTCAATCTATTCGGATAATTGCAGTTGTAGTGTGTCTACAAAAACGGTTTTTTGCTTCAAATGTATTATTTTATTCATTTTTTAGTATTTCTACCGCAACTGTTTTACGGTGCTACGGAGAGATGATGTATGAACTGGAAGTGGAAACGCAGCAACAGATAAGATGAGCAAGATTGCGAGAGCTGTAAAACTTGACTGCTTTCGCATTCATCCTCGTATCCTGGTCCTACCCATTAAAGATAAAGTGGTCTGTTTCCACTTCCAGTTCATCCGTCAACTCTCGATGGTCAAGCTTTACCCCCTCTCGGCAGTAAAATTATGCCCAAAGCCGGATATCGGCCCGAGTATATTCGGAAAAGACATCAGCAGGGTTTATCTGGAAAAAACAAAACTATGTAAACTTTCTATTCTTGGACTAGCTTAGCTGGAAATGTTTTACTTTATTTCTAAATATTGTAGGGATGAAGAATCACTTGAAAAAACGAAGCAAAAAACGAAGCAACACAATAAATATATTTTTTTAAAATTTATGTTATGTTTCAGTAGTAATTCATTAAAAGTACTAAAGTAAGACAAAAATGCTTAATAACTGGAAAATATTTCGATTTAGTACCTTCTTGTCTCATGCAGACAATCAAATCCATTTAGAAATGAAAAAGCTAACTAATGATTTTTTTTTTTTTGGTTAAAAGCCTTTAGAAAGCTTTTTAAATCACCAATAACTTTAATCCTACTTAACTAAATCAGATAATTCGATTGGAATAAAAAAAATTTAATTTACGAGAATATTTTCAGCTTCAAATTTGCAAAAATGGTTGCCTTTGTCAAAGCATTTTTAATTCATGCGTTCTGAAATTATAGTAGTAAAGACATAAATGATTCCCTTGGAGAATTCTGTTTTTTTTTTTTTTTTTCTTCTTCTTTTTTTTAATCTCACTTGATTTGAAACTCTCTGATGATCTTGGAGAAACAGGATACAAAGATGAATACGTGTTCTAATTTATGTTTCTTATTTCATGTGACTGACTTCGAATCACGAGGTTGGTTGGTTTGATTGTGTTTCTTGGCACAAGAGCCTTAATAGGCTATACTGCGCCAAAGGGTTGTTAAACTGTGGAAAGAAGAGTCAGAAAAAGTGAGTTTTGTTGAGGAGCAAAAGTCTTAAACTTATAGAATTTTGAAAAGTTAGCCAAAATAAACACGTAAAAGAAGTTTTAACTTTTGAGTGACGAGTCGAAAAGAATATCTGAGAAACAATTTTGCGAAATAGAAAAAATGTAAACAAAGCAATGACAAGACAAAAACAAGAATATAAAGTCAAGCACTAAATTAAAGACAAAAAGCCATTCTCCTAAAGGAAAGGGAACAATTTCGGATGGGGGGTGTCCCTTAACAGTTCTTTCAAAGATGGATGGAGCTGATTGAAAAATTTAAAGCGAACATAATTGAAAGTTGGACAAACGGAGAGGATATGCAACACTGTCTGATTGACATTCCAATCATGAGGACTGTAGACTGAACGATGTATAGAGATATCAATAAAAAATCTTGATTGTCCAACACAGGTATGCACGAAATAAAATCATTTTTTAAAACAGTATTTCGCCAAACTATTGTGGCCTCGCATTTGGAAGGGGGAAGAGGCTATCTTATGCGTAATCCTCTCATTATTTTTTCAAAAGTTTTATTTATTTATTTATTTTTATTTGATTTTTTTTATTATTATTTTTTTTAAATTGTTAATTTTTTCCCAACACATTGCCGAACGATTCAACTCGGAAAGCCAATACAGTAAAACCTGTAAAGTTGACCACCTTTGTAAGTTGACCACCTGTCTAAGTTGACCGCTTTTGTCAGGAAAGGAATTAGTCCTATCTTATGTAATGCATTAAAACCTCTGTAACTTGACCACCTGTCTATCTTGACCACTAATATACACCAGCTTTGGTTTGGAGTGTTGTAAAAAAAAACCTTTGTAAGTTGACTACTAAGCAAAAGCATTAGATTGTACTATAAGTTTCATCAGTTATGCCTCAAATAAGTAACCAGACATTTTAGAAAACCTATGAATATTTGTTTCCATCTAAAAACATTGAGCTAACGTTAAGTCCCAGAAAATGAGCCAAACTTCAATAAGGAGATATTTTGTTGAAAAATAGATTACCATGGTTACAAATATACAAGAAAAAACCAAATGAAGAATTTGAGTCACTTTTGACTTATGAATTTTTAGGAATTGTTAACATCAAGGAAGTAGATTTCATAAGCAATGAGGCATTTTTTATTTTTTTGTTGATCAATTCACAAAAATTTAAATTTGTATGACACTTTACGCGTCGTTCTGGTAAACAATCTCTAAAAATATTTAAACAACATTTTTTTCTTATTGTTTTAAAGTAATGTTAAACAATGAAAGTGAGTTCAAAGTATTCCAATTAGTTAAAAAATAAATGCGTGGGACAAAAAATGGCAAAAAAAAAAGTTTTCATTACCATCCTCTATAAGTTGACCACCAAAGTACTGCACCGCAAGTGGTCAACTTACACAGGTTTCACTGTATACACTCATGTTTGTGAAAATTGCAACACTAAGAAGGAATTACGCAAATGAACTGAAATTCACAGGAAATGTATAGCAGGATAAGATATGCAAATGATTAGAGTTACAGAGACATCGCGCATACGTGAACCGAGCTACGCCCTAAGAGCTACGGCGTAGATGCGTTACAGAAAGGGCTGTAAAGGGTTTTTTTTTTTGGAATCATTGTATGATTATCTGCCGATGATAGATGTTTCTCTAGTACTCACTATGTCTCGTGTAAAACGCAGAGCGTTATACGAACGAGTAACGGAGATCGAATGGGGCTGCATGATCTGCATGCGTGAGGGTGAACTTACGTATAGAGAGATCAGTGCCCGCACGTGGTGTAATGCCCCAACTGTTATGCGTGTTTGTAAAAGATGGACAGAGGATGATGAAATTAGCTGAAGGAATCGCACCAGCCCACGCAACTGAACGACGCCACGAGATTATCGACACCTCAACCGCTTAGCTGCGATGGATCGTATTGCGTCCTCTAGTACGCTAGCACAACTTTGGCGTATGGCTACAGGTGTCACATTTGCAGCGTCCTCAGTTCGTCGACGTCCGCTGCGGCAGTTCCTGCGCAGCAGACGTCGACGCATGCAAGGATTCCCCCATAGAGCATTCTTTTCACACTCAACCATCGTGTTGCTTCCTGCTTCAATTAGCCCACCAGCAAACCAATTGGCGTGTGGAATATCAACAGATCGTCTTCACGGATGAGTCCAGATTTAATCTGCACTATAATGATGGACGTGTACGCGTCAAGCGTTACACTTGAAAACGTCACCTCCCAGAGTGTGTAATCCGACGTTATGCCGGCATAACGCCAGGCGTCATGGTCTGGAGCGCTATTAAATATCAAGGGCAATCCCATGTACTTCGAATTACGGGTAACCTCAATAGCAAGTGCTACTTCAGTGTCGCTGTGGCGCCGGAGGCACTACCTTTTTTTCAGAACGTTCCTGGTGCAATGTTTCAGCAGGAAAATGCAGGTCCACATGTCGCACGTATCGTACATGTGTTCTTCGGTGCACGACAGGTTCCGCTACTTCCCTGGCCTGCCCGTTCTCCGTATATGACGCCCATTGAGTATGTTTCAGATTGCGTTGGTCGGAGACTAACTCATGTGTCTCGTCCGGCAGTGGGTACGGATGAACTATTGCTTCAGATTGAAGCCATATGGGATACACCTCCATGATTCGATGAAAAAACGTGTACAAGCTCTCACACCTACGCGGGGTAGCTACATTCGAAATTGATTTAAGTCTCTTATTTTCATTTCATTGATCTGTAATTTTGATCGTTCATTTGTAGCACTACGATTAATATGTGCGATAAATTTTATTCCTTTCCAATAACTCCTTCATGTTGTTGCAATTTTTACGAACATGAGTGTATATTTCAACACAAATGAAGTAATTTTTGTGAAATAAATATGCTTCATGCTCATTTTTTCTAGTAAATATTCTAACTGAATAAACACAGAGGTTTCATTTTTTATTCGTTTAACCCCTCTGCTTTTATTTTACTTACAAAAATAAAACTTATGTTTACATGTAGCAGAAATCATATTGAATGTTTAATGGAGCTAATAAAATATTTATTCGTTTTGAATGTTTGCTTCACTAAGCGGAAAAAATAAGAAAACACTATTTAAAATGTTTCACGTATGATGATAAAGAAGCAATATTTAAAAATGGTTGACTACAGTGAAACGCACGTTCTGTATTTGAATTTCGATTGTTATTTGTGTGTATGAAAAAAGAATATGTCATTGCAAACTAAAATATATATTAAATGTGTGAAATGCATTAAGCGGATTTTCTCTTAAAAGAACTTTTTAAAATTTTTAAGTGGACTTAGTCTTTTTTTTTATTGGTTTATACTACCTACTCATTGTTTGCTTATTCCTGAAATATACCAAAAGTATAATGCTATATTTATTTTCACCAGTATGACATTTTTACCTTTAATACTATTTGCAATTTATTCTTGAAATTTTAAACTTTAGCTTTTAATTGTTTTTGAGCACCAAATGAGGGTGCACCAAATTCGGCCATGAATACCAAGACAGCCCATCTCCCACTTTTCCATGCAGGATGACAAAAATTCGGTGGATCAGGATTTTATCGTCATCAAAAATCCTAATTGATGCTAAAACATTATTAGCAGGTCATTTGTTATCGACAGCCAAAACTGTAGCAATCGTTATTAAAAAAAGTCTTATCACAATTGCCTGATCTTATTTTAGAGCAAATTTTGATTCTTGGTTTAATTTAGTTCGCTTGTATAAAAAATGTTGCTAATTGTTTAAGAAACCCTTACTTATGTAGTTGACGGCAGTTCAAAAGTAGTAGTTCAAAAAGAAAAATGTCGCTGTGCACCGCGTGTGTTTTTTCTGTAAAGGTTGTTGGGCTGTTGATAACCCTACAAAAGTAGACTGTAGACTAATAAGACCGTGACTGGCATTGAAATGACTCGAGTGTTGCATATGCTGCCCATCGTAGGACGAAGTGTGCGCAGGAGTGACCAAAAACGAAAAATAACGACTTATCGGTGCCCCGCATGTTACAATTATTTATTTGCTTTCCATTGAAGTAAATATGGAAATTTTGATAATGATTTTAAATTTATTAAGTGTGGTTTAGTATGCTTTTTGAGTAACCACATTGACGGTTTTGATGTCCTATGATTTTTACGCCCCCCCCCCCCCGTCCATCTTCCTGTGCAGCGCCACCGTCGACCGGCCCCTCCCGATGCTGCTCCTCTGGCGAAAATCTTCTCCAGGTTGCGTTCATATCGTACACACACACGCATACATACACACAACTACACACACAAACACGCAAGCCTGCATACACACACAGTCGTGATTGTGAAAAACATAATTCGAATTAAGATGTCAAAATTCAAATATTTTTTTTAATCATTAGTTTAGAATTAGTTTGTTTTTTTTAAGTGTGATAGTTTTTTTTTTTTTTTTTTTAGCAATCACGATTGCTTATTGTCTTCACTTGACCGTCCTTGGCGTCTGGTTCCTTTTTCAGCTTGGACCAGGAGCCTCTGCAGCACCACCGCCCACCGGCCTCTGCAGGCGCGGCTCCTCCGGTCCTGAGCAATCCGTTTCTCCCAGTCGGAGGTGTCGATGTCCTGCAAACACGCACACTCACACACTCACACATATACACTCACCCACGCCTACGTGCATACACATAGGTCTAGGCACACACACAAGCCTACACATACACACACAACTATGCACACGTAACCGCCCAGGAGGACTGGCATTCTTAAAGGGACAAGAGCCGTTTCTAGAAACAATAACTCCAATGAATAGGGTCCTGACGCTGCTCGTGATTGCGAAAAACATAATTTGAATTCAAAATTTCAGAATTCATTTTTTTTTTTTTTGCGTCTTTTCAGAAATGGTCTAATAAGATCAACTTGTCTCTTTTGTTAAACTGCTGCCAAACATAATTATCAATTTAATTTTCACATAGAATGAATTTTTATCATGAGTTATTTGATGAAAGTAAAAATAGTGTAGCTAACTGAGCTATAAATGAGCGAGATATTTGGTCCTAAACCTTAGGTTGGCCTTATTTGGAAAAAAGAAACCATTATGTATTTAATATAAAGTACCGACTTTTAAAAATGTTCTTGGTATTTCAAAAAAAAAAACGTTGCGTTGTAGGTTTGATCTTAAAGTCAATTACACAACACACTGCTCTGTGACGGAAAATGCAACTGAGTCGCGAGACGCATGCCTAAAATTTTCTCTTGAATAAAGAAAGAGAAATATAGATAAAATTGTGACACTAAAACAGAGCTAACAGTCCTAAAATATCGTAAACAGAATGTATGAATCTTCATTGAAAAGAAAAACAGCAATTTCCAATAAAGGGAGCTCCAAAAAATTCTTATAACTAAACCGACCGTGGTCAGAAAATAGACTTCTTTAGAGTAATAACAATGTCTTAAACTCCCAATAAAATTCAGGACAATAATTCATAAGTAAATCAAAGGTTCCGTTAAGAACGTAAGTCAAAAGGAAGACAAAGGTCGCTGATAACTGCATTTGGAATGGAGACAATGGTACCTGAAACTCACCTTTAGAAAAAGAAGAAAAACATCCAAAACATCCCCATTGGAAAAAGGATATCGGTATCTATAATTCCTGATAGAGCAAGGGTAGCAGTTTTCACGTCATCCTTCACCATGAAAATTTACATACATATCTGGGTAAGGAAAATAGTTCCAAAAACTACATTAAGAATAAAGACGAGCTTCGAAATAGCATCAACATTACAGCTTAAAAAAGGAAGAAAAAACGTTAGAATTGAAATCACTGCATCAAAGTAAGCCCTTTTGAGTAAGTACAATATTCGCTAAACTTCCCAGGAGTTAGATCCATGGTGCCAATACTTTTTGCAATACATTTTCAGTAAGATTACAGTAGATGTTAATAGTTTTTTTCTTTTTTTTAACGCTTTCCTAGTGCTTTTTTAATTGATGTCAACCGTAATTTGGAAAATAAATAAATAATTTTTCCCTTCCATAATTTTCACTATTTTTTTTAAACACTGTAAAACTCACCTTAGCGCATCTGCCCCATTTACAACATGTTTCCTCATTCCATTTAATTTTGAACATCATAACGCAATTAACTAATGTCTTACTCAAATTCGCAATTTCCAATTTTAAGAATATTTAATATATCTACAGTTAACTTCTTTCATGCCTTTTTGCCCTAAGTAAATACTAATTTTTTCGCGCGAAAGATAACATTAGCAATAATATTCAACATTTATTCCCATGTTAATATATCGAACGTCAATAAAAGAAACGAATTGCACTCAACAGATAAAATCTTACATGTTTAACGGAGACTAATAGCTATTTCATGGTAAACAGAGAAGAGGAAAAAAATAATTCATTTCTTGGATACGTTGCACTGTTATGCCCAGAAAATGTAAAAAACCAAAATAAAATGATTAAAAAACTCGCAGTGCCTGGAGCGAAATAAGAAGTCGTGTTTGCTCCCAAATAATAAACTAGTTTTTGTATGAAGCTTTCAAAAATTCTCTTTCAATTGAATTGCAAATGAAAGAATAAAACGAAGGAGGCAATAAAATGGGAAAATGACTAGTATTTCTTTGCCGGAATAATTCGCGAATAAAGTATTCAAATGTATTTCTATTTCAACAGTAAATGAATCTTAGAACTTAGAAATTTAGATGTTTGTTTATATGTACAGAACTCTTTTGCATACAATTTACATTCTCTTTCCTTCTGATGAATTTTACAATCACTAGAACTTTCAAACACCACTCTATTTGCAATCCATTATTGAGAATGGAGATATGACAATAGGTTCGTACAGAGTGTAACGAGCCTACTTTCTTCATAAGTCAACTTTGTTAGAAATCATTTAAAATGTATATCTTTAACTGTTAAAACAACTTTTAGAATGCAAAATGTTTCATGTATAAAAGACAATCGTTTCATTTTAAAATTATATTAAGTTAATTAGCTGAAATTGTTCAGTTGTTATTTGTCTAGTAAATTACTGAAAATGATTTTATTGGGAATGTGTTCAAGTCAAGTGCAAAAGAAAAAAAAATAAAATGGTTTCAAAATATTTTTCAAATGTCAAATTTCGTCGCTGGATTTAATTATTTTCAATTCTAATTTATTTTACTTTTTAATATTAATGAAGGAAAAAAATAGTAATAAAACTTACAATATTCCTTCTATTTGAAAAAAAAATTTTAATCGTGACCAAAACTCAGTAAGAACAGTATGAACAATAAAAATTTAATGGCTTGGGACAGGAATGTGACAAGCCACAAAGAGTGACTTTTCAAACAAAAATTTTGTTTCTCCTAACTAAAATTGAAATAAACATGACAATGAATTATGTCATATGGAGAAAAACATAATGTGGCTTTAGTATTGCAGAATATAGAATACATAATGCCTTGGAAGAATTCGACAAATATTTTTAATAAGTTTGAAATTAGCCTGCTGAAAAATTCACACCATGTTCTATATCAAATTCTTGCCCCTAGCCCTTTAATTTAAGAATTTAAATGCAAAAAAAATGATTTTTTTCATCTTTTTGAACATTTTTTTTTCCAAACATTGATAAAACTCAACTTTGAGAAAAACGTATTGGGGATGCTCTTACAAGATGCTATTTTGCAATTTCATTCATGCTGTTCTTGGAATATCGATTACAAACTTGATATTAACAATACAAGACAAGTCTGCCCATTACTGGTTGGGTGCCCATAACTAATCATTTACCCTAACACAGTATTTCTAAGACTGTCTATGAAATGATTGTAGGGTTTTTTTAAAGCAATCGTAGTTTAATTATTTTATATTCGCTGATTTTACATCAACAAGGAAATGAGAATAAAATTATAACAGGTGACTTGGCGAAGTGAAATCATTCTCACAAAATGCTGTGAAAAGTACAGAAAACAGTTTTGTGACAGCCATAATGAACTAGTCTCAAATCATGGCATGATAAATAATGCTGCGCACTTTAAATTGTGCGCTTTCGTATTACTTTTGTTCATGGTACTGTTTCCTTTTCTTTCGTTGTCATTGAAGAGAAAAAATATGGGAAAAAACCTGAAAGTTAACTCGGACAAAAGGAAAAGTATCATTCAAAATGAAAGAAAATTTACTCTCAAGTGCACGATAAAAGGAATCAAAAGGGTGATGCAAATCAAAGGAGAAATTTAATTGCCAGGGACGTGGGGAAAATGAAATAACATAACATAAATTTTAAAATATTCCATTCTTGAATGTGTACGGTCTTGCTTATGTTATATGCACATTTTAATGATTTTGATTACACATGAAGAATAAAATTCGTTCATTATTTACTTTAATTTTTTTATGTTTTGTACATTTTTTCCATCACCAGTTCTTCATTTCTAACTTAAATTCTGTACCGCTATCTCATTTTATTTTATTTACAGTGAAACTCCGATTTTACGTCCCCCAAATCTACGTTTTCTCGTATTTTACGTTTTTTTTTTTTTTTTTTGTTCATCATGTTACAGTTTTCCCTTGTACTGATAATGTTAATTTAACCCTCATTGTAAGTTTGTTTTTATGAACTACCCGCATTTGACGTTTCCCTAGATAGTCAAAAAAAGAAGGACATTTTCTAAAATAAGCAATACATTTCATTTGTGCATTTTTAACAATTAAGTTTTAAAAGATCAATGAAAACAGAAATACTCCCGATCCAACAATATCCGACCTTATGGACTTTTCGTCCACCAATTGATGAACAAGAAGAACCGGAAGACAACCTGTCCTTTTTTCAATATTGCATTGAGGAGCTTAGCTTACACATAGTGAAAAATTATTTTCTTTCTCATAAAGACCAGGAAAAATACTTGCAAAGTAATGGAATATGGGGCAATGTGAAAAAGCGGAACATAGTGAAATGGTGAAATGTTTTCTCTGCTTTTAGCTCCACCTATTTGGTATAATTTTAACTATGTGTTACCATAGTAATCTATTCCAATCAAGAAAAAAATACCGCCGAGGATTAAAGCATGATAATCATTGTGTAATATTTTGTTTTAAGTCAAAAATTCTTTTGTTACTATAAAATGATAAGGTTTTCGTTATTAACATTTTAAATATTAATTAAAACCTCCTTATATTCAATGCAGTAGAAATTTAATTAATGTTAAGCATATTTGTATTTTAAATAAATTGTACAATTAGTCAAGTACATACGGAGCAAAGTTGATGGGGTAGAGTGAAATAGTTTGTTTCATTTATATACTCACTCAATCATTTAGTATAAATCACTTACGTTTTCATTTATTAATTAACACATTCATTTATTTCGTAATTCACTTATTTATTCATTTATTCAATTATTTTCTTATTCATTCATTCTTATATTAGCTTTTTTTTTTCTTTATACAAAAATTGATTTATTTATTCAATAATCCGTTTATTGTTTCATTATTTTTTCATTTATCCATTCAACCTTTTATTTACTGATTCTTTTGATCAAAAATACATTTTATAATCAAACAGAAAATATTTCGTTTGGAAAAATATTTTATTTTTCACTTTGCCCGATGAAAAAAAAAACAAAAAATTTCCACTTTTTTTTTTTTTTTGAAGACTCAAACTTATTGCCGAAAATAAAAAATACTTCTTCAACGCAAGTTTAATCATAAAATACAATGTTCCATCTTTATGTACTGTAATTTTCAAAACAAATTTCCGATTTGTTCATTTCGAAAAAACTCAGTCATCTTAACCATTTCACATTGCCTCACATTCCCCTACTTCAACTCTGGAAGCTGCTGCATTTACTTTGAACTCAATGACTAATAAAAAATCTACTATTACGGACTATTTTTGGCCTAAACGTCCAGATTCGCAACTAAACGTGTTAAAATGATCTAAAATGGTATGCATAATAATGTTTATTTCGTAAAATATAGATATTATACCTTTTGAAAGTCTCGTCTTTAGTTCCCTTTACTTTTTCTTTTTCATATATAATGCTCTTTAACACTCCAGACACATAATTTGTTTTGGCAGTTGCTAAGCTTTAAAAAGCAAGGAAAGGTATAAGATAGTTCAAAGATTAATTTTCTTTAAATGTTATACTTCTAATTTTTTTTAAAGGTGTATACTCCTCTAAAGGTCCTAAAATACTAAATGCTTAAAGAACTGCTTGATAAATTTTTGCAACGAAAAAGTGTATTACGAAACTTTGCCATAAAATGATGGGACAATAACGTCGCTTAGTTGCTAAGAAAAGATGACATTTTTAAATGCACAAAACAAACCCTGAAGCAAAAAGGTGAGAACGTATTAAAAGAGAAGAGCGATGGAAACATTATTTCTAAAAGGAAAAAAAACTATCTAAATCTGGTATAAAAGGAAAACGAAAAAATTAGAGTGAAGGAAAAATAAAAACCTGAAAAAGAATTCATGTTTTCTCAAAAAATAACACGCAGAAAATATTTCCTAACAAATAGTCTGAGGAGTTTAGCATTAACATAAAATTCCCATTTAAAGTAATCTAGTATATTTTCCCAAAAACCTAGATCGGTTTTGAGAAAAATATCGTTTCCTACAAAAACTAATCTCTCCTTCTCTTATAATACGCGCAAAACGCTAAAACAGTATAGTGCAGAAAAATATTTTGTAAGGAAGTACACATCTCGTTTCAATTAACTACGACTAAATGTACATTGAAATCTGTGTAAACCTTTTTAATATATCTTAATGCATACATAATGATTTTTCAAAATCTTTTTTCAGTGTATTTCTGTTTGTTTAAATGCAAAATCTCACAAAGATTAATTTACAACATTTAAGTAAGTAAGCTTTGAAAGCATCTTGGTTTCTCGGAGAAAGTTTTCATTCAAATACAATTCCAAAGATAATTTTAGTAATTGATATATATATATATATATATATATATATATATATATATATATATATATATATATATATATATATATATATATATATATATATATATATATATATATATATATATATATATATATATATATATATATATATATATATATAATGTGTGTGTGTGTTTAAGCATTTTCCAATTTCATTGAAATATTCCATATATTTTTGAACATAACGTAACACTACATAACATTTAAAGAAATTTTCTGCCATGGCAGGTAAAGGGCAATAACTGCAAATTTTTCATTTTTCATGTTTTTCATTTTGCCATTTATTGTACAAATACAAATACAAATGTGACGACCAGCAACAGGCTCTTGGCCCAGCTAAGCTGGTCCTAGTCAATTTATTTGTCTCCATTGAAGATCAATGGCCTTCTTAAAGCTATCTATCCCTTTGATCGTTACCACCTCTTCCGGTAAGCTGTTCCAAGTGCTCACAACACTACTAAAGTAGTAGTTTTTCCTTGTTTCCAGGTTAGCCTGACATTTGAATAGCTTAAAAGAATGACGCCTCGTCCTGCTTTCAGTGCAAAAATTTAATCCATTAACATCATTTATTTTGATAAATTTAAACAACTGAATCATGTCCCTTCTGATCCTCCTTTGCTCCAGGCTATACATATTAAGCCTATTAAGTCTGGTATCTTAATCTAAATCTGAAAGTCTCCTTATTAGTCTAGTTACCCTTCTTTGAACCCTTTCTAATACACAAATATCTTTCCTCAGATAAGGCACAGTATACTCCAAATGGGGTCTTACTAAACTCCTATATAAAGGCAGAAGAACCTTCTTAGATTTGTTTGAAATAGATCTATTGATAAACCCAAGCATTATGTTGGCTTTTTTACTTGCAATGCTGCACTGTTGACTGAACTTGAAGTCCTGACTTATTGAGATACCCAGATCAAGAACATTTTTTGCCTGACTAATAATTGAACCCTATAAACGATAACTCGTGCGCTTATTTCCATGACCTAAGTACCTATAAACGATAACTCGTACGCTTATTTCCATGACCTAAGTGTAGCACTTGACATTTCCCTACATTAACTGCCATACCCCATCTATCCGCCCACTTAGAAAAATAATCTAAATCCTCTTGAAGCTGTTTTACCTGTTCTTTATTTTCTACAATCCCCATAACTTTTACATGATCAGCAAAACAATTCATCCTTCCAGAAATATTCTCATTGATATCATTCATAAAAATAATAAACAAGAGAGGCCCTAAAACTGAACCCTGAGGAACTCCGCTTAAAACATCACTCCATTTAGAATGATTTCCCCTCACAACTACTCTTTGTTTCCTTCCAGTCAGTCAATTTCTAATCCAAAGTAAAGTTTTTCCTCCTATTTCTATATCAGCTAATTTGCTGAGAAGTGCAACATGCGGTACCTTATCAAAAGCTTTTTTAAAATCAATATGAACAACATCTACACACTTTTTGTTATCTAAAGCCAAGGTAACCTTGTCGTAGAAATGCAATAAATTAGTAGCACACGATTTATCTTTAATGAACCCACACTGCATACTAGTCAACAGACTATTAGTCTCTAAGAAATTCATAATATTAAATTTGACCAAAGTTTCGAATATCTTACAAATCACTGAAGTCAGACTTAAAGGTCTATAATTTCCAGCATTACCTTTAGACACTTTCTTGAAGAGCGGCGTTATGTTAGCCAGCTTCCAGTCCTCTGGCACTGTCCCTGAGTTATAAGAAGCAATAAAAATATTTAAATTAACATCCGCTAGTTCATCTGCACATTCCACTAAAATTTTTGGATAAATATTATCTGATTCCCGCAGCTTTAGTTGCTTTAATTTTTTTCAAATGATATAGAAGCTCCTCCCTGGATAACACAAAATCCTCAAGCTGCATAATAGCTTGTGTGTTGCTAGTGTCAACTGTTGATATACAGTTATAGTTAAGCATACTGGAAAAGAAGTTATTAAGAACATTTGCAATATCCCTCTCGTTTTGGATTAAATTTCCATGCTCATTAACCAATGTCCCAATTTTACTATTTCGAGCTTTCCCAGAATTAGCGCAAGCAAAAAATCTGTTAGGGTTTGTCAATGTTATCAGCTAGCCTTTGCTCCAGTTCCCTTTTCCGAATCTGTACCAAATACTTAAAATTTCGTTTTGCCTTACAATACTGGAGCCTATCTGCACTCTGACCAGTTTCCTTAAACTGACGAAAAGCCGCTTGCTTATAATTTAGAGCTTCTTTAATCTCCCTGGAGAACCACATGGGCCAAGTTTTAGTACTAACACCTTTTCTCCTAAATAGAACATAATCCCCAACCATTTTGCCAGTTTTTCCTTAAATTCCGCCCACTGCTGATCTACGTCGCTATTTTCTAATCCTGACGAAAAAAACCTTTTTTAAGCTTTGCCTAAGTGCAAAAAAATCAGTGTTTCGGAAATTGGGCACAAACATAAAATTTTCAACTTTTTACACTTCAAATTCAATCCAGAACCTAATGCTGTTATGATCACTATCTCAAATATGACCTCCTACAAGCAACCCCTGACCAGAACTTCCTACGTCACAGAAAACTAGATCCAAAATCGCCTTCACTCGAGTCCTCTTATTAGTTACAATTTGATCTAAGAAACAATCACCAATTACTTTTAAAAATTCCTGTACGTTAGCATTATTGTAAAAGCTTGCTTATTCAATTCCAGCTGAAAAAATGCTCCAAAAAAACGTCTACTGACAGCATTTCCCTATTGTTAGTATAGCATCCAACAAATAGATCGAAAACTCATTTCTGCAGGTACTGCCGTTTACCTGCCAACGGAAACATTATCGTTTCTTGTTAAAGTATCGTTTGAATCAAAGTAAATTCGTAACTAAAAACGTTTGTAATAAAAGAGCAATATTTTGACTTCCGTCAAAGCAGAAATTATTACTTAATGTCTTACACAAACGCAGTATGCAAGTAATTACACTCGAACCGAACAAAAATTGCGATAACATGTAAATGAGGGATACATATGCTAAACACCTTTGAAATCTTCGATTCCTAACCCGAAAAAAATCAAGTGCAAAAATATGTTCTTTTCTGGTATTGAGATATCTTTCTTGGATAGGAGGGTCTTTAAATTTAACTTTGAAATGCAAAACACTCTGCTTTTTACTCTTCAAAATGTTTACATTTTCGAGGATACATTATTCGTTCGAAATCTTTACCTTTCCGTCTGAACAAAAAAAAAGTTTTATTTCTCTCCCCCCTTCTTGGAGCATCTTTCAATGCAACTATATTCTTCTAACTTATCCATGTGAAACCCGAAGGAGCATTGAAAAATGGGACTGGTACTAGATTTGTGTTCCTTTCCGAATCGCGGTTCGTTTGGAAATCCAGTTTTAAAGAATGGTTCGAAATGTAAGTCACGTGAGCTTTCTTCTTCAGACCTCTCTGGATTACGTCAACAAATGATAAATTGATCCTTAACTTTTTGGACAATGCGTTCTGAAGGGAAATGTTATTTGTTAAAAAACAAAGCTAAATGTACTGGCAATGAAATTTTTTTTATCGACCGGTGAAGACGCATTTTATATTGCGGCAATTTCAAGGCATAAAATGCTCTGTTTAAGTATGATACGCTTCCTAATTTTTCTTTCTTTTTTTTATGAAATATAGTTTGAATGAGGCTGGTTTCCTTCTTAAAATTTTAGAAGACTTACAAAAGCACATTATGCAAATTCAAAAATACTTTTTTTTATAATGAAAAATGCAAAACCAGTAATTCCTTAAGATCAAAAACTCGTTGATTATGTTTCAAGATAATTTGAAGACATTAGTAAGATAGGGGACTTTTCTTTTTCTGCTTTTCAGGACACGCAAAGAATGTAGCTCCTTGAAACTCGGAGACCAAAGTGTTTTTATCACAAATAGAGCTAAATGTTATTTCGATTACACTCAAACCTGTTTTAGCGCTGTCTTTTTTTTTTTTTTTTTTTGTGCAGTATATGAAAATTTCAATCAGATTGGGACTGAGTTGGCGAAATTATTTATAAAACGAGTACAAGTAGTATCTTCAAGTGACGACAGGGGCACTCCGATGGGAGGTCACTGTGACCTCCGAAAAAAAATTTCGGGAAATTTTGTTGGACTATTTGGCAAAATTATCATCGTTGGTTTATTTGGATTATGTTTCAAGAAACAATTCCTAGTTATTATTTGGGTAATTTTCTATTAGCGATTTTTTTTTTATGCGGTAACTATCCAACGCATAAAAAAATAGTTTTAACCCTGTTGCGAAAACAACTTTTTGTAGCTACTCCTGAAGTTTCGAATGATCTTTTTTGTGCGATTTTTTATGCGGTCCCTGTCTACCGCATAAAAACAGGTTTGGGTGTATTGTGTATAATCGAAATTGTACGATTATTACGCGTAGGGTAGAATATAGAGAAATAGATAGCTACCTTGATACCAATTTAAAAAGTGAAAAAAAAATTTATAGCTTGTCCATTAGAGACAACATATTAGAACAGAGCAAGCGATTAAAACAGCTGCATCTTTTAGGAAAAGGTGTATAAAAGAAAAAAGTCACATTTTTTTTCGGCGTATATGCAGCTGTCTTACTCCTTCCTCTGTTCTTTCCCTCTCAACTCTCTCCTATTTGGAATAAGAACGGTACAGCTCCAATACATAGCAATTACTTGAGCATAGTTAGCATATTTCATTAAAATAACATTGAAATTGGTTTCATGCAGGAGATTTCCAACAAAATTATGAAATATACAAGACAGAATTTTCAAAACTAAATTTTTAAAGTGTTTTTTTTTTTTTTTTTTTTTTTTTGCGATAGTACTTGAAAGTTTTTAAATGTGGAGACTTCCCCCTTCTTGCTCCGAGTTCCTTCACCGTTAGCAACAGCATTTAACAAAGCGCTGTATATACTAAGTGCGGAGCTCATAATTAATTTCAATGATTCCGGTTTAAGAGTGGGTGAGTAATTGCCCAAGGGGATAAATGTACTTTGAAAAAAATCGAATACAAAACAAGAGCACAGGAAATATAAAAAAAATATTTTTTTGCATTAAACAAAAAGTTGCTTCAATATTTTGACTTTGTTCTTCAGTGTTGACAAAAAAGAGCACGCAACAAAATTATATTGCAAAAAAAATCGATACTTAAATAAAATTTGAATACCTTTAGCTTTCATGTTTTTTAAGTTTGCCCTGAAGCGGCAAAAGTTGTAGTGTCTGTGAATTTTAATATTTTTTTAAGAAAAAAAGTAAAAAAAAAGTAGTGGAAACAAGCATTTTTGCATTAACCTCTCAATGACGAACAAGTTGGTCGCAGTGAAACCCCGATTTTACGTCCCCCGAATCTACGTTTCCCCCACATTTTACGTTTTTTTCACCAGGTCCCAGTTATCAGGTCCCCTAGTTATACCTGCTAACTTAGACCGAGGGCCAATTTTCATGTAGTGGGGACTGAATGTACGCAAAAACAGTGATAACTTTACTTATTTTCTGAGTGCTGTTTTTTTCGTATCTTTTACAGATATTGTTAACCAAACTGCCAGACACGTCCCGTGGACACTAATGGCTGCCAGTGGCACAACCTTACTTATTTTCAAAATCTCAATTTTTATATTATGATACTCAGGGAACTATTCCAAAACATTTTGTAAACTGCCAGACCAATCGTATGAGCGAAACATCTCGCCAGACACAGTTAAAATTCGCTGTGAATACGACAGCGACGTTATTATTCTTGTGCTTAAGCACTGAAAAATATCGTCTGCTTTCAAGAGCTAGCTATATTGCTCAAGCAGAAAACCTAGTAAAAATGACATGAAATAAGATTCCAGTGAAACCACGATTTTACGTCCCCGGAATCTTCGTTTTCCCCACATTTCACGTTTTGTCATTAGACCCAGTTATCAGGTTCCTCAGTTATGCCTGCTAACTTAGATTGAGGTCAATTTTCAGGTAGTGGGTACTGAATGTACGCAAAAACAGTGATAACTTTACTTATTTTCTGCGTGCTGATTTTTTTTCGTATCTTTTACAGATATTGTTAAGTCAAACTGCCAGACACGTCCGTGGGCACTAGCAGCTGCCAGTGGAACAACCTAACTTATTTTTTTATATTATGATTCTCAGGAAACTATTTCAATGCGTTTTGCAAGCAGCCAGACCAATCGCATGGGCCAAACATTCCGCCAGACACTTAACATGACATTATTAAGTCATCTAAATTACCACGCTTGCGCTCGCACTCACAGTGACGTTTTAATTGCGTCTGGCGGGATGTTTGGTCCATACGATTGGTCTGGCTGCTTACAAAATGCATTGAAATAGTTTCCTGAGTATCATAATGTAAAAATTGAGACTTAGAAACTAAGTAAGGTTGCGCCACTGGAAGCCATTTGTGCCCACAGGACGTGTCTGGCAGTTTGGCTTAACAATATTCTGTAAAACATAAGAAAAAACCACCACTCAGAAAATAGGTAAAGTTATCACTGTTTTTGCTTACATTCAATACCCACTACCTGAAAATTGGTCCTCGGTCTAAGTTAGCAGGCATAACTGGGGAACCTGATAACTGGGATCTGATGACAAAACGTGAAATGTGGGGAAAACAAAGATTCGGGGGACGTAAAATCGGGGTTTCACTGAAATCCTATTTCATGTTATTTTTACTAGGTTTTCTGCTTTAGCAATATAGCTCTCTCAAAGCAGACTATATTTCTAGTGATAATAGAGAATAATAACGTCGCTCTCGTACTCACAGCGAAATTTAACTGTGCTGGAGGGATGTTTGGCCCATACGATTGGTCTGCAGCTTACAAAATGCTTTGGAACAGTTCCAAGGGTATCATAATATAAAATTTGAGACTTAGAAAATAAGTTAGTTTAGCACTATTTTTTCGTGCATTCAGTACCCAGTATTTGCAAATTGACCCTCGGTCCAAGTTAATAAACACGCGTACGTTCAAAGTACATGCCAACTCTATTCTGTCCTACACATTTTGTTAGTTAGAAAATAAGTTAAGTCTGGCAGCCCTGGGCTCTTGGACTTTTTGATTGTTTTCCCGAAATAAGCGCAAAGTACCGTAGAATTCCCCTCTAGGAGGTGGCTGCATTCAAACTGCACCATAGCACTCTGCCCGACATCCAAATTTAGGCACAGTATGTTTTTTTTTTTTTTTTTACTATAGACATTTTATATTCCTTATACTGCTTCGATTTGTTTTAGAACTTTGGCATCAATTTTCGAGACGCGAATGTTGTGCCATCACGACTTGTTGCTCCACAATTACATAAATATGCTTCTGCTTCTAACCTAACTACTCTTTAGACCTTTTGTGTAAATTCCAATACTCACTTTCAATAATGTCACTCGTTTTATCCATCTTCTCAAAGTTCGCTTTAGGTATATCTGTTTCGCAGTGGAGCGTAAGTACACAATCTTGCCAATTTATCGATTCTGTATAGTCTTTTGCTTGAAAATTTAGAGGTGAAATGAAAAAATAACCAACAGTTTCACTAGTAAAAGATTGGGTCTTCGGCTTTAAAAATAAAATAATCAAATTTATTCTATTTTTAAAGCTGTTTTTTTCAACAGTATTGAAAAAAATATTAAAAAACAAGCAACTTTTAATAAGATAAATTTCTGTTTATTTTCGCCTTGTTTTCATCAATGCAGAAAAATTCAAAAAAAAAAAAAAAAGAGAAAGAAATGCCATTTTCTTAGCAAAAAATCGTTTCTTCGTATTGAAATTAAATCCCCTAAGGGAATTAAACGTTCTTAAGTTTTAACAATGCACGCCTCTTTAACTAAACAAAAAAGCAAATTTAATCTAGTGATACTGTCAGTTTATCTTGCAAATCGTGACAGAAGATTGTTTAAACAAACGAAAATGACATAAATGTACAAGAAGAGGCTGATAAATATTGACATTTTTGACAGAACCTATTCAGAATGTTGTCTACTATTCAAGAAAAAAACAAACGAGAGAAAATGATGAACATTGCTTTACATTTGTTTATTCTTTCGAGTGAAAAAATAATTTTCACTTAGAATATTTGCGAGGCAATGTGAAATGATTTCATCGTTAAAAATAAACACGTCAGAGTCAATTACTTACTTAAATTATGTCAAAACAGAAATGAAAAGTTATCACAATATAGGAATTTATTTATGGGGTTTTTATTTTCATATTTGTCTTGAGATTTGTGAACTATATATATTTATTTAGTTTATTGTTTCATATTATGTTTTTCTTGTACTATTGTCAAGCTGCTATGCACTGTTTCTGCCTAAATTGTAACATATATTGATGTTACATTACTCGTGTTTCATGTCGCTAACGCATCGAAATTGCAACCGCATGGTATTTTTTTTTTAATTTTAAATGAAGTTCCTCAGGGACCCAATTGCTAAGATTTATCTGAGTATTTAAACCGATAAACCAAGGAATTGGTAGACGCAAGGGTCTCTGAGGGTGTCAAATGCCAAATATATATTTTTATTAGCTGAATAAATTCATTTTTCAATGAATTTTCAGATTTTTATGTTTTAACTTAGGAAATTTTAGAGATTGTGGTTTTATGAAACAGTAAATAACGTCAAAATTTATTTATTCAGTTTTTGCTCAGTTTATACTTTAAACCGTCAAAAAAAAAAAAAAAAATGAGTTCAAGTCGATTGCGTAAACTTTCCCCGTTTCCAGAGCAAGTTTACACATCGAGTGGGGCACGTTTACGCATGTTGAAAGAGATACCAAGAAGTGAAATAGGTATTTAGTCAAATTTAAATGTTTTATTTCCCTTAAAACACTTGAAAAAAAAGAAAATTACAGATATATATAATTAAAGAAAATTTTATAGGCTAAACTAAAATCATAGGGCTTATTGCTAATTAAAAACAGAAACTATTTAGTTGTCTTCATCACTGTTATATTTTAACACAAAAATAAAATATTTCTTTTCGCATACTTGTTATAGGACCACATTTTGACATCTAATATTTTGAACCCAGTTTTGTCAGTTTTTGGATTGGTTGTGTGGTTTCAAACAATTGATAACCACACAATTTTCTACTTCGTCATCGGAATCGTTTACTAACTTCCTTTTTACAGAGTGTGCTAAATTTTTCTCTGTAGCAGGTTTTGATCTCATGTTTTTTTTTTCTCTGATGTCTTCTGGTTGTACTAGTCCCCACCTAAAATATTTAAACGATCATCAAAACCGATAGATTTTACCAGGGGTTTGCTTTCAACTTTTTCACTTATTTTTTGGCGTAAAACCAGAGTATCGATTCTCTCCTATGAACTCCATGCTGTTTTTTTTTTTTTTTTTTGGTAAAAATCGTTGTTGAAAACGTTGTAAGCATCACACGCTGCATTTTCATAGTCACATCTTTAGTGAACAATAGTGTTTTAACCAAGTCTCAATGGAGAGCCTTTTTCCTTATTTTTGCGTCTAACGTGGTTCTGTTAGTGTTTTAAACATGTCTTACCATCGTTAAAGTGAAGAAAATTTATTGCTGGCCGAATGATGTAGAAAGTAGAGGCTGTACTTTATAAGGTGTTGCATGAAGACAGCACTTTATGTTTGTAAGCTATAAGATACGGATATGTTACTCAATTAAAATTAAATGGTGATTTTTAAAACTAAATTGCAATTAAATGCTAAAAAGGTTTAAGACAGTACAGAGTGAAAAAAGCATCAGGGGTACGTTTAGAAGTAAGGGCAAAGTAGTAAGACACAGTTCGAACTTGCGTAAATATGCCCCGATGTCAATGCGTAAACTTGCCTCGTAGCCAAGTTTGAATTTATATTTAACGTGCAACAAAATGCAATAACATTTTATTTCATCCAAATGCAATTCTCAAAAAGAGATAAAAATCTGCTAATTTTTATATATTTGTTCTTTCTTAACAAAGTACTATTATTTATTCGCAATAAGCTTCAAAACGTTCAACTCAAAATTTACTCGACTTGGTAGAAAACAGATTATTTTTTCTGCATGTTGGACTGAAGTTCGACTGATCTCAAAAACTTGTGAGAATATTTGCTAGGGAGCAGCATCAATCTGGTATGACTGCTCGCTCTCCAGTCATAACTCGTTTTGGAAAAAGGGCACTGCGTAACTCAGTCTACCCTACTTTTTAATACTGTTGTAACAATAAATCTGTTCATTTTTAGTCAGTTTGGGAGAGGCGGGGAGGGTCCCAAAGAGGATTATAGGGCCAGTGAGGTAATGGCGGTCACTATTATTTCTCGTAAAGTGAATAACGGAGATTTAAACTGATTGGTGCTGCCATTTCACGGAAGTTTATGGATATACTACTGAAGCGCTAGCCTTCTTGCCAGTTGTCGTTTGCCTGTTGCGTAAGAAAGACTATTCTGACGTTTCACCTTATGGGAGAGAGAATAGTTTAATTCAGCATCAGCTCTTACTGTTTACCTTTCTTGGGACGAGTTTGATCTTACAATAACAAGGTAAGCCATATTGTTGTATCACACAGTGTTTTATTACGATTGTGAGCATTAGTATTTGTTTTTTTAGCTGTTGAAGGAAAACACGCGGTTGGTGTAATGGTAGTCACCACACTCGGGGTAATGGCGATCCCCCCCCCCCGAGAGGTATTTATATGATATGCGCTCTGGAAAGTAAAACTAATTTGAGCAACATGTTGACAGTTTCCTTAAATTTGTAACCCCTTTTTTACCATGGAAAGATATTTTTTTAATCATTTAATTCATATTATGTCTATACTTTCAATTTCTTTTTGTAATATATAAAAAGCGGAATAAATAAACGTAAAGATTTCACTTTAATATGCTTATGTCATTGAAAATTCTTCTTATTTTTCAAACATTTAGTAGTAAATAACATTACTGGACTGCCATTACCCCAAGGTAGGGGTAATGACGATCAAAGCTGACTTTGCAATATCTTTAATTTTTCCAATATGTAAGATTCATTAAGGCTCAATTTGAGTCTGCAATAGGTAAAAAATACTATATGGTAGTAATTTTACATGACTGCGTTTTAAATTTAAAAAAAAAAAGAAGTTTTATGTTCAACTTCCCTTAGATGACTGCCATTACCCTAGGCTCCCCTAAAGGAGATCAATCTCAGTTTCTGAAAATTCATAAGAAATGATGTCGCTAGTTGCTTTTAGAATTCCGCAGCAACTAATCATGTTGAGCGTTGCAATTATTCAGGTGTGTAGAAAGACTGGAAAACATATGAGGCTGGATTAAACAGGACCTCCTCTCGCAGAAATTTTCTTGTTTGTGCGAAAAACAGAAAGTTTACGCGTTTCATCTCAAAATCAAAGATAAATAAGCTCAAAACGTTTTGGAATAACGTCTTACTTACAGATGACAATAAATTTAACATTTTTGGTTAAATTGTTGTATAATTGTAAATAGAAGAAAAAAAAAATTTGAAAAAAAAAATAGAACCGACTTCAAAATTGTTATGAAAAGTGAAAAATAGTTTTATTCTTTAAACACCATCGATAATACTTTTAAACATAATTTTTGAAGTTGGCGCAAAAACAAAAAGTAAAATCCATTGTAACCATGCTTTGTTCATATTTTTATCAAAAAATCATCCAAACTTAGGAACGAAACATTTATACCGTTACTCAAATATGCTGTCATCAATGCGTAATGCATGTGGTAGTGAAGAAACTGGACGTGGTTAAATTTATACTTGTAGTTGAGTTATGGCTGTGAATGATTTTATCGATCGTTTCTGCGCCAACTTCAAAAATCGATAAAATCATTCACAGCCATAACTCAACTACAAGTATGAATTTAACCACGTCCAGTTTCTTCACTACCACATGCATTACGCATTGATGACAGCATATTTGAGTAACGGTATAAATGTTTCGTTCCTAAGTTTGGATGATTTTTTGATAAAAATATGAACGAAGCATGGTTACAATGGATTTTACTTTTTGTTTTTGCGCCAACTTCAAAAATTATGTTTAAAAGTATTATCGATGGTGTTTAAAGAATAAAATTATTTTTCACTTTTTAGAGCAATTTTGAAGTCGGTTCTATTTTTTTTTTTTTTCAAAATTTTTTTATTTCATTCTTTTTAGTGTAAATGTAGATATTTCAGTAAAAGTAAGAAGTTACCTAGTAAGAAGTGCGGCTCTATATTACTGTATTGCTTTAGAAAAGCCTTTATTCAAAATTATCATTACAATTAATGTTACAGTTATATGGCACCAAACTTTTATAACAATGAGTTTCATATTGTCGCGTAGATGAAGATAGCGAAGACAATGTGAAAGCCAAATGAAGCGAATACTCGTCAGTCTCAACTCGAGATCTTTATTCAGAACCACGAATGAACGTTACATCTCCTTATATACAACTTGAAAAAGTGCTGGAACTTTCCAGACTTGAAAAGATACAGAAATTAATAGAACATTCGAGAAAATACGGGAAACAGTAGAAACGAAAGTTTAGTAAAATTCACTTTGTCCTAGTCGGGATTTGAACCCGAGTCGCTCGTGTGGGAGACGAGAATTCTACCACTGAGCCACCGTTATCCACGGATGAAAAGTGCGAACTTCGCTACAATATCATTTTAATCATTTAATAGGGAAATTTACTGTTTTTTGCCCATAACTTTTTTTCTAAAGAACAAATATGGTCAAACAAAGTAATGGGACCTAAGTTGAGCCATCCTCTATCCATTAAAAAAAGAATCATCAAAATCGGTTCACTAGGTGAGACGCTATGAGTGGACAAACAAAAAAAAAACATACATACGGTATGAACTGATAACCGCCTCCTTTTTGAAGTCGGTTAAAAATGAGGAATTTAATCTTAAGAACTTATTTGGATCAGTTATTCGGGATGGTGAAGGCGTTTTTGTCTGAGGGCTTATATCAGCATCAGGAATTGGTAGTTTGAAATTTTTTGATGGAATAATGAATCATACTGTTCGTTGAAATATTTTGAGAAACAACTTTAAACTATCAGCCCAAAATTTGGTTACCGGAAGCAACTTTGTTTTTTATCAAGATAATGCTAAGAAGCACATGATTTTCAACGTTTGCGTCTGGTGCCTCAAAAATTGTCCTTAAGTTTAGAAATAGCTCCTAAATCGCAAGATTTAAACGTAATATAACATATTTAGAGATATCTGGAAGCTAGATTACGAAAATACGACTTTGAAAGGAAAAGAGTGCTAAAAACAGTAAGACTCGATGTGTGGTTGAACACTTACTAAGAAATTACACAAAAAAAAAAAAAAAAGACACTGAAATCTATTCTTAGACGTTCAAATGTTGTTGTGGATGCTAAATGATATTTTATTAAATAATAACTTTAAAAAAGTTAGATTATTCAATAATATGTAGACATTTTTTTAAAGTGTACGAATACTTTTGTGAGATAAAATTTACGGCACTTTTTGGTTTTTGATTTAAAAAAAATTAAGTTTTAATATGTTATTAAACTTTTTCATGTAGTTTTGTTAAAATTAGATCATAGATCTTATAATTAAATATCTAGTACGAAATATTAACATTAAACAATGGATAGGGGGCTTATTTCATTGAAAGTCGTAGGTGTACGAACACTTTTGGGAGCCATTGTATTTCTATTTTTAAGATTAAACTATTTTCAAGAAAACATGAAACATTATCTGTCTACTTACCGTAGCATTTTCACACTACATATAATCTTTTCTATTCACCAGACACTCTTTAAATCCTTTACCGTTAACAAAAGGATATTCTACTCAAGCTCATCATCAGCTTAAAATTTCATGCATTAACTTTTTTTGTACGACATTTTGACTCAGTATGTAACTTGAGATTGTATTTAGCTCACGAGGAACATTGAAAGAAATATTATAATTCATGGCAGACCTTGCTATTCAAATAACTATTAATGTATCCAAAAATATCTGTAACTAAACGCTGAAACAGAAATTCGGAACAGTTTTGCTGTTATGCCTCAAGAACATGAACGCCATTACTTTCGTAAACACGCAATGGGGTCCTTTTCCAAAATTTTAAAAGTATTTCTTTCTGAAAGAGCATGCTTAAAAACATAGGATCTGAAAAATTTTTAAATAATTTATTTAAGTTTAATATTTAAAAAAAATTACTTAAATCGGTGCGCTTTCATTGTTTACACTTCTGTCGTGTGACATCACAAATGATGAAATGCCATTCAGTGTTGCCATTCACAGAACAAAATATTTAATTCGCATCTTTACTCACGTGTATTGGCAACGATATGGTTGATAGCAAGCGTAGAGCGCAATTTTAATTCGCTGCTTGATTATCATAACTTGGAAGCGTAGTAGAAAGATGGGCCAAATTGCATCATTTGTGACGTCATAAGACCATGCCTTGTTTGAAGAATCGGACATTTTAAAAAAATAATTTCAAAAAAAACTGTTGGGAAAATTAAAATATTTTCTTGGTCCATGTAATTTGTTTTGCTTATTCTATCAATTTCAATGACTAAAAGTAGTACTTTTGACTGAAGGAAACCACCCTATTGTTGGGACAATAAATGAGGAACTGTTCTGACAAACACATTCTATTTATTTATATCAGGAACATATTCAGATATATAGAAGATTATTTTAAGTATACGAGTAAGTGCAACATTGAAGCATAAGAAAGTAGCAATAACGAAGTAAAATCAGAACTTTTTAAAAGTAAGATTTTAAATCTGAAAAATGGATGTATGTGTGTATTTATGTATTTTCTTTATTACAATTCCGCAGTTTACGTCAGATCTTTACCAAGTTTGGCTCAGCGGTACTTTGATGCTCAGGAATTCACATGGTAGCATGGAGAAGGAATGGAATTTTAAAAGATTGCAAAGAGGTCTAAATTTAAATTGTGTGTATAAATTCGTATAATATATTCTCGTTCATGAAAAATTTTACTCTGTATTTTTGAGCTATCACGATTGCTTATTGTTCTCACTTGACTTGTTTTGATGTGCTATCATTTTATTTCCCGCCAGCACCCTCTGCAGCACCACCGTCGACCGGGTCCTCACGATGCTGCTCCTATAGCGAAAGCCGTCTCCAGGTTGCGTCACTTACTTGCCTACCTTTACACATACACCTACACACACAGGCATACACCTACACACACAAAGACATACACACACAATATACATACAGACACACAAATACACATACACACAACTACCCACACACAGACACACACATGCCTACACACATACACAAACCGCCCACACACAAACAAGCATACCCCCCCCCCACACACACACAAACACACACGCCTACATACACACACACTCGTGATTGCGAAAAACATAATTTGAATTCAAGATGTCAAAGTTCAATTTTTTTTTCTTTTATTTCAGTACTAGCCGCCTGCGGCGACCAGCTAGTTCGCTTACTTACGCCATTCGCCTTCCTGTGCAAGCAGCCACCTACGGAGGCTGTTTGGCTAACTTGTCATTTACCTATTTACTTCAAGTTTGCCGCCTTCGGCGGCTGTTTAAATTAATTTGGCAGCAGTATTAATCAATCCACCTCTATCTTTTTTTTTTTTTTTTTTGCCATTCACATTTTTACGCGACTATCTACCTCTACGATCCACCTCTATTTATTTTAACCTCCCCGCCCATTTCATAATAAAAACAAAGATCATTCAAAAAACCGCTTTATTTTATTTAAGTTGAGCAAAAAAAAAGTTATCTCCAAAATTCCCCGTAGTGTGCAAAAAAAATTGTTTGACAAAGAAAAGGAAATTTCGCTGTTTTTATTGAAATAAATGCGCACAACTATGAAATGTAACGTAATATAGATGCGGCAAAACGTCCAGCTTGGGAGGGGGGGATGGAAAAAGAAATAAATGCAAAACCTAAATAAAACAAAAAAAGGAAAGAAAAAAAGCAAGCGCTGCCGGAAAAACACGTGGTCATCACGTCATAAAACGTAGAAGTAAGCCATAGAGTTAAAAAAAATAAAAAAAAAGATTAACATTGTTTGCGATTAAGATTCCGTTGTAAATATCGAATCGAAATCCAAGTAATGACGTCAGAGGCATAAAAGAATGAAGACCTTTTTTCGACCGATGCGTGGAAAGACATGATGTGTTCAGCATTAAAAAACGTAAAAAAAACTATTGCTTATTTTCAAGAACTTTTTTCTTCTGAAGAGGGCGAAATGTTTTTACTATTACCAATTTAAATTTTAGAAATGAGGCTTTGATACTTCTCGCAGGATGATATTAGAAAAAATAAAACCCAGGAAAAACTGCAAATTAAAGGTTTTTTCAAAAATTCGTAAAAAAAATACAAAAATTGCTCTGTCTTCAAAGTTTTTTCATTCATCATATTTAAAATTAAATTTCCTACCCTACAGTACAGAAAATATTTGTGTGGTGCGAGTCTTTCGGGTTCTGTGAGGTAAAAAGTGCCAAAAAACATATAAAACATTGAATAACTTTTTTTCTAATTAAAATATCAAAAATCGAAGCCCGAGGTGCACATCTTCGGCAAAAACAGCACCTATATACCAAATTTCATCTTTCTAGGTCTTACCGTTTTCCCGGGAAGCGCGCCACACACACACACAAACATGTTATTTTATTATATGTATAGATGAATATTGAACAAGCGTCACCTAACACAGCTTTTAATTTGCGCATAGATCATGTAACACAGGGTGACACAGCTAGTCCTCATATATATAATAACCAGTGATCGAGTAACACTTCTGACGTCATCAACAATGAAACTCGCGCCACGGCATGATAATTCGATTATGTGCTTTGGTAATGTTTAAAGCGCAGGTTTATTGTGACAAGGCTCAACTGGATCCGGTAACTTAACTGTTTTACTGATAAGACTGTCATTTGAGGGGAATGCAGAAACGAAAAAGTGCTCGACGATTAACGCTATTTACTAAAATTTAGGGTTAATCCACTAGAGTCAGGGTTAAAATATCACCAAACAGGCAATTGCTTCGTTCAAATGTAGAAGCAATTTTCACCCGCCATATCTTGACGGATGATTTTCTAGTATTAAATAAATCCAGATAATAACGAAATAAATTAACACTAGCAGATTCGTGCGAAGCAGTTGCGCTCGATATAAGGAATTCGAAAACCGGAATTTTTAAGTAATTATTTTGAATAACAGCAAAAATGTGTCTTGTTTGTTCATTTGAAGCACATAGCGGTGAAAAAATCTTTAAAATAATATCTTACTTTTGAAGTTTGATGAACTATTAAGGAAGTTATGGCGTGCCCACAACAGCACGTTTGAGAAATAATGTATATAATACTGAAATTTGCCATGCTAAAAAAAAAGTTTATTTTTATTTTTTTATTTCAGTGTAACAACACAACTGTAGTTTCGAATCCTGAGTTTAAAAAAAAGTCCATCAAACAGTATCTATCATTAAGAATGAATAAAAGGTTGACAGAGTGAAGTTCCTAAGTCATGTGATATATTTGAAAGTGAATTATTGGAAGGATTTTCAAGTCTCTTTTACTCGTCGTAATATGTGCCTCCCATTCGTCGAAGTTGAACCGCATGACTTGAGATCATTGCTTCAGCACTTCCTAAGCCTATAATTGGACTTGCTCCCTCCAGTTATTAATTCTTGTTCCAAGGTTTATTTATTCAAAATAGCAAGCGTATCTAAGTCTTCAAAGTTATGAAAATTACATGCTGATAGAGTTCAACCTTATGTATGAAATATTTTTAGTGCATTTTTGTCATCAACAAATATTTTATAAAAGGATATATTTGAATAATTTTTATATCTCAGAAATAAAAAAATCATCATTTGTGACACATTTACTCTGGTATGTCAACACTTCAATTATCATTGTTTAATTACTTATAAAATATCTGAGGTCTTACATTTATTGTGTGCAAATCACGATCTGCTTATTGTTTTCCCTTGACTGTTGAATGACGTCCGTCGTTTATTTATATTTTTTTTCATGAATATAATACAGGTGTCCATGTACCTCGGAACTGAACAATGAATAAACGACCTTTTGGACTTTTTACGGGAAAACCGTCTCCAGCTCGCATCATCCACAATCCAGCACATAACATCCAGCCCCTGGCATTCATTTGAATTTTGACGTCTTTGAATTCAAATTATTGCTACCCATAGAAGCCATTATTATAAGAAACCCAACGAGTAGGGTCCTATCGCGATTGCGAAAAACATAATTTGAATTAAAGATTTCAAAATTTTAAACATTTTTTCTATTATTATAAATTTTAGTTTATTTTCCTGTTCGCGAAAAACGAAGTTATAAGAAATTATTATTTTTTTCCACATGGCAGGAAAAAACATAAACAATACAATATTTTTTTCTTCCCTTTCATCCCATCATGAGAAATAAAAGAAATGCTTTTTATGTGCGAGAAAAATGAGTTCAGCTGAAACTTCTACGAAGTTTTTTTTTTTCTGTCAAAACAAGTAGAAATCGGACTGGAAAACAAAATGGCATGTACTGACAGCTTTTAAGAAGACAATTTTTGTGACAAGCGAAAATAATTTTAACTAGTTGAACAAAAATAAACATCTGACAGACAAGTTTTTCAACTATATGTAGGTGAGGAGGTGAGGGTTTAAGTTACGTTTTTAAAAGATACAGATTATTTTAAACATGTAATTTGTATCTAATTTATTTGTCAGGTGTTAAAGTCAGAGATTTATTAACATTAGTTTTCAATTTCATTTATGATTTTATGTATTTGTTCATTTATTTATTTGTACATTTTTGGGGAAATACTTGTTGTTTTGTAAAAAAAAAAATAGACATCGTAAGGATAATGATTCCGGTAAAAATTTACAGATTAATATCAATACATGAAAAAGATATTTAAACTGTAGGAGTTTCCGAAATTCAAATAGGAAAGATATATTTATTTCCCTTAATTAAGCATGAGTAGAATACTACAACTAGGTACCTAAGATTCAGTTTTTTTTCACACTGCTCGGAAAAAAAAAAATCAAAAAAATTGTTTTTTTTTTTTTTTTTTTTTTTTTTTTTTTTTTTTTTTAGGGAGGAGGGCTAAAATCTTGATTAAAATGTTATTAAACTAGAATTTTAAAATATTATTTAAAAATACGAGGGTAAATCAAATATAAACCGCAATTTTACTCTAACGCAGTTTTTAATAATAAATCTGGGTTGGTTTTCTCCCAATATGTTAGTGGGGATGTCTGAAGAAGGGTTCTCGTGCTTGTACACACTTCGGAGATCTGAGCTGCTTCAGTGCGCCATGCATTAGCAAGAAGTGCACAACTCTGTTGCGAAACGCATCATTATTAAATTTCTCGCTAAAGTGGACACCAAACCCTCTGAAATTTTGAGACAGATTCACACAAAGCTTGTAGAAGAAATACTTCGCACACTCGAGTGTATGCGTAGGATAAAAAGTAATTGGCAGAAGGAGAAGCTGTAAAAAACGAACTCATGAAAGGAATAACCATTGTGGACAATATTGCTGCCATTCGTAACATTATTGACGAAAGAGAACTACTGCATGCTATTAGGGTCGCCTTTTGAATGATGCAGAATCTGCATATCGCAGCAGACGAGGGTGCCTAACGATAAATAATGTCATTTTTCTTATTGCAAACGCAAGGCCACATACTGCCGCTTTAAAGCAAGAAAAAGTTTAGAAAATTCATCTGAAACCCTCGGAATAGTCCAGATTTATCGCCTTGTCGCTGCCATTAGCTTGGAACACTCAAGAAAGATCTAGATGGACAAAATTTGGTAATGAGGAAATTGTATAGAGGAGTTCGTGCACAATTTGCTCTTCACATGTCCGCCTTCTTTCTATTGCGACGACATCGAAAATTTGACAATTTTTTAGCAAAAATGTGTATCAGAGAAGGACACTATTTAGAAAAAAAAATAGCTTGTGTGAAAATTTTTTGGATGATAATTTTTTTTTTTAAATAAATACCGGTTTATATTTGATGTACCCTCGTACATATGTTTGTCTTCTTTCGAACAAAAATTTTCAACAAAAATGAAACTTTCTATTCTGCCAACTTTGTAGTAATCGTGCGCTAACACGAGATGATAATGATTTTTTTAAAGATAAATTTTTATTATGGTAATTATAAGAAGATACATTTTTATGATTCAGAATTTTTTTGATACGTCAAATTTTTGCGATAACGCTTTTTTGAATAATCTGTTTTCAAACTCAAAGAAATACTTAATAAATCCTGAAATTTAATAAACTTTTGAAAAAGGAAATATGAAGGTAAGTACTGAAATAAATTAGGTACAATTTTTGTAATCTTAAGATGAAAGCTATAGCAAAATTTAAATTATCTTTTTAGAACTACCATTGTATATAGAGATAATAAAAAAATAAAGAAATATTCCACAATTCAAATGGAGTTCATATTTTAGAATTTATATTTTTCCTTTATTTGTTTCTCCCATATAAACTCAGAAATTTTTTGAAACTACTGGTTTTCAACACTATCTTTTAAAACAGTTTGTAAAAAAATCATTCAAATACTGGTTTTTTATCCTCTAAATGATTTATTGCTTTAAAGCAAAAGCAAAATAAACATGATTCAACTTGCTCAAAGATATTTTGCATGGACATAAAAGTCTTGAATTTTACCTTTCCACGCAGATACTTTCTTTTTTTCATTTCCAAATATGCTCAAGTTTTTATGGATACATTATTCTTTCCAAATCTTCTCTGTAGCAATCCATAACAAAAGAAAAATACGTCCTGTTTTTCATTGGTTTTCATTTTTTACCGGTATCGATCTCAGAGTAGAATAAAGAATAGAATAGGTACTGATTCCAAATCAAAGGTAATCTAAAAACTTCTGCACCTCTTCTAAAATAAGACTGAAAAGTAAACACATCACATACGCTTTCGTAAATCTTTTCTGAGCAGCTGTTAAATTTAATCTTTCTTTATCTCCCCTTGAAAACATAAGTATCAATAAGTTGGAGTTATTTAATAATCAAACGAAATAAAATCTATTACTTCGTACGTTCATTTAAATTTAAATTTTGTGCAAATATTTGGAAAATTTTCCTTTTTTTTTTTGTAATAAAATTAACATGAAATGAAACTGTTATCTACTATATATTAAAATCTGCTCCCGTCCGTCTGTCTGTGTCTGTCTGAAGATCGATCTTCTCGAGAACCGCTGCGAATCGAGAGCCAAACGAGATACCGATCAATTCGAAATTTTCCAAAGAAAACAATAGGACCAATCTCGTAATTGTGCGACTTGAATTAGCGGAGATATTAATTAAAACGTTAATTAACATAACGTTATTCAGGAAATTTTATTTCTTTCCTGTTGCCATTTTGGATATGCGTGAGCAAGTAAAATTCTAATCTACTATACATTAAAATCTGTTCGCGTCCGTCTGTCTGTCTGCAGATCGATCTTCTCGAGAACCGCTGCGAATCGAGAACTATATATTAAAATCTGTTCGCGTCCGTCTGTCCGTCTGTCTGAAGATCGATCTTCTCGAGAACCGCTGCGAATCGAGAGTCAAACGAGATACCGATCAATTCGAAATTTTCCAAAGAAAACAATAGAACCAATCTCGTAATTGTGCGACTTTAATTAGCGGAGATATCAATTAAAACGTTAATTAACATAACGTTATTCAGGAATTTTTATTTTTTTCCTGTTGCCATTTTGGATATGCGTGAGCAAGTAAAATTCTAATAATTGTTTTAAAAGAGATTTTTTTGGCTGCTGTCCAAATCTTAAAACTACGTTTCCATCTAGAATTTCATTTTAAATTAGTTTAAAATTGGTTGGTTATTCGGACGTAGTCTTTATTTTATCGTCTGTCCTTTTTTTATTTTTTACATTCAACGTTCTTAACTCGTTTCAGCATATGAAAGTTGTTTCTTTAGCTATGTTTATCGATTGTAGTGTAAGTTTATTATTCACCGGCCTCATATTTTGGTACACTTAGGATGTGCGACTAATTATGTTTATTTTGTTGGACTTTTTCCCGTCACATGGATGAGTTTTCGAATTGTAACAAGTCTCTTTTTCTTTCCTGTTTCTATTTTTAAAATACAGTTTATATCGTTAAAAGAACATGTTAAATTAAGATTGTTTGGATTTCTATGTGAAACAGAGTTGAACAAAAAAGATTGTTTTTAAGGATTTTAACTAAAGCTAAATTGGAATCTGATGACTTGGTATTAAATTAATGCTTATTAGTAGTTATTTAGTCTTGATGCTTTAGTTTCACGTAATCAACCAAAAAGTATGTGTCATTCTGTGTAAAAAGCTGATTGTAATTGTACATAAATAGTTCAGATATAGTCTATCAGATGTAATTCATTTTAACGTGAGCACAGATTATAGTTGATAATGCATATATTTTCATCTTTTGTGCTAATTGAAAATACTCATAACTTGTATCATTGATAACTATGATTATCGTTAAAGAGATTTTTGCCAAAAATATGCTCTACTGGTGTTTTGCAAACCTTGCATAACGCGTATTTATTTATTCCTTAGCGCTTTAGAAACTGATGTCAGAGTAATACAAAAACATCAATTGGACATCTCTTTCATTTTTTAAGTAGCCCGTGCAACGCCGGGCACGCAGCTAGTGTTAAAGAAAATCAGCGAAATAAATGATAAAATCTAAGTGTGTTTTTATATGAAAAATTCAAAAAGTTATATTTCTAGTCAACACATTTGAGTAAACTGCTTTAAACTACGGATATTCAAACTGTGGCCGACAAGTCACTAGTGGCCCGCCAAAAATATTTTAATTACCTGGAAAGCGGTTTTGATAAAATAAAAATCAAACTGACAACAAAAGTACGGTCACGAAAGAATAAAGCAACAAGGAAAAGGACTGAAATCAGTTCTAAAATTCATTTCTAAATGAGAAGAGGATGCTGTCAGAACGTCAACTCACTTCAACCCACGAAGGAAGGAAACTATAATATTTGCGATGCACTTTTTTCGCTTCTTTTTTAATTTGTTCTGGAAAAGTTTTCATAATTTACTTTTTTGTCGTGTAACGAAATATGAGATTTAATGTACAACCAGAGACTGCAATTTCGTTCTTGTTCGGACTCATCAGTCTGGAATAGCGACTAACTGAGCTGAAGGTAAATGCCATTTCATTAAAGCTGAGAGAACCTACAAATTAATGCTTTTAAAATAATGTGCGAGAAAAATAAAAAATAAATAAGCATTTGACTAGCAAATTTCAAACAGCCTACCTCAAGATTTTTTCAAAATTTGCTTCTTTTTTTTTTTTTTTTTTTTTTTTATCTACTCCTGTAGATTCATACTTTTTGAGTGAGAACGGATAATGTTTGGACCTGGTAAAAAAAATCACATTACTTTCTGCCACAAATTTCGAAAAAGTCTAATCTCAGCAAGATAAGATCTTTTTTTAAGACTTTATGGCCTTCTATGAATGCAATCTGTACGTAGTGGCCGACGGATACGGCAACACAGATGGACGTTGAAGAAAAAACTTTAAGGAAATCATTATGAGGGATAGTTTTGTATTTTTGAATGATAATATGTAAGCATAAGTATAATTAGTGATTGCAATACCGGTATAACAGTATACCAAATACCGGTATTTCGAGCAATTTTTCAATATCGAAATACCGGTACTTGCAAAGATAAATTACCGGTATTTTCGGTATTAGCTGAAAAGAATAGTTTTAATTAAATAGTTTTCAATTTAACTTGTTAAAAATCTACTTTCATTTAAAATGTACATTTCTTCTTCTATGTGACCGAACCAAAATCAATCGTTTGAGGTAAAAATTTTCAGAAGTACAAACCAATAGAATTAAATTAAATAAAAGTATCGGAAAGATTGCAAAATGAAATATTCGTTACTAGATGGTGAGATAAAAACGCATTTTTGTGCGCTTATGTGCACAATGTTTTATTTTTTTCACTCCCCTGGTCACTTACTTTCTCTTTTTAACCGACTTCAAAAAGGAGGCGGTTATCAGTTCATACCGTATGTATGTTTTTTTTTTTTTTGTTTGTCCACTCATAGCGTCTCACCTAGTGAACCGATTTTGATTATTCTTTTTTTAATGGATAGGGGATGGCTCAACTTAGGTCCCATTACTTTGTTTGACCATATTTGTTCTTTAGAAAAAAAGTTATGGGCAAAAAACAGTAACTTTTATGCAATTAAAATGATATTGTAGCGAAGTTCGCACTTTTCACCCGTGGATAACGGTGGCTCAGTGGTAGAATTCTCGCTTCCCACACGAGCGCCCCGGGTTCAAATCCCGACTAGAACAAAGTGAATTTTACTAAAATTTCGTTTCTACTGTTTCCCGTATTTTCTCGAATGTTCTATTAATTTCTGTATCTTTCCAAGCCTGGAAAGTTCCAGCACTTTCTCAAGTATTCGCTTCATTTGGCTTTCACATTGTCTTCGCTATCTTCATCTACGCGACAATATGAAACTCATTGTTATAAAAGTTTGGTGCCATATAACAGTAACATTAATAGTAATTGTAATGATAATTGTGAATAAAGGCTTTTCTAAAGCAATACAGTGATATAGAACCGAACTTCTTACTAGGTAACTTCTTACTTTTACTGAAATATCTACATTTACACTAAAAAGAATGAAATAAAAAAATTTTGAAAAAAAAACTAGAACCGACTTCAAAATTGCTCTAAAAAGTGAAAAATAATTTTATTCTTTAAACACCATCGATAATACTTTTAAACATAATTTTTGAAGTTGGCACAAAAACAAAACGGAAAATCCATTGTAACCATGCTTCGTTCATATTTTTATCAAAAAATCATCCAAAGTTAGGAACGAAACAATTATATCGCTACTTAAATATGCTGTCATCAATGCGTAATGCATGTGGTAGTGAAGAAACTGGACCTGGTAAAATTTATACTTGTAGTTGAGTTATGGCTGCGAATGATTTTATCGATCGTTTTTGCGCCAACTTCAAAAATTATGTTTAAAAGTATTATCGATGGTGTTTAAAGAATAAAATAATTTTTCACCTTTTAGAGCAATTTTGAAGTGGGTTCTATTTTTTTTTTTTTTTTTTTTTTTTCAAAATTTTTTTTGTGAAAGCCAATTTCAAGTATAGATTTGAATGTATTCGTCCTATGAATAATTTATTCCAACCATCAATTGCAATAATACTTAATGATTTTTTTGTGGAAAAATAATGCATCAACTGTACTGAATTTTGAAAAAATATTTTCGTGTTTGTATGACAAAGGGTAATTTCTAGTTATCGGGGTATTTGTTTGTTGTCTTGTCCTGCTTTTTAGTTTTATACTTGGCAAGATAATGTATATAAATTAGGTAGTGCCTTAACAATTTTCAAGAGGTAAGGCATTATCAACTGGAGCAAATTTTCAGATATTTGCATACACATAGTTGTCAGGAACCGTAAAGACAACGAAAGCGAAATAAAGAAATCAATAGAATCAAATTTAGTTCAGTTCATCGCAAATTTCAGACCAAAGGGCTAATAAAATGCAAACACAAACGTATCCTCTTCAAGAGAAAATTGTTGAAGATGTTAATATTGGAAAATTATCGCCTCTCGAAGAGAAAATACAACTATACAACTGATTATAAACTCAAAAATCATAATAATAATAATTACACATTGTACAAAAGAAAAAAAACACACAGAAACACCCAAAAAAGGATTTATCCAAAAGTAACACGCAAGAGACCGAACTATTTGAAGATGAAGGACTGGGAAAGATGAGGCTATTAGAGGAGGTCTATCACACGTGGTTAACAGTACCAGCAACCTGCGTGAATTCAGAAAGAGTATTTTTAACTGCAGAAAAATGCAGTAAGTGAGTTTCATACTAAGTGATAATTCAATAGATGCATTATGTTTCTCACTATTTTTGATTTTTTAGTATGAAAACTAAATCCATACTAGGTGATAATTCAATAGATGCATTATGTTTCTCACTATTTTTGATTTTTTAGTATGAAATTTGTTCAATCATTTTATATTTATTCACAAGATGTTGTCATAAATACTAGAGTATTTGTACAAAATTATGAAATGTGGCATGTGGCAAATGTTGAAGACAATATGTTTTCGACCATTTTTGGGAGAATTTCTAATACCGGTATTATGTTTGGAAAATACCGAATGCCGGTAATAATTTTTTGGTTCGGTATTGCAATCCCTACATATAATGAAATCTTAAAAAAAAACTTGTATATTTGTGTGATAATGTAATCACAAAGTATAAGAATAAAATGAAATTTGTACTTTTGTTTTCTTAAAAACATGCGCTGTAAAAAAATACCGTTTTGCTAATAAAATCGCTCAAATAGTAGGATAAATTTTGAGAAGGGCTCATTTCAGAAAAATGTCACAAGCATTTTTTTCCCTTCAACTTTTTCTTCGTTTGCCTTTTTATAATATGCATTGTTTTCGATAACGTTACACAAAAAATTGCTTTTTGTATCTCCTGTAAAATATATATTTTCAAAGTTAAGCCCTTTTAGAAATTACCAATTTATTTGAAACCTACAGTATACAATGACAAAAGTATTTTAAATTTAGCTTTAATTGTTACAAATTAGTTGAATTAAATAAATGTAACTATGACTATGAAAGTTTAATATAAATTATAATTTATTTATAATAATTCTGTAAATAGCAATTTGCAACGAAAGATTCATTTAAATATTTCGCTCCAACTCCAAGTCCATTTTTGAGTGAGAGACAAAAATAAGATTTGTAAGTGCTGCAGTACTCCGCTTCTACAAAATACATATGGAATGCTTCTTAAAAATTATTGTTTTTCCGCATTGGACTTCCTCAATTTTATTGAAAGAAATGGTTCACTAATTGGTTTTGCTGAAACTAACTACTTAATTATTTATACTTTACCAGCAGTAATGAATGATTTTTTTTTTTTTTTGGTAAAAGTACACTTCAGTTTTACAAATGCCATATATACCATGAGTGCATGACGCGGTTTAAAAATGTACAGTAAAAAAAGTATTGCTAAGAAATTTAATAACTTAGTCGTATGGTACGAGAGTACTTCTCTTGTGAAAAGGAAATGGAAGCTGAAAGTTTCCAAAGAAACTCAACAAATAGCATTTTTGTCCACTCGTAAACTTGATCCGTGAACAAGAAAAATCTGAATAAAACATATACTAGTGCAAAAAGAACATGCAGACTTTCTTCCGTAATGTTAAAAAGTACCGATTACTTGAAACTAAGGTTCTAAAGAATAACGGCTTAGTTTAACAACAAATTACTTCTAGAACTAAACAAGCATACTTTCGAGCATACGAACATCGATTTTCTAAAAACAGATCATAATTATATTGATTAACTAAACAAGAAAATTATCTCAGCTTACCTTTTCAACGCCTAAAACGGATATCTAAAAAAATATGCCTCTCATGAAAACAAAAAGCTATTTTATTAGATAGAATTTATATCAAACTCAATTTCTCAAATTGTTATGTTTTATTTTTCAATAAATTTAAACTGTTAATAATCCATCTGTTAAGACAACTTTGAATTATTATTTTTTTAGTTAAAGACTTTTTTTAAATAAAGGCCTTTTTTTTAATTAAAGCTCAGTTCAAACACTGTATGAATAGAATGTAAACAATTTTAGTTGTCTTTTCAATTCATTAACTTTTCTTGAAAGAAAATTTTTGCAATTTCTTCTATCACTGCTCATGAAATTAATTTGCAACAATTAAAAGGAGCCCTATTCGTGACTGATTTTGTGCTTTTTATTGACACCCAAGCATTTAAGCAAGCAAGAAATGTTTTGTGTCCAAAACTGTAGGTTCGCACGGTGGTCATTCTTTAGCACGCCTCCCCCCCCCCGCTTCCCCCACTAAAATGGTAAAATGGAAGTCTTGTAGAAACTTCAAAATCACGACAAAATTTCAAAAGAAAGAAAAAAAAAAGCCTTAGAGAAAATTACGCGACAATAGTAATTTTACGCAACAATACTAATTTTAATTGATTTATTCTAAAACTGCAATACGTGCCAGATATTTATGGTATGCTTACTGATTCATTTTTGTTGTCTAAATTAATAGAAAAAAGTTATTCAGAATAAAGAACTTTAGATTGAGATTTAAAATAAAAAATTAGTACTTTGTAACCAAATTTTTCAAATGCACCAATATTGCCGCCGGTAATTTACCGATATGTATTCACTTCTGAAGGAGATTATTATTGATTACTTTAAAACTTGTATTCATAATTTTCATGTAAAAAAAATACAAACTCAAGTACAAAACTTCACCTCAATCAGCACCAGTGACGCCGAGAGGGAAGTAGGGGGCCAACCTCTCCCCCCTTCGTTTTAACCTATAATGCTAATCCCAATAGTAACAAATGCCTGTTTTAGAAAAGCACTGAACAATTTTGAGAGGGGTGAGGTAAAAGGCCTTGGATCTCGTTGGACCAGTTTTTTTTTTTAATTTATAACTATTAAATTTCGTCATTTTTCTATTTGAATTATTTTTTTTTATTTTTTGTCTAGTTAAAATGTGATAAACGTAATGATATTTATCCACATTACAAAACTTCAACATGCTTAGGAAAAAGGAAGTCAGATAAGCTATTTTGTAGATTTTCTGAAACAGATAGGAAAAAAGCTATTGTAATAGTACTAGACAAAGGCTACAGTGAAAGCATTCTATCCTTATCAAATGCTACATCACAAAATCTGTACCTCAGAGCCAGAGGAACGTAGGTCACGTTATGATAATTTTACAGTAGAGACGAAAAACTTTTTTCTGGCCCATGCAAAGGATTGGACGCTCGCTCTTTTAACCCTGCTAAAAAGATTTTTTTTTTAAAGAAGTACGTTCACATGGCTCAATGTGTTATAGGCTTCTACGTACAATGCACTAATAAACAGAAAATCGCAATTTTCGGACTTACGTCCCTCTGGCTCTGAGGTAGAGAAATGACACACTTTACTAATTTAAAATCATCTATCTCAGTCCCAAACCAACGTGTGGTAGATGTCACTACTGTGTGTCAAACCAAAATGAAATTTAGCTTACCAAAGGCGTACTTAAACCAAACAGCAACAAATTTAGACTATTTGAAAATTTTCTCATTTAAGACATATGTGTCGCACTGTTTTCAGTTACTGGGCTTACCCAAACTGAAATTTAGCTTACTTACTGAAATTAAGCTTACCAAAGGTGTACTAAAACCAAACAGCAACAAATTTTGATTAGTTACAAATTTTCTCTTTTAAAACATGTGTGTCGCACTGTTTTCAGTTACTGGGCTTATTCAAACTGAAATTTCGCTTACTTACAGAAATTAAGCTTACCAAAGGCGTACTAAAACCAAACAGCAACAAATTTTGATTATTTCAAAATTTTCTCATTTAAAACATATGTGTCGCACTGTTTTCAGTTACTGGGCTTACCCAAATTGAAATTTAGCTTACTTACTGAAATTATGCTTACCAAAGGCGTACTAAAACCAAACAGCAACAAATTTAGATTATTTCAAAATTTTCTTATTTAAAACATATGTGTCGCACTGTTTTTACTTACTTGGAGAACAAAGAGACAAAATTGTATTTTGTTTTTATTTATTTTTTTGTCTGTATGCATCCGTAGTTTTTTTTCGAGATCCATTTCTATAACGCATATTACAGTAACAAATATTGTACTATTTGAAATAAATTGATTTCTATGTTTGTAATAATAAAAAATGCAATTGAATTTTCGTGTATCACTGTACCCCACTCTTCCCCAAACATTATGATTCTGACTGAAAAAACATTATCAACCAATATAATATCAATACTCTCTTGCGTCTATTGAAACGTTTGAGCATAAATAAGTCGATGTAGAGATTTGCGTAAAACCTTAATTTACTCTTTTTTTTCTTGAGAAATGCTATTATTCTTATCTGTAATCTATATGTTAACAAAAACTTTGATCCATAAGCCCCCCCCCCCCTCTCAATTGTTTTAGAAAAAAATTGTAAAACAATCTGTTTCTTCGCAGAAACAAGAAAAAATCTATTAATTATCTCGAAACACGTGCATTGATTTAGCCCAAATATTTAAGTAAATTTTGACATTTTTTATGATTTAGAAGAAGGAAGGCTTAGGTAATATTATTAACTTAATTTCAAATGTAATTTCAGTTTTTTCTTTTTTTTCTCAAAGCAGAGTATAATGACTTTAATGAAACCTGCAAAAATAATTACTTGATTAAATGAAAAGATATTATGATTTTTCGTTCTTTTAGACCCAGTACTTAATTTGTTATTTCCATACGAATGCAAATTTTGTTTTCATTAAAATTTGTAAATGACATTTCTTACTTTAGAAAATAATTAGTTGTTTTTAGACAGGTGTTCTGCTTTAAAAAACTGTAAGGCTTATTTTAAATAAGGCCTATACTTAAGTTTACAGTCTTTGAAAATACTCAGTAAAAATGCTACCACCTTTCATTACCACCAATTTCATTAGAGAATCCTTTGTAAGTTCTTTTTTTTTCCAAATCTTTTCCTGAAAAAACATTAGGTTTCTGTAAGTAATCAGGTTTAGTTCAAAAAATAATAATAGTAATAAGTTAATTTTTAGAAGTTTCAATTTTGTCAAAGTTATGGAAATATCATTCAGCAACGCAGTTAATGTTTTTAGAGTACACGTTTAAAATTAAAACACACACACACACGTTTTTTGAGGTTGTGAGAAACCATTTTTTTATGCGTAATGGTTTGAGCATAACATTCTGGGTCACGGGTAGCCTAGTAGATAAGGCATTGGATTCAGAATGGGAGGCATCCGGATTCGCAGCTCAATGCCAATAAATAGAGATAGAGCACATGCTCTTTTAGTCTGTGAGTCTGAAAGTAATATTTTCGGTCACTAACTGTCACCTAGGGTGCAGAGTTGCTGGATACTTTCCCTCCCCTTCAGAACTATGGCTAAGTTGTTGAAGTAGTGCTGTAATCCAGCGAAGCCAAAGCTCTCCGTTTGAAAGCCCCATTTTATCTTAAGCAATTCTGCCAGAAATCCATACTCGCTAAGCAAATAGGACTTCGGTCTCTCAGTTGCATTGACAACACTAACAAATATATTGCTTTCAATCGGATTACTTACGACCATAAACTCAAACCTTTGTTGATTAATAAAAAGGGGTCTCTGGTAGCCCCAAATATGAGTGTGCATTTTTTAAAATTACCTTTTTGAATTTACGTCTGTTAGTAATCGTTCTCACTATTCAAAATATTTTTTTCATGGGAAACAAGAGAAAAGATGGTTTGAAACAAATTTACATTACATTTGCATTTTTCTTACGATAAAAACCAAATATTGTGGGGGCAGCGTCCCCCCCCCCCTTCCAACAACAAAAGTGATTAGGCTTCATATGCAGAATAAAATATCGTTGATCAGTTTCGGCAGAAAAAGTGCAAACCTTTTCCTGTTGCATTGAAGAAATTAAAATGCTAGGGATTATACTTAACTAGAAAATTTCTCGTTAAGGTAGGACGGGTGAAAAGTGCTTCTACATTTTAACGAAGCAACTGCCTGTTTGGTGATATTTTGATAGTTGTAATTTTAATCCTAACTCCAGTGGATTAACCCTAAATCCCAGTAGATAGCATTCATTGTTGACCACTTTTTCGATTTTTCAAATCCTAAAATGCATGTCGTACCAGCAAAACGATTAAGATACCAGATAAAGTTCAGCCTTGTCAACATCACCAAAACATATTCGCAACTCCAATAAACTATAGGGGGCGCTGCAGCCACTGTTTAATGGCGGATGAAAAAGGTAAAACAAACAAATGCCGTAATTTATAACTTGCTTTGACGCTTAGTGAAGGTCAGTAATTTTTCATTGTGTTTGTGCGAAGTTTTCTTTTCTATTCTTCTGAAATTGCGTTACACCACAAACTGTCTTAAACCTGTAATTTACCCCCAAAGAAAACACGTGGAATGGAATGTTTTACCTTTTTCTTTAGTATTGTTAATCACCGCAAGGTAGCGTATTCGAGCTCCGGAGTTGCGAATTATCAAATTATCATGCAATGGCGCGAGTTTCATCGTTGATGACGTCAGAGCGTTCCGCGATCAGTGAATTATCTGTTATATATATGAGGATGTGGCAAAGAAAGTGTCATCGATTAGTTTCATCAAAGAAAATATAAAAAAATTGCTATATTGCAAAAGTGTAACCCTAATGTCGATTCTTGATATGCAAAAGTCTTTGATCAATATCAACAAGAAAAAAGCAAAACCTTCCTTGTTATGTTAAAAAAAAATATACAACCCAAATACTTATTGCACTATTAAGTTACAATAGTAAGTATACTTAATAACGCCACAGACAATGGCATTGATTAGTTTCATACGAGTCACGTAAAAATTGTCTTCCTATATATTTTCTTGAAAATGTAACTCTAGTGGCTTGATCTGCCAAAGTCAATGTCACTATCAGTGACAAAATGAAAACTTATTTTAAAAAAATGCATGAAAGGTTTTTTTTTTTTGTTTTTTTTTATAAAATGTTTACCTAGGTACCAAAAGAAAAAGTACGTTTCAGTAAAATTGATAGAATATTTATAATAAAATGGGAAACTGTATCAAGCGTACTTTATTGCAATTCCAAGCGAAGAAAATTTTTCACGTAATAAATTACATTTAAAGAGCGCATAACAGATCATACGAAAGAAATAAAAATAGCAGTATCATCCAAAAGATGACTTCATATGCTAAACACCTCAAAAAAAAATCGATTTAAACAAAATATGTCCTTTCTAGTACTCAAATGTTTCGCTTGGATATGAAAGGTCTTTAACTTTGAAATGCAAATCGTTTTCTTCTTTTCTCCTCAAACTGCTTATATTTTCGGGGATACATTATCTGTCCTAAATCTTTTCCTAACAATAAAAAAAAAAAAATTGACTCTGCACCCCTCCCCTTCCCACGAACTCGCTCATCTAGGAGTACGTTTCAATGTAGTGAAGATATTCTTTTCGACTCATCCATGTGATGCCTGAAGGAACATTGAAAAACGGGACTGATACTAGATGTGTGTTCCTCACCGAAAAGCGGATCGTTTGCAAATCCAGTTCTAAAAGATGATTCGAAATGTATGTCACGTGGGTTCCTGGGTTATGTTAACAAATGATAAATGGATCCTGAAGATTTTGGAAAAGACTTTTTGAATAAAACTGTTATTTTGTTGGAAACAAGTTGGAGTGAATGCTCCTTTGTAGGAGAGTAGGACACACTTTTTACAGATGAGCCCAAATTTAAATTTTTACTTGGGGTGAAATTCTCAACTCACTGATTAAAACTCCGAATTTTACCAAATGAAAAAAAAATGAAACTGTACAAAGCTACGCGTACTTACAGTTAGTAAGTATTAACTGTAGATTACAAAAAAAAAAGATTGCATTTAGAAAAAAAAATTATGCTTGTTTTTATTAGATTTAAGATTGCTACGCTGTCCTCAAATGTGCCCTATCGTCAAAGTTTCCCGAACAAGAACCTTTTGCGGATGTCCCCCCCCCCTCATTGATGACAATGTGACCCCAGTCATAGTGCATACAGAAGGAACAAATGCATTGTTAAAGTCATTTTGGTGCGTGGAACGACAGATATCCGCTTCCTCCATCTATTTAAAAACAATATAAAAAAATGTGGATACTATGCAGCAAGTTCCACTTTTCAGAAGAAAAAAAAAGAATGATTTTTTTTAAACATTCTTGTTGACATTATGTAAAAAGCTTCTTAATTACGTTTATTCTCTGAATAAATACTTATTTTAGTGATTGTTTAATTGTTTTATTTGCTAAATGCAACTTAATGTTCTTTAATTTCATAAATTTGTTGTTAAATACATTTTTAAATAGCGCATTTTCTTCATGTAGATGATATTTTTATTCATTTTCCGTCATAACAGGATTACTCCTGGTCTCCATTGGGAACAGGAACCTACTGTCTAACATTATCCTCTTATGACTGCTGTCTACTGGGAGTCTACTGATATGTTTCATGCTCTTTTCTGTGCCGAATTTACTCTTTGAAATATATTCAGTTAAACGATTGATAAGTTTATGATCTTGTATGATTTTAGAAAGGGCTACTGATACTGCTAACTGGCAAGTAAAGTGCACAAATGTGCTCTAAATCTTTAAATTAATTATTAGTAAAGAAGTGACAAAAAATCTTTAAAATCGGAAGGAAGATTTTTGTTTTGGGATAAAATACTTCCCAAAATTGAGAGGTAAAGTCCGAAATGCAGAAAAGAATGAACAAAATGCTGAATATCAGTTAGCATAAAAAATATATATATCTGTGGTTACCGTGAACTGGAACGTTATCACCAAGTTCCACAGTTCCATTCATATTCCAGGAACATAGGGTTATACACCCTTTAGTGATCCCTGATCTATAGTTATCACCACTTACATTGACACAAAAGATAACCAGTAACAGTGCAAGTTTTTGCTAAAGTATTATTCCTTATTTCAGAAAAGCTTTTAACAAAATCTTAGTTCACTAGCATCGAGTAAAACAATTTTCGTTCCCGAATCATCTCCTACTTGTAAAGGTGGAAGTTATTTACTCATTTTATTCCATCTCACTTTTCTCATTAACAAAAGAATGCTTCGTTCAGTGCTTCGCCATCAAAACAAAAATCTTTTAGTTTATCTGTCTCACGTAAAGACCACAACTCAAGAATTCCCCTGTAGTTTTTAAGAGGCGGCGCGGCGTTTCAAACTTTTGACGTCGGAGAAAATTGTTCGTCACGGAATTATCGTTACTTTCACATCAAAATCACCCAAGGATTTTGCTAATAAACTTTTTTGATGCTAAAAATAAATCTTAATTGGCTGTAGAAAGTTTCCAGAAATGGTTATTCTTCTAGAAAGTAATTTTTGAAAAAAGTAATTTTTCCCACAATCTCAAAATACTATTCAACTTTGAAACTAGTAAACTCAATTTTGCATAGCAAGAGACAAATTTCTGATCGGCTCTAGCAAAACAAAACTAAGGTCGTATGATAATTCAAGTACCCATTTTGTGTGATGATTAAATTCATACTCGTAAACTATATGAAAAATGTTTGTTTACATTTTCATTTCAAGATCTATTGAGTGTATTTAGTCTGTCAGAAATGAAAAAAAAAATCTAAAATTGCAAAGAAAATGGTTACGTTCTTGAAAACTTCAATTGGAACAAAAAGTATTCACTTAACATCTCATGTTGCATTTAGTTTAATATTTCTTTTTTGCGAAGGTAAATAACTGAAAATTTTCTATTTGAAATTGTGTGCTTAAAATGCCAAAGGGGAAAAAAATGATTTTCAGTTAACTATATGAAAGTTGACAAGATGACCAAACTTCAAAACGAATAATTTACAAGAAATCCCCCCCCCCTCCCCCAAAAAAGCTCTCTGTTTAACGACTTTAAAGGGACCACAAAAAATCGTCCTTAAGTAAAATGCTTTTAACACTATAGTGGGCCATCTGGGACTGTGAAAAGCCGTCGTTAAATAGAGCGTCGTTAAACAGAGAGCCAACTGTATAAACAAGTACCTTAAAGATTTCACCGATAGTTGCGCGCAGATAAGCTAGTGTTCAGTGAGTGTGGCAATGTTCTTTTATATAAATTGCTAAAATAAATTTATTTGTTGCAGTTAACAACTACTAAACAGTTATATTATGATTAAAAAGAATCTTGTTTCCGTAATCAATGCAACACTTAGTAGAATAAGCAACGTTTCTTTCAATATTGCATCAAAAAGAAGTGAATAAAACTTATATCGAAGTGAAACCCGGAAGAAATGCATCTTAAACATTTCCTCAGAGGGTGACAAAAAATTGTTGGATTTGTTTTTCTCTGTCCCGTTGCTTGTTTTTTGTAGAAAAATATATTTTCTTTTTGAAAAATGTCGTAAACATGAAACAAAGTTATATTTTTTAGGCTGACCGATTTCTATTTCCTTTCAAAGTTGTGTAGGAAATACTGTATAATTTTCTGTAAAAACTTTAAAGAGGCAACTTGCTCAAAAGTTAAAACAGCAGCAACAACAATATTATTTTAAGCAAGTAGATATTAGTACTTTATTTATATTACATCAGAACTTTAGGATTATATAGAATGTGTTAATTTCATTTTCAAAAAGGTGCATTTACTTAGATATTGTCTTTGATGGAAATATCTATTTCTTCTCCTCATGTACAGATGATGAATTGCTGGAGTTGGCTAAAAATGTTGTCTAACAAAATTTGAAAAGGAAAAGGGATATACTAAAACTTTACTCAAATTCAATTGCAAACAGAACAAAATTGAGTAAAACGTTTAAAAAGATATTTTACTTAAGCTATTTTTCTACCTTGTATTCTTTATTTTCATAAAATTAATACTTCAGTCAATCTTTGAGGGCCTGTAACGTCACACCCAATTTCACTGACGCCGCATAAATCTTCAGGACGTTGATGGTTAACAAGCCTGAATTTCTTTCTTAGAATGGGGAGGAGAGTTACTTGATCATAAGAGTTTCTATATGTATATATCAGGATCGGCAGCACCGCGTAAACATGAGGAATCTGGGGTCTAAAACCCCCTCCTCCCAATTTCGCTATAACTCTTCTCACCTTCCCCAAATAATGAATAAATATTTTTAAAAAACTCTGTCTATTTACGATAATTTTTCACACCTACATTAAAAACAAGAGCATTTAGTGTAAATTAGTGATGTTCCGGATATCCGTATCCGCAGATATTCGAGGGAAAATAAAGATCTGTATCCGTATCCGTTACTTTTTTGACGGATCTTAAACGGATCACTTCTATTCTAAAAATTTTAAATATTTGAATGAAAGACTCTTAAATTCCGTTTAAATTCGGTTTTATTCCCTACTTAAATTTTAAGGTATCATTTCAGAAGCCAATTTGTACCCCCCCCCCCCCTCCGTTGCAAAAATGAAGATGAAATAAGTTTTAAAAGTGTGTATCAGTGTGTCTTTTTGTGGCATCGTAGCTCCTAAACAGATAAACCGATTTTGATTGTTCATTTTTCGTTCAAAAGGTGACTTGATCGAAAGTGTTCTTAGCTTGGCCTCGTTTTTGTAGAAATTTAACTGCCAGAGACATTAATTAAAAATCGATTTAACGTTTTTCACAATTAGGGTAGTAAAAGTTGACACGTACGTTAAAAATGTTGGCCCTAATTGAAAGAACAAAGTTTTCTGCGTTTGATATTTATTTGAAACTTCTAACTGATATACAGTAGGAGCTATAATTTTGTTAAGTAAATTTTAACTGCAATTCTAAGACTTTATACGCGTGATTGGTAGCGATTTCATAGTCGGAAGATAAAAAGAAAAATCTCAATGGCTTAACATTTTTACCTGCTGTCAGTTCATATTTGTTAACAAATGTGTAATCTGACCCGCGAAATTCATCTTAATATGAGGTCGGCTCTCTGAGACATGTTTTTAATTTTTTATTTAATATTAGTTTTCGTTATTGATTTGGGGCTTCCGTTACGTATTCTTCATTTTTGTTTTTCTCGGCATCCTTCCAAAAAAGTGAGACTAGATTCTCTATTGCATTTACTGTTTGTAAAGGTGTTTCCGGCTCTATTTCGTCGGTCGGAGTAAGTTCGGTGGAATGGGTCAGCGCTGCATTTATGCTGAAATAAAATGCAAAAAATTATTTCTAGCCTGTCCAGTAGCAGCTTTACACTCTTGTTCCTGTATCCTACATCTACCGAGCAAAATAGAAATAATTTTTCACATTCCATCTACATCTAAGAATTAATGCAGCGCTGGCCCATTCCTTCCAACTCTCACTCAATTTTAACGGAGATTTCTATAAAGAGTAATCATAGTCTTGATTATATTTTTGCCGCAGTTGACATTTTTTGAAGAAACTGCCATTATTCTGACGGGAGTGCCTTCCGTAACAAATTTTACACTTGGATAGTTGAATTGGGTAAAAAAAAATTTTGAGATCCGTATCCGCGGATCTTGACACTAATGATCCGGATCCGTATCCGCGGATGTGCTTTTTTAACGATCCGGCACATCACTAGTGTAAATAACATGGCTACAAGACCAGACTTGTACTCTTGTATCCACACTAAATGCTCTTGTTCCAGACAAGAGCATTTAGTGTAAGTGCATTCGGTGTACCAACATGTATGAAATTAATGTCCTCGCTCCATTAGTAGAACTGTTTTCAGCAGTCTACGACGCAAAGATTAAAAATCAAAAAATAGTCTGCAGGATAAACCGACATTAGACTTATCTTTATTATTCTAATACGCCATCATAAAATCTTTAAAAATATGATGCTAATAAAAGTACATCTCATTTGTAAATTATATCTCAGAAAAAAAAACAGTATAGACCAGAAAAAACATTAGTTGAAATTGTGATTTTTTTTTTCCTTTGAAAATTTTAGGTCCTTTTCTTCATTAGTAAGAGAATCTGCAGACTTTCTCAACAAGCCCGTCATTTCAATCTTTCCAGGGGAATGTATATTCAATGCATTTTTATCTAAAAACAACAAAAATCCATCAAATTATATACAATAATATTAATTTTTCAAAACCAGGTGAGATTGACACCTTCTAACCCCCAAAAAACCATTTTTTTGGAGTGATTAAAAACCGTCAATTACACTGATTAACATGATATTTTTCTTGAAAATTTTTAACAACTTTAAGTAGCCCTGCCTACTTGTGAGAATTAAGAAAGTACTCATAAAAAGTAAAGTTGTTTCTCATTTCAGAGATATACTCGCATAAATATATTTAAAAAGCCATTTTTTGGTATTGAAAGTGCTTTGTTTTTACTGAAATCTCATCATGAAAGTGATGGTCGGTGCCATTTAGATGGTTTCGTTAGACGCTATGTCGCAAAATAAATTCTATCGTGGACTTGAAGTAAATAATTCATTTGCCTAGTATTTCTTCATCTGAAAAAATGGCCTTTTTAGGCGAATTCGTGAGCATATGCAGAAAAAATATGAGATCATTAATTAAAATTGCCATTAAACATAATTTCAGATATGGAATTGATGAACAAAAGTATAGAAAACGTGGTTTTAAGCTATACTTGGTCGATTAACGGTAATGACTCTCATGGCCCCTTTCTGGATCCGCACATGATGAAAGTAAACTTATAATAACTTGAAATCGCTATTACTTGTGTTGAAGTTGTTGATTTCAAATAGGAAAACTTGTATAGGCGAAATTAAAATAAATTTACATTCTCATGGGAAGCAATAATGGGCGACTACTAATAGTTCTTCAAGAGAGAACTTTCTGAACGAAAATATCAACAAAAACAGGTACTAATGCACTTGATTTAATACACTTAAAATGCGCTCGACTGTAAAAAAATGTATGCCAATACACTGCATCTAAGTTAAAACTTTTAATGCGTACACTCTAGAACTGATATCGTAAAAACATTTCTGCCATTATTTTGATGTACCTTTTAGAGTATAAAACCAAAATATTAGCTTTACATTTTAGAAAAAAAGAAAAAGCAAATTTTCGACCAGCTGTTATTTTTTTTTTTTCGATGTACACGTTGTACTAGAGTGAGAGCAAAGGTCTTATATAGGATAGTTTTTTTTTTCTTTTCAGTCAAATACACTAAAAAAACTGATGTGGTGCAGAATTTACCTTAAAGTTATTCTGGAATCAGGTAGCAAACTTCGTTCAATATCATTGTTAAAGTTGTGACAACCATATTGAAACATTTAAACGTTAAATAGTAGAACCTTTCAATAAAGGACGCTAAGCGGACCGGACCGCTTGTCCGTAAAATATAGGTGTTTTTTTTTTCTGCGGAAGTAGATGACTTTTGCATATATAATAGTAGTAAGATTATCCATAGCAGTCTGATTGTTCTGTTCATTAATATGTAGAAAATGCAAGCACGCGTTGTAGCGTACTATACAGTAAACTCCCGATTATCTGCGGAACAGGGTGGTATAGTAACCGCGGATAAGCGAAAACCGCAGATAATCCGAATAAAAGAAAAAAGAACGATACTACTGTATACAATAGCTAAAAAATATGAATAACACTCACACATACATTTAAATTTTTGCTAAAAACATAACTGCATTCCATCTACTAACATTGAATGTAAAAAATATACATATGTAAAAGCTAAAAACGAACAATAACACGATCATAAGATTAAAAAACATTTAATGATCGTTAAAAAAAAAGAGTGAAAAGACCCGCGGATAAACCGACCGCCGAAAAACGGGAGTATGCTGTAACTAACTTGATTTTTCTGTGTGTATAGGGGGGAGGGGGCGCCGTCAGCTCTTCGGCGGCCCTGAGAGTAAGAAAAGGAGGGGGGTGGGAGATCCTTTAAATCCCTAACAATCTTAGCAATTTATTTTCGGCTTTTTTTTTTTTTTTTTTTTTTTTGCATTGGCCATCGGCTATTTAGAGAAAAACAATCGGTCATCGGCAGTCAGCCATCTTTGAACAATCGGCCAAAAAATGTCATCGTCGAGCTCTAATCACTGGTGACCTGCCAATTACTGGGGGCGTTACCCTACACTTTTTTGCAGTTAATGTCAAGACAAACTTTTACTGGTTAATTTTTGGACAAAAAGCGAAACTTTGACTTCTAATAAATTCGATATTTCCAATAAATTTATACATAATTTTTTGAAATGTAACTCTGTGACTGTCCCTTAAATAGAATGTCCCTTATTAGAAGCAAATGCATGAAGGTTCCTATTCGAAGGTACTGGGACTGAAAAAATATCCCTTAAATAGAGGTGTCCCTTATTCAGAGGTGTCCCTTAAAGGAGGTACAACTGTATATTAAATGGGAATGACGTAACTCAGCTGTTAAATTTTACCAAATTTTGAGCTAAGTATACAAAATGACACTAGTTTTCGTGAAAATAATAATTGATGAATCTTTGTAGTTTTTATTTAATCAATGCAAATATTTTTTATCTATTTCGTAAAATTCTTAGTTTTACTGAAACTAAAAATCTCTCTACTAATCAAACACTGCATACCTTGTCTTGTATATACGATTTGTACTTCGCTTATCGCCCTAAAAAAATTTGTTTACACCAAAAATAATAAATTATCGTGTAAACAAAAGCTCAATTTCTCGTTGGTGTGAACAAACAAATATTAGTTATTACCTGAAAAGGGGATTTAGTCTTCAGGAGATAAAATTGTTTACTTGAGTAATATGAAGTTCATAATAAACATGAAAAAAAAAATTCATTCGCCAGTGTTTAATTTGATAAAAAACAGAAAAAAACTAGTTGAAAAAAAGGAAGAATTTGAAAAAGCTTTAGATGCAAGTACAAGAAGAATAATAAGAAATCAAGCTCACGATAAAATAATAAAATTGTTGCATCAATGGTTTTATAAATATGCTTTTACTGTGCTTTTATTACTTTGCAAATGAAAGAATCATTCAGCGGAAAAAGATGCGATAAATTTCAAAGCTATAAGATGCTTTTTAATTTGAACAAAAAAAAAACATACTATTTCCCCCCCCCCCCTCATGGAAAAACATTGGGAAACTTAGAGATTCGTTTAAATTTTCGAATTCTTTATGTAGGTGAATGTGAGGCAAAGTTTTAGATAACTGAATTTTTTCGAAATGAATAAATCGGAAATTCGGTTTGAAAATTACAGTACAGAAAGAAAGTACATTGTATTTTATAATAAAACTTGCATTGAAACAGTACATTATTATTTTTGGCAGTAAATTTGATTCTTAAAAAAAAGTGGAAATTTTTCACTTTTTTTCTCCAGGGGCAAAGGGAGGAATAAAATATTTTTCCAACGAAATATTCTTTATTCGATTATAAAACGTATTTTTGATCAAAAGAATCAGTAAATAAAAGATTGAATGAATAAATGAAAAGATAATGAAACAATAAACGAATGATTGAATGAATAAATCAACTAATGTATGAAGAAAAAAATGAGCTAATAAAAGAACGAATCAATAAGAAAATAATTGAATAAATGAATAAATAAATGAATTATTAAATGAATGATTGTAAGTGCATTGATTAATAAATAAAAACGTAAGTGATTTACATTAAATGATTGAGTGAGTATAATATTTAAACAAAATATTTCACTTTACACCATCCACTTTGCCCCGTATGTACTCGATTATTTGTACAATTTATTTAAAATACAAATTGGCATAATCTTAACTAAATAAATAGTGCATTGGGTATTAGGAGGTCTCAATTAATATTAAAAATGGTAATAACAAGAACTTTATTATTTAATATTGAGAAAAATTATTTTTAACTTACAACAAAACATTACAATATGAGTATCATTTTTTTAAATTGCTTGTATTTGCAAATGATTTTAACCTTCGACGGTGTTTTCTTCCTGACTGGAATAGACTGCATATGGTACTATATAGTTAAAATAATACCAGATAGGTGGAGCTGAAAGCAGAGTAAATATTTCTCCTTTTCACTTTGCTCCGCTATTTCACTTTGTCCCATGTTTCCCTACATATTTGGCAGTCATTGCTCAGATAATCATTTAAAATAATTTCATTGAAGTTTTGAAAATAATATCTTAATCTTAATGAGCAAATAAGTACTATTCAACCTGTTTTCCAACCTCTAAACTACTCCTATTTTCTTGATATTTTTTGTGTCTGTTTAAAATTTACTAGGGTGCATCCAAGGATTACCCCACTATCCCCTGCTTGGTTTCACTCACCAACCCTCAGAACTGTGTGCGTTCGTTTCTTGTTTCGAGCTAGCTTCACGTGCAGATCGGCTGGGCTACGGTAACGTGGCCAGTGGGAAAGATAAACGTAAACTAATGCAGTTTTCGGCGGATTATTTTCCATTTTTATGTAACTGTTAATGTATTTTAACGGCTTTTTTTTAATTTGGTGTGGACCTTATTAAATTTTAATAGAACTTTTAGTAGTTTTTCGTGGCTTAATTTTTTTACTTGGTGAACCTTTCACATTTTAATGCAACATTTATAATAGACGACTATGGCATTGCTAAAGGTTTCCTAATTCGCCACGACCACATCACAATAACTAATATTTTAGCCTATACGTGATCCAAATAGCAGAAAAAATGATATTCTGTCAAAACCAATGTTCGTCATATCATATAACTCTCCAAAATTAATGATCATCCCAAAACTCACGCACTTCAGTTGTACTTCAAAAATAATATTCTGGAAAATTAAAACGGAGAAGACGGCTCTCCTTCAAGTTTTCTACAAAAGTCATCGAATCAAGCTCCTATATGCTTACCAAATGTTGCCAAAAAGAATGTTACTGAAATTAAAATTAAATGTTTCGTTTTTAAAAAGAACAAGACATTAAACAAGACTAAAAGTTCCATTAAAAAAGAAAAACATCCGCTAAATAACTGAATAAAACCTTTTGAAAATCAAAAACATATATATTAATACATTTAAAAAAAAAAAAACAAAAGATGTTACATTAAAATGTAAGGTTAAAGCATGTAGAACAAAAAATGACAAAAAAGCAATTGTAAACTTTTTGCGAATTTGGCAAATTCTTCCATGTTATAATCCTCTGCTATACTATTATTCAGTTTGAGAATTCACATAATTTTGCTTTCGCTAGGTAAGACTATTTTGACGAAGACATAAAGATATTTTGGATAGAATTACGACAACGTGATAATGCTTTTAAAATCTGGACATAAAGCCGTTCTAAAATCTCCATTGAGGCTTTAAAAAAATTAGAAATTAATTATTCCGTAAAATAACGAATTCCATTAAAATATAAAATAAACCGCCAAGTACATTTTGAAAATCCGCTGAACTACATTAAGAATTTAATTACGTTGTCGAACAATGCGCCAACTTCATTACGTATCAATCTCGCCCAGAGACCATGGTACCTTAACGCAGCAGCATTTTGGTGTTCCCAACCATCCGTTTCTATTCCAAGTCAAACTAAGAAAAAAAATAATCAATTTGATGACTGATTAATATAATAAGAAAACCCTTAAAAAACTTTTATTTGAAAAATTTCTAAATCCTGGAATACACAGTTCCATGCTTGCTTAGGTTCAGTCATAAAATTGATTTCTTAGAGGCATTGACAATTAATTAATATTATTTAGGTTTTTTGTCAGACAACGATTAAAAAACAGGCATGTGTTGACATTTCTGATTGGCTGTTTAGTGGATCTAATTGTTATCTCATCTGTGAATGGCTACCTGTGTGCATTCTCGTTTGTTTTTTACTATTTTTATGGAAAACACAGCAGAAAAGAACCTGCTTCTTCTGAATGTTATATATATATATATATATATATATATATATATATATATATATATATATATATATATATATATATATATATATATATATATATATATATATATATATATATATATAGAGAGAGAGAGAGAGAGAGGAAGGTATAAAAAAAAACTGGTATATTTGTTCTCTATAGACACTATAGCGATGTCGGTTTTCGTTTGTTTTTTTTTTTTTACCCACAAAAATTCTTAAAATAAAACAAACTGCATAAATGCTTTGAAATGAAACATATGATTTTTTTTTGATACGTAAAATGTGCGTGTAGTTGATGAGAACGTTAGAAATTTCTTTTCTGGGCAAAATTTTTCAAATTGTAGATATGCATTTCCAATTTAGTTTGATTCAAGTATAAAACAAAATTTTCACTAAGTTTTAATGTTTTTCTTATAATTATGCGGTAATATAGATTAGTTATTACAAAAAACGATGAATATGAATTTTGATTCAGATAAAATTCTGTGAACTCATAAATTGCAAAGATTACTTAGTAGATAATATCGGTGCACATTTTGATTACCCGTGTCGAAAATTCACGAAAAGACTATATTTTACCGAGAATCACAAAGAGTAATATTTAAATTGTGTAATAATTTTTCTTTTGCATATAAAAAAATTAAAATGATTATCAAATGTTTAAATTGGATTAAAAATTATTTAAATGCATTTGTGAAAAATGATTGATAAATATCATAAAGTTTCGCACATAAAAGAATTTCGAAGCTCCAGGGCATATTTCAGCCCAATTTGCATTTCATTTGCACTTTTCTGACGATTTACAGTCTCTTTTGAAAGGTGAGTTTTATTCTCAATGTTATATGAATATGGTTTCTGAAATGGGGAAAAGTGCTAGAAGAATTTTAATCAAAAAGAACACAGTTGTAGTTTTTTTTTTTTGAGGTGTTTAATTCAAAAGCAACGAGAGAAGAAATAATTCAGAGGAATTACCACAAATGAAGCATAACTTAAGGCAAATGTGAGGGGTTGTTCACAAATGATGCCAGGCTTTGAGACGGGAGTGGGGTTTCGTGAAATCGCGACATTTTGTGACACCAGGGGGAAGGGAGTGAGAGGAAGTGCGACATCACACATTTCAGCGGAACATGTGATATAGCTGAACATGTGAAAAGGGAAGGAGATGGGTAAAGGAAGAAAAGGGGAAGAGGGTCAAAAATGAGGAGACAAGAGTGGAATCATGTATGGACAACACCTCATATAAAACCACCAGTACGTTCCATTGCACCAGTAGTTGACATTTGGGTCAAGAAAAAATAAATGAGCAAGGGAAATTCTAAAATTAAAGAAATACAAGATTGCAAAAGGATGTTCAAATTTGCAATGCTTACCTTTCAGTTTATTCTTAGCTGATCTTTTGTCTTGTTCATTTACTTTTTCTTCATAAGGGTCAACTACTGGTAGTTTTACCTTAATTTTCATTTTAGTAAAATTCTTAGATGAGCTGTTTATACGAAAAATCTTAAAGCGGTTAAGAATTTTAAAAGTATTTTTTTCTGAAAAAACATGGGCTTTGGCCATTTTTTAAACAATTTGACAAAATTTAATATTTTTTAACAATTATTTTAATTGGTGCGATGATTGAAATTTATTTTTTTCGCTTCTGCACACGACACCACAAGTGATGAAATGCCATTCACTGATGCCATTAGCACACAGCGCAAATTACCATAACCTGAAAACGCGGTTGACAGCAAAGAGTAAACATTTAGCTCGTTAATGGAGTAGTACGCCAAATTACATCACTTGTGACATCATAAAAACCACGCCTTGTTTTCAAAATCTGACATTATAAAAAATAAAATAAAAAATAACAATTGGGAAAATAAAAGTTTTTTTTTTTCTGGCTCCACGTTTTTTTTTTTTTTTTTTTTTTTTTTTTTTTTTTTTTTTAATCAATTTTAGTGAATAAACGTAGTACTTTTGATTGAAGGAAGCAACACCATTACTCAAGATCTGATGAATATTTTAAAGTATGGTTTCAATTTCGTGTGAAATGAATTTCTTTTTATGTATTTTAAACAATATATATTTTAAATATGAATTCGAGTTGACTTTCCAGATGTCTCGTTATATCTGTTTACGTCGGTCATCGATTAAAGCTGTCAAAATAACGATACATACTCCCCCAGTTACTGTAAATAACTTACTTTAAATAGAACTTCATTTCTATTAAATGCGGGAAAATGACATCCTACTGTTTATTGCAAACATTGTTTCTGAAAATGGATTTAGGGGAGTTGAAAATGATGTTTCATAATTTCAAAACATATTTAACAAATCAACATCTCCTGATCGCGTTATCCAAAGCCCATATTTAATGTTGCCTGCAATTACTCTAGCTGTATGATATCGAAAATGGTGCAATCAATATGTTTGAAATTCACTACCAATTTAATGCTACTCTATTCAAATACTTCAGTTAGCCTGCAACAGTTAAATAAACCAGTAAAAGTAAATAACTTTAACGATAAAGTTTTTATTTGTTTATTTTTATTGCACTTAAATTATGTATTAAGAAAAGATTCTATATATACTAGAAAATCGCCCGTCAAGGTATGACGGGTGAAAATTGCTTCTACATTTGAACAAGAATTGATTTGCTTGCCTGTTTGGTGATATTTTGATAGTTGAAATTGTAAACCTAACTCCAGTATATTAACCTTTAACTCCTGAGGTTATTGTGGAATTTTTTTCGTTTCTTCATTCTCGTGAAATGGCACAGTCTTACCAATAAAACAGTGAAGTTACCGGATCGAGTTCAGCCTTGTCACGATAAGGCCTTTCCCTGCATGTTAAACATTACCAAAACATATTACCAAATTATCATGCAGTGGCGCAAGTTTCATTGTTGAAACTCGCGGGTTACTCGATCATTGGCTATTATATATATGAGGTTTAAAAACAACGTAACGTCAAAGAAATTGTGAAATTCTGTCTGTGGTGGGCTTCGTACTGGAGACCCCGTAGCATTTAAAAACACGAAAATTTGTACAAAACAATTTGGGCCCCGGGGAATAGTAACTTTTTGTTTTATTAAATTACGTTTTTTGCTAAATTTTCACATAAATTGCCTATTGAATGCATGAAATATTTCCCACACCCCTTAACATCCTGTCATTCAAAAGGGCCTTTTTTTCTGCATCAGGTTGAGCTTGTTCCCGTTTTCTCAATTAATTACGACAGCAGATATAAGGATTTCTAAATTAGTAAAAGTCCTAGCTCAACATAATTGAAGCACGGGGCTAAAAAGCAAAATATTTATAACGCCCATGAATTCAAAAGCGACTTTTCTAAAGTACAATATGGCTATTTTGCTATGTACAAGAGGTCCTTAAGCTGTGAAATTTGGTATAAGTTAGTTTGGACCGTAGAAGAGGAATGCACTTTGACGCGGTTTTTATTTATTTTTTATTTTATTTTTTAATAATTTCTTTCCACGTATTTTTATGGTTTTTTTTTTTTTTTTTTTTGGTCTTACGGTTAGAGCGCGATTTAGTTTTTTCATTCATGTAATAATCTCTGTACTGAAACTCTTTTTTCTTCGGGACGAATGACAGATTTTTATTTTGTTCTAACTGTAACTTGTATTTTAACCTGATTCTTCTAGACAGGCTCTTTAAATCTTCTTGGACCAATAAGATTGCGAAGCAATCCTTAAGAGTTAGTGAGCGGCAACGAGCAGGGGGCGGAACCAGCTTATGTTTTTAAAAGGGGGTTCTAGGAGCCCCCTAGAGTTTCTCATTTTTCCTCTAGAAACTGTCCTCGTGTTTGAAATAATTCCTACAAAATAAATTATTTGTAAAATTTGCTCTTTGCCCAATATACGAAGTCTCTTCTTTTTGTATGATATACAACAGGAGTTCTCAACCTGGGGTGCCCCACTCATTCTTTAGGGGGTGTAGAAGAATTCCAAGAGAGGAATGAAGGTATAACATATTAAAGCAAAACTTGCTATCATTTACTCTTTAGTAACATGTAAATGTTTTCGACATTATCGCCATTTTATGAGGTTTTTAGAGAAGTTTTCTGCCACTCATTTTTAAGATTTCAGCATATATAAAGTAAAAAATATCGAACTGGACTTTGAAAGTGACCTGAATTTTGCTTTGTCGCGATCTAATATTAAAATTTTTAAGAAAACTCCGACTGAGTCGCAAATGTAGAATTAAGAGGAAATACTGAAAATCCTTTTAAAAGCCTTATACAGTGGCTCTCATAAGTGTTCGTACACCTACGACTTTCACTGAAATAGGACCCTCTCCATTGTTTCGAATTAATATTTCTGAATAGGTATTTAATTATAAGATCTATGATCAATTTTCAACAAAACTACATGAATTTTTTTAAAAAAATATTAAAACTTAATTTTTTTTAAATTAAAAACCAAAAAGTGCCGGAAATTTTATGTCACAAAAGTCTTCGTACACTTTAAAAAATGTCTATATATTATTGAATAATCTAACTTTGTATGAAGTTATTATTTAGTAGAATATCATGCAGTATCAACAACACTTTTTAAACGTCTTGGAATAGATTTCATCTTTTTATGTCTTTTTTGCGTAATTTCTGTGTAAGTGTTCAACCACACTTCGTGTCTTACTGTTTCTAGCTCTATTTTCGTTTCAAAGCCATATTTTCGTAATCTAGCCTCCAGATATCTCTAAATATGTTACATTAAGTTCAAATCTGGAGATTGAAGGGGTATTTTCTAAACTTTAGGACAATTTTTGAGGCACTAGACGCAAACGTTGAAAATCGTGTGCTTCTTATCGTTATCTTGATAAAAAACAAAGTTGTTTCCGATAACCAAATTTTTGGCTAAGAGTTTAAAATTAGTTTTTAAAACATTTAAACGAACAGCACTAATCATTATTTCATCAAAAAATTCCAAACTACCAAGTCCTAATGATGATATGCACCCTCGCACTAGAACACCTTCGCCGTCCTGATTCACTGGTCCAACTAAGTTCTTAAGATTAAGTTCCTAATTTTTTCTTCTACTTACAATTATACAACAATTCAACCAAAAATGTTGAATTTATTTTTATCTGAAAGTAAGACGTAATTCCCAAACGTTTTGAGCTTATTTATCATTGATTTTGCGACGAAAAACGTAAGCTTTCTGTTTTTCGCACGACCAAGAAAATTTCTGCAGGATGAGGTCCCATTTAATCCCGCTAATCAGAGAATGTGGCGAACAATTTTAGAGGAAAATTAAATGTAAAAACTTTCATTTAACTGTGCAGAAACTTTTACAGCACTCAAATGTGTATTTTTCACAAATTTTTTAACTGTAAATCTCTGATCACGTTTTGTCAACTTTGCCGGTTGACCTTTTCTTACCTTGTTTTCGGTCCGATTCTTTTCTTTAAAGCATTTTATCAAGCACTTGACTATAGAATGGAATAAAATAACTAATTTAGAGACATTTCAAACCAATTTAGCGCCATGTGAGGAAAAAATTCAAATTTCGAATGGTGTTTGGTTTTTTACGAATACCAGCCATTTTAAAGTAATAAGCACAATATTAAGGAATAAATAAACAAAAAATTCAAGCTAAATGATTTTTAAGGGTCAACACAATGCAAAAATAATAAAAAAAACGACATATGATAGTTTTAATCACGAATTCATTCAAAAATATTTGAGTCTACGATGACTTTTGTGGCGTATTATTTCTCTGTCTTTTCGTTTTTTAACTCATTTCAAAAAGAAAATCCGTCAATATTTTTTAAAAACTACAGGGTTTTATTTAGAATGACATAGGAATGATGTAAAAAAATATTGGACATTATATTCGAATTCAGTTTCGAGTTATTTTGGTTTTACTAAAAAATTTCAAAGTGTACGAACACTTTTGGGAGCCACTGTATATTGAAAATCAATTTCAAGTATTTCATTTGCTAACAAATAGAAACTGACAACAAATAAAAATTTTAAATCATTTCGTTTTCTTTCCTTGTCAGCCAACAATGAATTCGGTTACTAATCGCTGAATAAAGGCTTAGCTGTATTTAAAATCTGTTTAAAAAACATTATACATTTCGAATTCTATGTAACACGGAAGTTCCACACGCATTTTATCAGACGCAAAAAAAAATTACACTTCATTTTTTTGCTAAGTTGTTAAATTTTTAAATATATTTTTACTGCAAAAATCGCCAAAAACGTTTTTAATTAATATTTTCGTCAATAAATATCATTTAATGACGCAACCTAGCTAAGAACACTCTCGCTCAACTCTCTTTTCGAACATTTTTTTTTTCAAAACCGATCCATCCCTTTAGGCGCTAGAGTACCCCCCCCCCTAGACAGACACACAGATAACAGACACGCAGGTACACAGATACGTCAAACTTATAACCCTCTTCCTTTGTGTGTCGGGGATTAAACAAAGGCATCTGTCCCACTGATGTTGTGAAACTAACTAGCAACTAACTACCTACCTTCCTCACTAAGATTCCTGAAATTAATTTGTGTTTACTGATTTCATTATTTGATTTCATGTAATCTAATGCTCAAAATAAAGCTGTGTGAGGTTTAATTTAAAATTTTGTGTAAGAAATTACATATTTTACAATTCAGTTCGCTGTCTCAGCCTGTAACCAACTTCCGTTACAAATTCTGTCTGTACTACTCTACGTTGACCACATAATGGGGGGAGAGGCTTGCATTTACATCAGTATTCAAAGGGGGGCGCAGAACCAGAAAGGTTGAGAAGCCGTAATATATGGTATAAGGACAAAATCTTCAAAAACAGACTGAAAAGTAACAACTTTTCGAAACACAAAGTAATCACCTGACTATAATCCTTTATTTAAAAAACTTTAAGTTGTACGAAAGGCAAATTCAACAGATAACTGACTGATAAATTCGAAGCAAAACCATAAGCATTTTGTGTCATTAAGCGCCAAATATACGTTATTTTAAAAGTATTATCCTCAGGTTCATTGTTCTTTTGAAGCTAAATTTATGTCGTGAGAAAAATCCCAAAATATATTTTTGATGATTTTTAAAAGAATAGTTAAAAACATGGTACATTATTGACATTAAAGCACTCTACATGTGTCAACCAGTTACCATGTTTTTAACTATTTTTTAGAATTCAACCAAACCGTATTTTCAAAGTTTAATTACACTATTAAATTTGGCTCTAAAAGAACATTTAACGAGAAAAAGTATGCTATTACACATAATAGGCAATGATCGAGTAATGCTCCTGACATAACCAACAATGAAACTCGTGTCACGGCATGATAATTTAATAATATGTTTTGGTAATGTTTAAAATGCAGGGAAAGGCTTTATTGTGACAAGGCTGAACTGGTTCCGGTAACTTAACTGTTTTACTGGTAAGATTCATTTTAAGAGAGTGAAGAAACGAAAAAGTGGTCAACCATGAACGCTGTGTACTGGAGTTTAAAGTTAATCCACTGCAGTTAGTTTTAAAATTTCAACTATAAAAATATCACCAAACAGGCAATTGCTTCGTTCAAAAGTGTAGAAACAATTTTCACACGTCATACCTTGACGGGTGATTTTCTAGTTTTTTAAATAATGTATACTTTGGGCAGAACGGGAAAAATGCTTATATTTTTGCTTTGGAAATGTAAATCAGTTACCCGTGGAATTGCTTTTCCGGAAAATTCAAACTTTAAGTTTCATTTATAAAATTATTTTTTTTATCTTTTTCTCTTCTAGGCTAAATGTTAAATTTATGTCTAAAACATAGATACATAGGGAAGTATAAATACAAGAGCCGGTAAAGGAAGCATAAAATATCGCAAACATTCCTACGAAGAGCAACACTTAGCGCATTAAAGAAATTAGATTAGCACTACCTTTATGAAATTGCACATGTAAACATCATTATTTCCAGCCACATTTCATTCATTTCTAATTCCATGCATCCTATTACTCAAATAAGCGCATGTAATGTTATTACGCCGAACAAATGCTCGATGAACACTCACTCCAAGCAAAATCATTTTTATCGTTGGGAATAATAATTAATCTCGACCGTAACTGTCCCTCTCGCGCGTCAAACATTCTTTCATTCATAAAATGAGTTACAGAACTGAAAGTTTTCCATTGGAGTTGCTGTGTTATTATTTATAATTAGAGAAACATATTAGGATTTATAGAGAAACATATTTATCAAATCCAAATCAATTTATTTTTTGGATTTTATAATAGAGGTAAAACATACTTCAAGTTCTCCGCCCACAAAATGTTTCTAGACACTCGTTTGAACTATCTTTGGTGTAAGACTTCATTTTTGCTTTCTTTTTTAAATTAACAGTGCTGTTCCGTTAATTAGTGATAAAAAAGAATTTAGATTAAGCTTGTTTCGGAATCATTTTTTTTTTCATGTTCCTTTGATTCTTTTAATTCCAATTAAGACCATGTGGTATTTTAATTTCTACCATGCCCATGAAACCAAAACGCCGAGTAAAAATGTTGTTGATGCTCTCCAAGAGTTTTCACAATAGCCGTTCCGTAAAAGCATTTTCGACGTGATTAGAGGGATTCATTCCAAAAATAGCTTTGCAGTCTGATCAAAATACGAAAGAAAACAACTTTCGAAATTCCAGTGATTCTGTTGACTTTGATACTAAACGCCTCATTTAAGTTTTAGCTCCTGTATTTCCTTTTTTTCTTCATAGCTTTAAAAATTCAAAATAATTGCAAATATCTTTGAGGACTATTTGCTTGTTCTAAAGTTTGAAAAAAATACGAATTCCGTTGCTGATTGTAGCGCCTTGATAGCTGATAATTTAAACTACATCTGGTCAGCCGAACTTTTTTAAATGTTCTCGTATGACAAAAAAGTAAAGGAGAAGATTCAAAATAAAGTAAGTTCTAAAATGATTTTGCTATATATATACAATATTCGTAAAATGTGTCACAAAGCTGAGACGGAAATCTTAACAGCACACATTGCGAGCCTATTCTAAACAAGTTTCAGGGTTAACAAGAAACTTCTTTAACACTGCATAAAGCATGAGTTTTAGAGAGTAAAAACTTCGAAATTTGGAGAATTTAAAAGTTCACTGATGTATGCACTGCTAGATTCCCTTTTTATTCCGAAACGGCTGTCACCAATATAATTACAATTTTTGCTTTTGTGTTTAGTTTCTCGTGAATCGACACTTTAAAATTATGATTAAAACACATCAGTTTAAACCTATTAAATGTGTATTTCTATATTTTTTCACTTGCGATTTGGCTTAACGTTGTGAAATTGCTCTGCTCATCTGTGAACGTTGCTGCCTGATTGTTTAGAAAACATATCAACATTCAACAAATTTGTATTCCATTAACGGTAACAACAGAATCGACACAGAAATTATAAAGCCCGAAGAATTAATTTTAAAAATTGTTCATTAGTGGATTTGAAGAACCACAGAGTAGAAGCGCCAGAAAACAATATCAAAATGAGCAAATACATCAATATTAAAAATTTTAAGCAATTTCCAAAGAGTCTCTCTTTTCTTTTTCTCTTATCTCTCGAAGCAAGTTTAGATTAATTAAATAACAACTATTAATTTAACCGAAATATAAAACCATTCACAACGAAACTCAGACAGTGCCGCATTTCAGTTATTTTAATTAAATCACGCATATTTTGCTTTTAGCTAAAAGGCACATTCATTGCCTGCACATATTCATTTATGCATAAGAGTTGGTGATAAAAATCCTCGTAAACTTTTGTCACATAGTCCGACATTCTCTGTTCAAAAACGGTTTTAAAAACCTTTCTTGTGTACTTTTATGAAATATATGTATATATTCCAGAAATGTGAAATAACTTTCACAAGATAATTAAAGGTTTGTACAATCATTCTTGGATTTTTAATTTTCGTAGACCACCTAAAATTTTCATTTTTTCATTATACAACAGCTGAATTATTTATGTAAAGCAAAGAATATATATTGTTTTACAACTAAAATGTCTTTTAAAACGTGTTTTATCTGTCAGTCAATTTTAATCATGCGTTTGAAGAAAGGTAACCATCGTACATGTTCCATTTACTCCGTGTAGTAATAAATGAAAAATAATCAAAGTTTTTTTATTCCAAAAACATTTACGAACAGTTTACTCAGCTATTTAAGGACTTTTAATTCGAAAACCTGGAATATCTTAAGATTAAAAACTACCTGCTTCTAACTAAACACGAAATGAGTCGCAAAGCATAACTTCATCAAAATACATTTAAAACAAAAAACATTAACATATTACTTAAGTATTAAAAAAGAAATGAAAATCAGAAGGTGTCTTTAAAGTGTACGATTGGGCGCCAGGTAGCACATTTTGAAATGCTTTAAAATGGTTGTTAACATTGTCACAACCATTTAAAAAATTTATGAAACGTTTAGGCGTTATGCATCCTACCTACCTTGAACATTTTTGAGGGAAAATACTACTATATTGAATTTAAAACCTTATTTTTGAAGGTATTACAACTTTTCAATTTTGGTTGATAAGAATTAAAAGCGTTGCTCAAATGAAAAGTGGACAAGTTGAATAAACATAATACTTTTAACGTAAATCGAAAGAAATCGCCATGGGCGTTGAAACACAGGTCCCAGCGTTGCGGCAACAGGTTGATGCATTTGCTGTAGAAAGATTGGGGCTGCTTCCTGAGGAAGTCCTGCACGGCTTTCTTTACTTTATCGTCCAAATGGAAGCGTTTCCCCTGTAATACTCTCTTAAGTGGCCCAAAGATGTGGAAGTCACAGGGTGACAAGTCCGGACTATGAGGGGAAAGGGAGTGCTCCAAACCTTCCCAAAGAAATTTGTTTAGAGTACCTGGTAGGGTATTTGTTTAGGATACTGTACCGTAGATGTTTGTGGATGATAGTGTAAACCGTTCCTTTACTCAGGTTGAGTTCGTCACTGATTTCACGGGGCTTAATCCTTCAAATAGTTCGGATCATTTATTAACGAAGGCAATGGATTCATTGGTGATCGCTATGTTTGCGTGGCCCGGTCTCAGCACACATGGAAAAAGTTCAAAATGGTAGCATTCGAAAGAGCATATTTAGACAATTTTTTGACCCATAAATTGTGTGCCTTCGTCTCTTCATTTTTGAGATATAGGGGCTTAAAGTCTGCCGAAATCTCAAGAAAAGTCGCCAGATTTAAAGACTTGGCAAGAAATTTAAAACACCGCGCGATTTCATCGTTTGTATCTTGCAAGGCATCTCATTTCCATTTTGAGTCATCTGCAAAGCTTGTGAAAGATGTGTTGTATTAATCCCTTGTGCGTGTTAAATTGAAGGCGTGTTGAATCAAGCCTATGAAGTGAAAAGTAGTAAGCTTATCCAGAGGATCACAGAAATGACAACTTTACAATAAAATAAAACATAAATTGTATGATTTCACGCGTGATAATAATACATTTCAGAATTTTTCTGTATTTTAAATGTGTTTAACTTAATTTATTTAAGTGTTAATTCGTATTAATGAAATACGTTGTATGTACTTCTTAATAATCTGGAAGAATTAATACGAATAAGTAAAAAAAGCAGACTAGGTTGAGCTCATATACAGATAATAAAACGAATGGTCTTTGATATTGTAACAAAATGGCCATAGATTATGAGTACCAGTTCTTTTTTTTCTTTTTTTTTTCTTTCTTTCTTTTTTTTTTTTTTTTGTGATAATCAATACGTGAAGTTTTATTGTCTGACCACTGTGAGGGAAAATATTTAATTTTTAATTTAAAGCAGAAATAAATGCTAAAAAGAAAACAACGGATAAAAAGTGTCAATAACCTGCGCTTCGCCAAATTAGCGATATCGGAAATTGCATCATGGACGGAGGGAAATAGTTATTTTTGTTCTTAAAAACTGTTAATATAGTCGACGTTCGTTACAACAACCGCTGACATCTGAACAAAACTTGCCACTACAACTAAAAGTGGATAAAACGTAAATGCACAATATATTGCAAGTTTTATATATTTATTTTTAAAAATATTGCAATATCTTTAACAAGTTATGTTTCAATCAAAATACAATCACTTATTCATTTCCAGATTATTACAACCACAATGCTCGAACATGATACTATATGCTTGGTATTAGTCTGGGTTATTGAAAACTCGGCCACCTCCATTTTAAACACCTTTGCAATTTTGCATTCCGAGGGAGTTAGACGGTTGCAATATCCGTACACGGCTTAAATTGATGACATGCTTCTAGTGCTACAATTTTCTATCTTTTAATCACCATTTTGTTCAGTGTCATATTTTTCAGGGTCAGTATCATATTTTTGCCTTTTCAACAGCCTTCTTTCATTTTTATTTCGTTGTATCTCTTATTTGTAATAACATTAATCTGCAAATTGAAATTTCTGAATTATATTTTTTTAATATATATTGCCTTAAGTAAACAAATTAACTTATTATTTCATTTTTATTTTACTTTAGCTTTTGTCTGTATTTAGATTAATCTGTTGATTAAAATTTCTGAATTAGAGATTTTTATAATAGTTTTTATCTACTTGCCTAAATTAAACAAATTAGCTTTGGACAGAATATAAAAGAAATAAGCATTGTACTTATAAGAACTTTAACAAGAAATGCTTAAAATATATTACATCAATAATATTGCAGATAACACTTAAAGTACTAAAATAAAATGTACTTAAAATCTACTAAAAGGCAAAAATATACTTTTTTCCGGCTCGTCTCTTCAAAATTTTACTGGAGAAAAGGTCAATTGTGCCGTGGGAAGTTAAAACGCAGTATCTGCAGAAATGAATTTTTGAGATATTTGAAGAAACGAGTTTTGGATTCCAAAAAGAGAAACGTCTTTTCGTGCTTAATTTTTAGCGGAAACCAAATGAGCAATTTTGTACACTAAAGCTAAGGCAGAAGATTCCCCCTAAGGGCAAGGGCACACCCCTTAAATATCACAGAGACTCCCTAAAAGCAAAGAGACCCCACCCCAAAATGAGAAAAATACCCCTCAACCACCCTCTAAAAATTTCAACGGCGCAGAAAAGAAAAGAAAAATTAGCTGATACTACGCTTTGTTTTCCCCCGGCAGAATTATACAAAATGCTTATCATGCCGAAAAGCAACAGAAAATCCACTCACATACACATAGCTAGAGTTAGAAATGATGTGTCTGGGAACTCATCTTGGGTTTTAGGGGACTTCCCAGAAAAAAAAGGTGGTTTGAAATCAATTAACGTAATACTTGCATTGTTTTGACAAAAAAAAAAATATTCTGGTAATATTGTTCCCCTCGCGCTTCCCCTTCCCTACCATATTACACTTTTGCAAGTACATGTAAATACATTTTTGTTAAAAACCAGGAAGGTCAACCTATCAACCCCTTAAAGCATTCCCCCCCCCCCTCCCCGACAGCGGTGAGCCTGCTTTTATCATTAATAATAATATATATCTTAAGCTTAATCTTGATTTAAAGGTGTTCCTTTGGAAAAACCTTTTACTTTATAAGCTTGATAGTAGTTCCTAACTATGACGCACACAAGTAAAGTACGGGTGCCCATTTCCTCCAAGAGCGATAATGCCCTCTCCCCCCCCCCCACACTAATACCTTGAAGACTCCACAAAAACAAACCCCCTCCCAGACGAGAGAAAAAATGGCTCTGAAAACAACCCCTAAAAACTTTAACGGTGAGCCTCTACTTTTGGTAGTCACCCATGAAAGAATTAACTTAAAACATCTTTCGCGCGTTTTGGTGAAGGCCAAAAATGGCAATGAGATATCTTATCAGATGCAAATCTTGAATTCGTGCCGTACCTGCCATTTTTGAACAAAACTCGCTAAATGTGGCGACAACTTAAAATTTCGGCAAACTTCAAGACCTCGTATTTCGATAACGGGGTCGCGAGGACACGTAATTTTTGTGCCATAAACATATTTTACGATGCTCTTTCAAATGCTACCAATTTCGATGTTTTTTAACTTTCCTTGATCATGTGGTTTCCTGGTTAGATGCATACATCAACCACCCTTTATATACTTGTGCAGTGGCGCTGCAATCGAGTCATTCATTCTGACGTTATTGAACTTTTCCACTTTTCATTTGAGCAACCCTTATACATTTCGCAGGCCGTTATTGTTTGAAGCAGCACGAAACTCAGTTCAGTACACCTTGTTAGCAAGCAAGATCGTGTGAAGTTAATTTTTGGCAAACACAGTGGCGCAACAGGCCTTGTTTTATGCTAATAATTTTCATCGCTAAGCAATAATTAATCACTGCCGATACCCTGCTCTGTTTTCTTTACGTCAAGTATCCTGCCGTCCGTTATACTCTTCATCTTGCGATTCACTCTTCGCTCTTTCGAAGCGTAGCTTAAAGAAATACCTTGCGTATTATTCCATCATCTTAGCAGCGGTCCAAAGTAACGCACTATAAGTGGCGACGCTACTGTAGTAGCTGCATATTTAAGTTATATGTAGTGTAGCGCACTACTTTGTTTAAAAAGTAGAGTAGTAAGTAGTGCGATACGAAAAAAATAGAATTTTTCCACGCTGTTTAAACTACTTTTAAGTTAAGTTTAAAAAAGAAAAACAAGATTCCAACGAATCTGACTAGTGTAAATCTTACGCGAATAAATCAGAGATGCAATTTTAAAAAGTTCATAAATATAGTGCTTTTCCTTTAGTTTTTTAACTCAACACCTTGTTTTGCATTAAGAGGTTATAATATCAAATGTAAGAAGGTCCGGGTTCGAATCCCGGCTAGGTCATGGACGTACTTTCTCTCCTGTCCATTTCCTTTCTTTGTGAATGTGTTGTTGTACTGTGAATGGTTGCCTACCCTATAAACGAGTCCTTATGTACTGGGTGTACTGTAGAAGTCGGACTTCACACCAAATTACGGTAGAGTTGGAAAAGTGAAGCAGCGCACCCCAAATTGTCTGCCCAGCTGGCACACGACAACAACAACAATATCAAATGTAACTTTACAATGACTCATCTACATCATGTGTAGAAATATTTGTTCGCTTTTTGTTTGCACAAATCTTTCAATGTTCTTCAATTTGATGCTCATCTTATAACAAATCAAAAGTAAAATTGCAATTTGAATGTAATTTATTCCTCGTTTCAGTACGAAAATTGTTTCTCCACGGTTACGAATTCATTCATTCGTATTAGAGAGGAATGAACAAACAGAATAAAGCGAAAGTAGAAAATCAATTTAATTTTCCAAAGTTTAATTTCGATATTTCTTTATTGTGGCAGCACAAAGGGAAGTTTCTTCATTTTGTAACAACAACGAAATGCAAATAGAATAGTGTAATGAAATGAAAAACATTACTTCTTTTCATTTTATTCACAATACTGAATATCGTAAAAAGCAGAAAAACAAACAAAATGTTTGTACTTTTTGCATCTAGATCGACAAATATTTAATAACACAAATAATCGTAACTCTCGAATTTGTATAGTATTTTTATTTGCTGACTTTAGCTCAACAAGTAATATATTTTAAAAAATTAAATAAATTTCTACTTAGGTCAAGTTTTTCCCGTGTGTGGAATCCATATTTATATTACGTGCAATGTACCAGACAGCACGGTTATCACATCCTGAGACTGCTGTTTCGTTTTTATTAGAACTCCTCAATCAGGAGTAGCGTGGAATATGTTCCGTTCTGTGTCGGAATGTTGGTCTCTGTACGTGGGCACTGGACATACAGGGTTAAATGTTGAACTTATTTTATTGAATTCCTATGACATATGTCACTTGTTCTATGAATGCATTTGTTTCCTTCATTAAACATGCTGATCAGGAAAATGGATTTTTGTTTATGGAACATCCTGCAGTTTCTTCATTAGCTAAGTGTCATTTTATGTACCATAAACGTGGGCTACTTTGGTCTTTGGGTCCTTCTTTGGCCCAAAGGGATAAAAAGATACAACGTCCTCTGTCAACCTTCAGGGAGCAATTTTTTTAACATATTTTGTCAGATTCTAGTATAGAGCATCCACAAGCACTCAATTATGTATACCAAGCAGTTCTATAGCTCTGCTCAAGAAGCAACACTAGTAGTTTTGCATTCCTTGTCCTAACATGTGCCTTCATAACATCTCAAACTTCACCATGTAGAAGCAGTTCTACATCAGCTAAGAGTTTTTTAAGCACCTGTTTACGAGCACTATTTAATACTTTATGACGTAGTATAATTTCTACATTCTCATTTCTGTGAAGGTTTTTTTTTTTTTAAATTGACAATAACAACAAATCTTTTTACCTAAAAATTACGACCTACTTTGGCCCAGAATAAAAACTTGAAAAAATCCGCCAGACAGATTTGAAAAAGTATAATAGATACTTAAAATTAAGACTTTAAGCAGGAAAAACACAAGAAAAAACCTGGAATTCTCAACAACTGATAAATAAAAAGATTGCAGACTCAATTCATCAGGGCTCACTTACATGTCTTTCGTTATGGAAGATGAATAGGAATTAAATGTTGCAGTAGGTTTAGAAAAAGGTTTACCCAAACACATCTACATATTACAAATATTGTAAATTTCTTGGAAAATTTACAGAATTTTATAATTGTAGATTGGAATGAACTCAGGTTTCCAAATATAGCTATTGATGCGAGGGGAAGACGGAGCGACTGTTGAGAGCATGAAATAAACCAAAAAGTTTTGGAAGTGACCGAAAATTTAGGGTCCTTTGTTTTACGAATGGTGTTGTCTTAGTAAAATTATTCAACCTCCAAAACTGATGAAAAGATGACTGTTCTCTGTCGGTAATTTCTGAGACAATAACTAGGTATGCACACACATATTACAAAAATAATAATAATAATAATTTTCCTTAAAACAAATATGTGTGACTCAAAATTCCTTTAAATGTATTTTTCATTCAATTAAATAGTTTTTCGTATGAACACACGTATTTTTTGACTCTAGTTAGTTCTACAGCGATTTTAAATAGAGAAAACCACTTTGGGCCAAAGTAACCTAAACGCAAGGGCAACATTGGCCCAAATAAAAAACACTAATAAACGGTAAATATACTTGGAAATAAACTGATCACTATTCAAAAATTAAATTAAGAGACCTCTAGATGTGTAAAACAAGTTTCCACAGCTTGCAAATATGAATGATTACAAAATTATTGTAAGAAAATAATGGGAAAAATTAAAATTCTGGGCTAAAGTAGCCCGCGTTTACGGTACTATCCACGAACAGTATTTTTGCTTTTTCAAAGGTGAGAAAGCACATTTCGTGACCCATTTGCCAGAAAATATGGAGTTCCAATCTGGGTGATGAAGCTGCTGCTTCGAGAAAAAAAAAGGTGAATGTTGTTACACGTTGTCTTAACACGTTCACCTTCGATTTTACACCAGCGCGTTATGCTACTAAGCTTCTCCTCTTCAATCTATATTCTGTACCAGGTGTGTCTGAGATTATTGGCAAGGGGCAATCTATTTGTCGCAAACGAATTTAACTCATCCAATTTGGGTGGGGGGGGGGTGAAATTACGTCCGACGAGTTTTCTCATGCTTCTAGCTAAGCCCGCACAGAATATATTCGCTCTATTGTCTCTTCTACAGTAATAGTGTGCCAGGATTTAACATTATGTCAGAAGCTTGGCACGAGTTCAAATAACAGTCAGAAAGGAATCAAAATGATAATCATCGACAAACTCAAAAGAAAAGTTCAACTGTCACTCCAAGTTGCTGGCTCATTGCTTATAGAGTTATTGACGAATGGCTTTGACTTTTTTTTACCTCCAATTTTAAACTTATGACAGTGTAATTAAAAAGTTTTATTATATTCCGTGAGTTTCCATTCTGGATCTAAAACTAAACCGCATGGACTATAATTACCTTTGTGTCTCAAAACTATTGACCCGTGTCATTGAACCTGAGTTATTGAAGAGTTATTGAACCTGAATTTTTTTTCTCATTTAAGAGCTATTCAGAACTCCTCGTGCACCACAAAGTATAACATGAGGCTTACAAAAGTAAGTAAAAATCACAAAAGCTTAAACAAACAAAAAACATATTCAAGAATAACATAAGACACAAAACTCCGAAAAACACAAACAAAAAAAATATAATATACAAAAACAACTAGAGTCCGAGACACAAAACAGAACCCCGAAGAACATCGTCTCTCTGAAGATTTTACGAGATGTGAAAGAACAGGAGGCCAACAACAGGATAAACTATGTAAACTTTCCCTGAAGGAACATCTGGCCTCATGATGCAGCTTGCAGCTCATTAGACAATGTTCAATATCACCCTTAGCTTCACCACAAAAGCAAATATCACTGTTCATCAACTTAAAGCGAAACAAGTAGCTATTGAAGCTACCATGTTCAGTTAAAATCTGGGTTAACTGGAAGTTGAGGGGGGGGGAATTTGCACTTCAAACGATAAAAAATAGTTGGGAAAAATCTTTGTTCATAATGCTTTCGATGAGGCAAGATATTCCGCATTCCAGTCCGTAACAATCTTTTCCTTCGCACTGTATTTACAATGAGAAAGCGGCACAGACATCGCCAAAGTAACATCAAAACAAGTTGCTTCCTTAGCTAGTCTATCCGCTCGCTCACTTTCATAATTACACTGTGGCCTCGAACATAGGAAAAATGAATCTCAGTAACCCCATCAAGACCATGCAGAATAGACTGAATTCAACTACAAGCCTGTCAGAAGTAGCCAAGTCATGCAAGAGAAAGAGGGAGGAAAGTGAATCGCTACAAACAAGAAACTTATGCACCAAATTCTCATGACTATAATTTTGGATCCACTTCACAGCTAGGTTTAGACTTAAGAATTCAGCCTGGAGAAAAGAACATTCATCCCGTATCCGGTACTGGACTCCAATTTTCTGCACTCCACCCTCATAGACAACAAAGGCAAGGCTAACCCTACCCCCTTTTAAGACCAAATTTGGTTTTAGAAATACGATGTAAGCCGAGAAGAATCTTTTCATATTTACTGGAGACAGGAGAAATATGTTGTTTTCAGTGCAATTTGTGATCAAGAACTATCCCTAAATACTTAATCTGATGAACTTCTTCAATTGCTTCATTACCAATAGTTAAGTTAATGCTCTGATCCGGCCTAGACTTTTTATGTATCATCATAACTTTAGATTTTGAAAAGTTTTTCAACTTTGACATCGTTTAACTACTAAAGCCAAGAGCAACTCTTTATGTTTTTCTGAGTACTATACTATGGTGAATAGCTAGTCTTATACTCATTTCCGAGGGTCACTCACTGCTTCAGCAGATATCTGGACACATACAAGGCAGAAAAAAAAACTTTCGGTAAATTGAAACTTTCACACACGTCAGAAAATGATAGAAAAATTGTTAAATCAAAGAATGGTAAACTTGAATCTTTATTGAATTTTTAAAAATATAGTTCTTTTTAAACATAACATGCTGTTAAAAAATAAATATTTTACGAAACAATAGATTACTTTCACTTTCAATCGCATTCGTATTTAATGAAATTTAAAACAATAGAATAAGTTAGTGTGCCAAATGTTTACCGGGAAAAAGGGAGTAGTTACAGAAATGCATGGACAATTTGCATCTGCTGTAGAAATAGCTGTCTTTGGTGACCTTGTAGCAATATTGTTTACTTACAATTAAAATTTGTGAATAAAAATATCAGTAAATAAATTTAAAAATATGAAACACAACTACGATTAAACGAGGTTTCGGTCTAAAAAGTTCCGGATAATCGAGTGTCTATTATAGTTGCATTTCATTAGCTCAAAGTCAACTAAAGTTCTCTCGGAAGTACTAAATTTTCCTTAAATTTATTCGTTTCTTTAAAATTTATATTTCATTTTTGTTTCCTTTCAATGAAAGTATTCCTCTATGATGTCTGTCTTGCTTCACCGAAATAAAAACCCTGATTCAAGTTGTTAATAAGATTAATAAGTGCTATGCTAATTTGAATATGGATTCTTCCATAAATGTCATCACTTTTACAATTAATTTACTTCTTGATCATTTTTCTCAGTCCATCATCGTGCAATGGGGTTGTTCCCCTTTTTCAAAAATATTTTTTTCTAAAAGAGCATGGTCGAAAACAAGGGGTGAATTGCATTTTTTCCTAATTTTTATTAATTTATTCTCTTAAAAACATAGTCTTCATAAATGTCCAGTAGAAGTTTTCAGTTTCGCTGCTGACGTCACAACTGAACAAGTCGCTAGGTTACTAGAACAAAGTTTCAGGGCATTGCTAAACTTCGCCAAATGAATATTTTATTTAACTCTTAATTCTCGTTCTGAAAAAATAAATGTTGGGAAAATAAAAGTTTATGTTCTGGCTCGATGTTTTTTTTTTTTTTTTTTTTTTTTGCTTATTCTATTACTTTTAATGACTAAAAGTAGCATTTTTGATTTAAGGAAGCACTCCCATTAACTGCATACTGTCAACAGTTTTTCTCAGTAACAGAATACACCACCCATGTGTTCAGCAGATTTCTAAGTAATATTAATATTCTTCCTTCAAATTCATTTGTGTTATTTTCCAGTGTTGGAGAAACACAAATTAAAATCATGAAACATTGTCTATTTCTTCAATTGCATACATAAACGTTTTAAATCGTTGAAGAAAATAAAGAAATACTGAAATGATGGAAATTTCATTTTATTTCCTCATATAGTTTATCCATGCTATGCAACAAGAAGCAATTTTTAAAAGCTTAAAACCGATCATCAAACAAAGAAAGAAAGAGAGAAATGTACCTTTTTTTCAAACAAAAAATAATGACACTTCATTTTAATCTGTTTATCTTGAAAGAAAGAAAAGAGCAAAAATACCATAATTCCATCAAGCAGAAAAACAGTATTCAAAATATTTGGTTATTTTCCTTGTCAAGTTACATTGACATAAATTGGGAAGTAAATGCGGTGATGTACAGTGACAGTTTAGTAACAAATGAATTATTGGTACTGATAAAGCCGCGATTTTAAAGCGGACTAGAAATATTTTTGTACTGTTTCGTTGTTTACTCAAAAAAGAAAGTTGTTTTTCATCATTATTATTGTCTCTGCACGGAGAAAAGAAAATAGTGAAATTTATTTATTTTTCTGCAGAAAGATTAGTTTTGATTTTAATGTATAGTTAAAACCATTTTCTACAATATATATATATATATATATATATATATATATATATATATATATATATATATATATATATATATATATATATATATATATATTTGTTGTTGTTGAAAATTGTTTTAACTGTATATATATATACAGAGAGAGAGAGACAGACAGACAGTCGAACAGACACCTGGGAGACAATTTGGTTTCTACCAAAAGCTTTAAATAAAATGCTGTTTAACTAACAAACCGGATGAAATCAGTTATTTCTATGTTAAGTATCAAAAAACATGTTTGCTTCACACAAATAATACAACGTACACACCTATTCTGTTTTCAGAAGATTACATGCAACAATCAAAATCAAGTAACAAAATTAATGACTTTAACGTGTTGGAAAAGTAAAATCTATGATTTAAAATATTCTTACATATATCAAGAGTTGGCTTGAAACATGTAAAGCAATACAACTTCTCTCTCTTCACTCTTTTCAGTCTCACTCTCTTCCGCTGAACCTTTGGGTTCTCTGGAACTTTCACACTTGTTTCGCAAGTGATCACTTTTTGCTCAATCAAAGCGTCATAGTTTTCTTGAAATTATTATTTTTATAATCGATTGTGTCATTTCTTAAAGGTGGTTTGCTTGAAACAAAAAAGTATGAAAAAAGTGTGTGTTATAAAGACATACATTTGAAGTGAAACTATTATAGTTCCTTTAAATTTAAAGAATTTTTTTTTTAATTCTGAACTGTTTACCCACTTGTTTTCTCTCACGCCATGCTCTTGTTATTTCGGCCCCTGACTTTGCCATTCACAACAATATTGTGTATTTTAATGAAGAAATTAGATTTTTAACAACGAGAAAATTAACCAATACTCGAAATCCGCTTTTTAAATGTTGCCAAAGATAATGAAAAATATTAGTACTGTCTGAATAAAAACTTTAAGGCCAGTGAACTTTTCTGAGAAATTGAACTTATCTTAAACTTAAGATCAGAAAATTAATTGAAAAAAAACATAAAAGTCACACACTTCAAATAGTATACGAATGGAGACGTATATAATTATTCATACAATCTACCCCCCCCCCAAAAAAAAAAAACATTAGCTTAGTTACCATTAGGGCTCGACCGATGGCTTTTTTGGCCGATGGGCCGATGCCGATTGTTGGCCGATTGTTCAAAGATGGCCGATGGCCGATTGTTTTCCTCCAAATGGCCGATTGCCGATGGCCGATGCCGTTGGCCGATGGCAAAAAAAAAAAAAAGGAAAAAAAATCAAACAGAAATAAATTGATGAGATTGTCAGGGATTTAAAGTATCATTGATTCATTTCACTTTACTTCCTTTTTACGAATAAGGAATTGTAAACACAAAAAAAATTAGATTTCGACTTAAATTTCTATTTTACGATCGCCATATTTATACATATACTCTTGTGATGTCTTCATGCGCATAAACTTGCGTCCCTCAAAAACGTTATGAAATAGTAAGTTGAAAATTCATACGTATGTAGGTAGTATGATCTAAAAGTTCGAGGACAAATTCTATAAAACCTTACCCTGAATAATTCACATTGCTGAAGCACATCTATCTACAAAATAGTCGCCTTGAACGACTATGCACTTCTGCCAACGTTCGTATAGCTTTTAGAAGCACTCCTGGAAGACATTTTTCGTAACCTCCTGTAAGGCCTCTTGCGCTGCTGCTTTTAACTTCATCGTAGGGAAGAAGGCAACTTTCATGTTGAGGATGCACGTTTCGATTGGTCAGAACTCTGATATGACAAACAAATAACATAACGTTTCGTCGGACTTAGTTCCGTGTGATTTTTACCTGTTCCCAGCAAAAAAAAAAAAAATGCGCGCCGCTTTCTTCCGTGAGGAGAAGATAAAGATGCATCATAGAAGGTAGCGAAAAATGTTTCCAGGAGTGATTCCAAAAGTTATATGAACACTGGCAGAAGTACACAGTCATAAGACGACCTTTTGATGGTGGATGTGCTTCGGTAATGTGAACTATTCTGGGTAATGTTTTACACAGCTGGTCCTTGAACTTTTGGATCGTACTACGTACAATCTGTATAGGGTGTAGTTGTGCTTCTCCTTTTTTGACTGCTGTGATTAAAAAGAAAGAACAGCAAAAAACAAAAGACTGTTTAATAACCAATTGATTTGTCTTTTTTTTTAATTGAACATATAGCTAAGATTTCAGTAATATTGTAATAATGTATGGATTTAGGTACATTAAACATAATTAAAAAACATTAAATTATGTTGTTTAATCATTCAAAAAAAAATTAAGAATAAAACTATGAAACAGGAATATTTTTATACTTATTTAAAATTTATGAATAGAAAAGTTTGCATTTTTCAAAAAAACCTATAACGGTGACATAAATTTTGCTGGAAAAAGAAGTAGCCATGAAAAGAGCGAGATTCTTAAAATGCAACTACAATAAAAAAAAACTCAATATTTACACCAAGTTAATAACTGAATACATATACTACGTGATCTGATGTTTGCCCAATATTGAGCAGTTGGACTGTTTAATCTTCTATGAAGCTTAACAAACAAGTTCAAATTAATTTTTTCAATTTAACAATAATTTTCTGAAATTAAAAAAAATTGCATAATAGAAAATCCTTGAAACTTTTAATAAAAAAACTAAAATAACTTATTCATTGATTTTATATAAATACATAAAAATAGTTACAACAGAAAAAAATCGATTGCTATTAATGGTGCAAAAAAGACGGCGCATTACGAAATATAAGTGAAACAAGTATGAGAAATACGCAAAATGACACTCCTTGACCAAAATAAATAATCGCTAAATATTTAAAAAATGCTTGAAACGACGAGGTAGGGTTAGGGGATCACCCTCTGATTTTGGAGTAACTCACACTTCGGCCCCAACCTCGGTCTCATTTTTTTAGTACAGAACCGCTACCCCCCAACGCCTCGGAAGAGTTTCTGAATCTACTTCTGCACTTCCGAAGAAAAAATTCAGAAGTCCCTTTGATTTCCGAATTATGTCACCATTGAAAACGTCTTTAATCAATTTCTTACATTAAGGCTTTAAATTCATTCTAAACAATAGATAAAGTTTGAAAAAAAAATCTTTAATTTTATAAACGGTGTTAGTTTTAAACAACTCAAAAGTACAACTAGAGTTTAATTTCAGAAATATAGGGAGTGGAAGGAGGGGCACGCAAATGTTCTCGGAAATTCAAAAAATAGTCGTAAAAAATAGAGTTCATAATAATCATAAACATTCAGCAGAAAAACCCTTTCAAAACTTGCACCCGAGTTTGTTTTGACATGCAGTGGCGGAATTAAAATATAGCAAATGTTGCAATTGCGCGAGAGGCCCCATAACCATAGGGGCACCGTAGGAATTACAAAAATGCTTATGATAAATGTTTTACAACTTCTGTGATAGAGAAATAGGGCCCCAAAATGTATTTCGACGGACCCCAAACTTGTAACTCCGGCGAAGCGATACAGAAAAAACTGCATAACTGTGATTCATATAACAAATACCGAAAAATTACAAATTGCCGTCGGTTCAAAGGGACTAATAAAATGACACAAAAACCGGTTTCGCCATCTCATATTTGTTTCCATGGTCTGAGATGCTATATTAGTTTTGCATTGAAATAAGTAATAAATAGCCACAAAAAATGAGTAAACAGGCTTTTCAGAACACCCGAGCGAAAACAAAAAGGGAAGTGCACAACTAGAACGTACGCACACCCCACATGCGAAAATTTATCCTTCTACAGCTTACCATTTTTGAGTTATGACTTAGGAGAGATGCATACGTACATCCAGCTGCAAGAAACAATGCAATAATTAACTTGTTTGGTACCTGAATGCAGTATTAAAAATTCTTTTAGGGGTGACTAAAATAGAAATTCATACTGAAATTTAAGTAAACAATTTTATATAATAACAATAACTCCCTTTACTTTGTACTAAAAAATAAAACAGCAAAGGTCCTTTCTTTTTCAAAAACATCGGCCAATTCCATCGGCTTTTCGATGTTTTTTAAGGCCGATGGGCCGATGTTTCCTGCAAGTTAGCATCGGCCGCCGATGCCGATGGCTAAATTGTTGAACCATCGGCGCCGATGCATCGGACAGGCCGATGCATCGGTCGAGTCCTAGTTACAATGTATTATCTTAACAAGACAGCCGTCCTCTCTCTCTCTCCTTCTTCTTCCTCCTCCTCTCTCTCTCTCTCTCTCCTTCTTCCTTCTCTCTCTCACCCACAAGAGATTTCTTCAAGGTACAGTCAAACCCAAAGGGTTATCTAAAGAGCAAAAAACTAAACACTGTAAAGCATTTTATACTGCATTTTCATTTTCTTCACACACTCTATTTGCTCATTGTCATTGCAATTACTGATTTCAAATTCATCAAAATTATTTAATCGTGAAACAGCTACTCTCTATATTTGCAATGCTTAATACGTGCAAGAAAAGTGTGTACAACTCATTAAAAATTTGCAAGAAAAAAAAAGAAAAAAACGTATGAATCTAAAAAGCATAAGAAATAGTTTTAAACATGCATTTAAATAAGCGTACCGTTTTTTCTTTTCTTTTTTTTTCCCCTTCAGTCGATCAGATTTTCGAAAAAATTTTTAAGTATTCATACTTTTTTCAAAATAGCAAAAAAGAAACTACTTTCAGTCAAAAGTGTTAAGTAACAGTTTTTTTTTTTTTTTTTTTTTCCATAGATGTGAGACCCAAGAATTTTTGTTTTTCGAAAATCAAATAAAACTCCTATAGAAATCAAATTTTGTTTATGCTAAAAATTGAAAAACCTTTAGATTTTTGTTTCAATTAAAAGCTGTTTCATACGTTTTTTTTTCATTGAATGGGACTCTTATTAAAACCCTAAACCTCTATCTCATTAAATTGCTTTCAAAAGCAGTTTTTATTCCTAGGCAAATGTTTGTCTTTATAATACTCCAAGCAATTATTAACTCTCTAAACATTTTCTCTTTTATGTTTGCTCTCTTTTTTCTAACTGACGAATAAGTGACTTAAATGGAACATTTTCATTGGTTCTTTTTTATGTAATCATGGTAATATAATAAAAATGTGGCATTTTTTATGAATGCATCGTTTTATTTAAATATCGCTTAGAAAAAATTGTTTTTCTTGCTCTTCCATGACAAATCAGCGGGATTTTTTTACTTAAAAAAAATCGTTGTAGGGAAAAAAGAAAATACAATTCAGCTTCGTTGTTTCTTATATAAAAAATGTTAATAATATTAACTATTAGTTTTCTCTTTGAATCGTCTTGTATGTAAAATATTGTTTATATTGGCTTCAGTTTATTTTCAATAAATAAAAACAACATTTACAAATAGTGACCAAAATATGTTTTTTCCTGAAATCGCTTTCAGCTAATTTAAATATTTGCAATTGTTTAAAATTTCTCGCCGGTTTGTTTCAAAATTCTTGAGTTGGTTAAAGTACAAATTCAATTGATTCAAGAATGAAAAATATGTAAACAATTTTCTTATATCATTTCAATTATTATCTTTCAACGTCACTCCAGTTATATTATTGTTCTTTCTTTCTTTCTTTATCTTCTTTACTTTTGCTTGCCACTGAAAAGAGTTGCGGCAACTTTTCATTTCAAAATGTAGCGACAAATATTCCTGTTTACATAATTTGGAGAAATATTTATCTTTCTTAACAGAAAATATTTGTCACAAACATGCATAGATAGTCAGTTTCAGAGAATTAAATATTTGCTGAACTCAATTGTAAACCGATTCAAAACGTTTTCTTCTTCTAGTACTTGATCGTATGGCATTTATTCCAAAAAAAATTTAGTTAACAATCATGAGCATGCAAAACACCTACAGCCCGGTTATGGCATCTAACGACAGCAGTTTCATCCTTGTTATAGACTCATCAGAACGAAATAGCCAATAGCCGAACTGCAGGCAAATATTATCTCATAGGAGCTGAGATTAAAAGCAAACTCGTAGCTAAAGCTATACCCTTGTGCGAGTTAATGGAATCAAACCAATATTTTTACAAAATCACCTTACATCCTTTAATTATAAAATCAAAACCGCCACTTAGTATCCTCCCCCCCCCCCTTTTATTTTCGTCCTACACCATTTTCACTCTACTGGGCATAGAGTCAACTAAAGTTTTGCACTTTTCTTTGAATTTTTAATCTCTAAACTACGCTTTTAGCAAAGCACGAATCATTTTTACTTTCTTCTATATCTGATATATAGAAGGAAGTATTGGATTTGTTCACGCGTGCAAGCTTTCGAATTTTGACTGATTCGTACGTTTTGCGGTATGCTAAGTTCATTTCGACCATGTTTGGAAAATGTGTGTGAGTGTGTGTGACCGGTTTTTTGTGGTCGCTCTACAGCAAAAACTACCGCATGAAATCGAACAAAATTTGACACACATATGTGCCCCTATGTGAACTTGTGCCCATTAGTTTTTTTACGCAAATTCCACCAAGGGGAGTTTAGCAATGGGACGTTTCTTGAGTTATGCGTGCCTGCTATTCCCCAAAAAGTAACTAGCGGAGTCAAACAAATTTTAGTCCATATGTTTCTCCTAAGATGTGCAGGAGCTGATTCAGTTTTCGTGTCAATAGCTCAAACGGGGGATAAGCTATAGAACGTTTTTTGTCGTCATTTGTGACTGCTATATCTCAAGAAATAATGAACGAAATCAAACAAAAATTTATCGAACAATAGCCCTTAGAAGTGACAAGAGCTGAATTGATTTTTACGTTAGTAGCTGATAATGGGGTGGTACAATTGAACTTTCTCTCGTTTTTATTGAGAGTGCTATATCTCAAGAAGAAATGCTTTGTTCTGGATGAAATTTGGAAACAATTTTGGAACTATACGTAAACAGGCTGTGGTTCAATTTTGGCACCAATCACTTCAAGGGGGGAAGTCTAATTTTTTTTTTTTTTTTTGTGCGAATAAAAATAGTTTTATTAATGCAACAATATGAAAGATAAATCGTAATAGACTGTCGTCTGCGTATTTCGTGTGGTTTTAATTGTTGGGAAATGATCGGAAATATTATCTCACTGATTTAAAATGTTAACTGTTGCCATCTTATGTGTGTTAACAAATAAAATACTTGTAATTAATTCAAGCAAGGCTTTGAAAATAAATTTGATTTTCGCTCTTTGCTTTGCTTTTACGATAATTCGGAAATTGGGACGGGCGGCAAGTTTTTGTGCGCGTAATTTTATTTTTGCTTAAATATTGCTTTCTCGTCAAGCATGGGGAGGGATCAGAATTCATAAAAAAGATATGGAGGAAATTTTCGTGATGGCCACAACATACTAGTTTCTTTTGTTGTGCAATCAGATTTTCGCTCAATGTCACAATGGCCTGCCTCTTCCGTAGAGAAATATCCATGGCTAACAAAAAGATGAAAAGTGACCGGATGGAGAAAAAACAGCAAAAATATGTGGAAATTTATAAGACTTAAACAAAACACAATATTTATAACAAAAAAAAAACGTGAGTTTATAGCGCCTGATCAACTGGTAGGCTAAACAACTGTTATAAGCAAAGATTGAACAACCTAAAAAATTCAAAAATTAAAAATTCCCTACTTGATTCCATTAATTCTTTCAAGGGTGTAATTTATCACACCAGAGAGAGACGACAAACAGCGGTGCGGTACGACTCGAAAATGAAGGTGGAGCTTATCTAATAAGTAATAAGTTACAGCTCTCAGGCAGGGCAAAAGCAGAAATACAAACGGTAATTTACTGCTTATTGCGTAATCTTTTACTTTCATGTTCGAGCTATACCGCACCATTGCTTATGGTCCCTCTCTGGTGTGCTAAATTGATTTTAGCTACCAGTTCAATAGGAATCTCTGCTTCTCTAAAAGAATGTCTGCCCTCAGCTAAGTTATTGACCATTTCAGACTGACGAGTCCAAAACACGGACGAAACTGCAATCTCTGGATGTCATATCCGGCCTGTCCGATTTTGCATGTAGTTCTGCTTCAGCCATGGCTTACGGCGGTAACTTACTGCTTATAAGAATCCTGTGCCTAGAGGTCTTAGTAAATCTAAATTTTTAATCCCTGAAGTCTGCATAGGCCTGTTTCATAAAAATAAAAACTGAATGAACTTATGCTAAATAATAATAAATGATATCAGTATCAAACTCAGTTTAAATTAAACAATGGACAATTGAATCCGCGCAAAATGTTTCCTTTGTGCTCTATTAGCTAATCCAGTGGACACTTATATTTTTGTACTGTCGAAACGTACAGTACGCGAAACACCAAAACACATACCCAAGATCACATTAATTACAATTCTTTAAAGAAAGAAACAGCTTTATTCTTACTAGGTGGCATGGTTAAGATGCAGCATTATAACACAAATACAATTGCAAGAATAGTGCTTTTAAAAGAATTTAAAACTACTCCTTGATCAAATACTGACTCTAAAATTAACCCCCAATAAAAGTTAAAATACATTAGTTATTACACGGCCAGAGTTTCCGCCTATACATATTTACAAAAGCACCAAGCCCAAATAACTCTCTGCTTAAAATTAACTAATATGAAATTTGCATTTTTACACACATTAAAATAACATTAGCCTATAACAACATAATATCACAATTTGCACAAATTAAAAAGTTATCATGTAATACATTAAAACATTACTTCACAGGGGTTGAATTCTACGACGAGGCATCAAACACTAAAAATCTCACACGCTGTACAAAAGACACCAATTCGACCTTGCTTCAAAGATCAAGCGTAGGCTGAATGATTTGAGGATTCGCCCGCTGCCGGTAGCTCCGAACTCCAATTCCTGCTATTCATTTTCACGGGCCACAAGACTTATAATTTCCAACCATCCGATGCGTTCATTAGCTCCCAGGTCTGGTCCATGGGGCCTCCACTTCCGACACAGCGATGAATTTAGTCTGGCAGAAGACTGATAGATTCTTGGTTCACTTATGTGATGCCGAGACTTCACATCTTAGCGAGGAACATTTATCTGCACTTAACCTTGCAGCGGGCCATCCCCACATTCACCATTTTAACGAAACTCGAGAGGCTGTTTCAGCCACGCACGCAAGGCGAGATGATATGCGTAAAAAAGGAAACTTTAGCTCTTTCGTACTGCCTTATATCCATTGCGTCATTTCCAACTGTTGCCACTACGCTTTTGGGCAGTACATTTTGACCTCACTCTTGAAGTGTTCAGATCGGCTTAACTTTTACACACAGCAAAATCTATAAATGCTAAACCAAAAGGATCACATTCCAGAAAATATCGGTAGTATTTAGCTTCGGATTGACGTCATAACTCCTCCCCTAAATCGTCTTCGTTTGTGAAATTTCTATGCTGTGGAGGCTTGAGAGAGGTGCTATGTCACTTTGAAGAGGAACAATTCGGAGAAAAGGGCGGAATAAGACTGCAAGAGGCAGATGTTACGTCTGAAGAGTGAAAATACAATTGATTGTCATATGATTCGATATTTTGGCAACTAAACTCAAAACTAACGAAGAGTGGAGTTCCCACAGAAAAAATTAAAATTTTAAGTTTTACAAAACAGATTCTGGTAGAAAGTGTTGAGAAGTAAAATCGTTTAAGTAGGACGCATTAAGTTAACAAAAAAGGGAAGGCTCCAAGAAATTGAAAGTCTGTTGTAATCACATTTATTAAATAAGATATAATCACTGAAACACCATTTTATTTTTTTATTTGAAACTTGTTAACATCTATTTCATTCAAAATAGATTTTGGTACAAATGTTCTATAACAAATTTTTTTCTACATAGAAATTCAAGTTATTAAGAATCCCAAAAAAAGATCCTGGTAGAACTCGCTGAAGTGCAAATCTCAAAGGAAGAACATGAGGTACCCGCATGGAATCTTCTACATCGGATTGATGTTATAACCTACTCCCTCAAACCATCTCGCCATAGAAATTCCGTAAACGGAAACGGTCAAAGGGAGAAATTATAAAGTCAATTCGAAATAGAATGCTACCAATGTTTCCACAGTTCTAAGAACAAGCACCATTCTAATTAGATTACAGTTTATACAAAAAAAATTAAGATTTATAAAACAGATACCGTTAAAACTTATTGATAAGCAAAATCGTTTAATTAGGACACATGAAAATGGCTTAAAGAGCAGGACTCCAAGGAATTGAAATCCCTTCGTCAATTGTATTCATCAAGCAAAATGTCACCATTTTCTTTCTTTCTTTTTTCTTTTTTTTTTTTTTTTTGAAATTAATCCACTTGTATTTCATTCAAAAGAGATTTGGAAGGAATTTTCACACATTAAGTTCTTCCTTATTAAGATTACAGCATCTACAGAGAAACTTTGCTTAGCTTTAAAAAACTCATTCGATTGGACTTGTTTAAAAGAAGAATCGTTTATACGACACATGAATTTCGTTTGAAAAGTAATAATCCAAAGAATTGAAAACCTAACATCAATTTTGCTCATCAAAAAAGATATTATTATTATTGGAGCCCCATTTTCTTTTTCTTTTGAGCAATCACGAACTGCTTATTGTTTTCACTTGACTATTGAATGATGTCCGCGTCTTTTGATTTATATTTTCTATGCTTATAATGCAGGTGTCCATGTACCTAGGAATCGAAGTAATTATAAACGACCTTCTTGACTTAACACTATCCTTTTTACGCGAAAATAATATCCAGCACACAACATTCAGTTCATGGCATTCATTTGAGTTCTGACGTCTGGAATTCAAATTATGATTGCGATAAAAGACGTTAGTAGAAAACAAGAAACCCAACGAGTAGGATCCTATCGCAATTCGTGATTACGAAAAACATAATTGGAATTCAAGGTCTCAAAATTCAAACTACAGTTGGTTCTCTGTTTAACGACGCTCTATTAAACGATGCTCTATTTAACGTCTTTCTCTATTTAAAGTCGAATTTTCAGTACCGGATGCTCCACAGTAGTTCCATTTGAGGATGCATTCTACTTTAAGGACGATTTTTTTTTTTTTTTTTTTTTTTTTTTTGGTCCTTTGAAAGTCGTTTAATAGAGAATCAACAGTAATTTTTCTCTCTCTTCTCAGCTTCCCTTCCCTAAACGTTTTGAAAAAAATCTGAAAATAAATATGCAAAATACAATTGTTTTGTGGATTTTATCAAAAAAATTTTGAGCTAAAAATTCAAAAGATTTTTAAAGTTTTTTTTCTTTTTCACTGAAACTAATCTATTTCGATTACATTCGAAAGAAATTTTGATAGGAACTTTTGAGACCTATAACGCAGCGTTTCAAAAGCAGCCTGGATTAAATTCCACCAAAATTTTGCTCAAACTACTACTTATCCGTTGCGGAAAGTTAACTAAAAGAGGTGTCATTTATTTTTCAGCATGGTTATATCGTTGCAGGTTTAATAATTAAGCTGGTGAAAAATGTTGTGAAGAAATATTAACTCATTCATATGAACAACTCCGAAGTTGGGTAAATATTCCACTAAAATTATGATAAAAGTGCATTCATGTGGCGCTAATTTAGCTCACTGTGGACGAAGCAAACCGGAATAGAATTCTCGCTTTATGTAAATCATTTTCATCGTTAGGTAACATAATTAATCTCCGCCATATTTCCAAGCTACTGCATTCGCAGTGCATACAAGGATTCGACTAAGTGCTACTCAATCAACGTCGGTTAAGAGCGGAATTGCGTGTAAGCTGTCAGTCCGTGGGGGGGGGGGGGGGGGGGGGGGTACCTAGAGGAAAATGGAAGAAAATTTCTGAGTGGTGTACTTAAAAAAGGGAATATTTTATTTGGAAATATTTTGAATTGTCTGAAGAAATTCGCTTTGGGAATATCGATATTTCTCACTGACGGTGTGTTTGTTAAGTGTTTATTTGTCGAAGACTTTGTGTTAATTTTTAATATTATGAATGTATTTTTAAATACTCTTGCATCATTGCTTCACAATTTAAACACTCCTGCAAGCTTTGTTTTATTTTAGTTCATTTTGTCATTTTATTATTTTTTCCTTCGGTTTTTGTTTTATATACTTTGACCAAACATGTTATTAATAATTTAGCATAAAGAATATTTGATCATTTTTCATATTTTTAATTCAGTACTGTAGTCAGAAAAAAAAGTGCTTGGACTCTCTTTGGGATTTATGGGCGGGGGAGAAGAACGCACCACAAGAAAAGGTGGTTGAAATCATTTTATATTGCATTTGCATTATTTTTACAATAAAAAGTTAAATGTTTCGCGAGATGGCCTCCTCTACCCCCCCCCCCCCTCCAATTACAGCACTGCATAAAACAATCTATTAACATAAAATGAAGGGTGTTTTAGCAATCCTGAAGAACTAAACGACGTATTTAGGTGTGATCTATTATAGTGCGCATATATTGTTAAAACTGAATGAAAAGTTTTTAAATTGCTGTCTTTTTCATATGTTCAGGTAATTTGAAATTGTAATTGATCTTGCGCTTTTTGAATGCTGATTAAATTTCAAACAATACTTTGAAATAATAAATGATAAAACCAATGGTCAACAAACCAAAAATTGCAAACTTACAGCATACACAATGTTTCGGGGTACAAGGAGCAAGGCCCATCATTTGGGCAATTAGGGAGGGAGAGGAGTCAACTGCTCCCCTCCCCCAATAGGTTTTTAAAATATAATGTAATTATGCATTTTTCCTGGTTGTTTGATGTTTTTTTTTCCTTCATAATGCATTGAACTCATACCCTTTTCCCCCTCTGAAAAACTTTGAAATGTCGAGTCTTCAAGGAGCCATCTTTTTAATGCGCGAATTGTTCTAAACTTCCAATGCTAAGTAACAATTACAAAGAAACTACAGGAAATATGGAATCAAAGATATTTGTGTGAAATGAGAAAAAAGACAAATGAATGACGCAATCGGAATGAGGTATAAAAATTTAAAAAATAATAAGAAGAAGAAACCGACAATCTGGAAAAGTTTGGATAAAAAACAATAAATATTAAGAAAATTATAAAGCACTGTAACTTGTGTTGAAATAATGCTTTCGCACGTAACTGTTGAAGTAAAATGAAAAATATCCATTGGAAAATTACGTAACCCACAATATTTTCTGCATTGAGAAAGGTGTTGCTCGTTGCTTCCAAAACAAGTGCATAGAATATTTTCGTATTTTTGGGATTCATTAACATGGCATTATCATAAATTTAGTCTGCGCAAAGTTAAATAATCCGTAAAACATCACAAAAAAAAAACATTCAGTGTAATTTTTCTGCATTTAAAAACGGGATGTTACTTTAAAGAAAGTGAGTGGAAGTATTTTGCAAGTTTGCTTTAAAACATTATTTTTATCATTTATTTTATCAGCACACAGCTAATCATGAAGTATTCCTTGATGCATTGAGTTATTATTTAATTTCAATTTCGTGTTTTATGCCACTTAGCAGAATAGCAGATTAGAAATAATTTCAGTGGCATTATCTAAATACGGAAAGCTTGGTACGTTTTCAAAATATTTCGAACTCGTCAAAATAATAAGCGTTTATCTTTTTTCAAACGCTTCCAAAATAAATACTGCTGGAATTAAAAACTCGTTGTCTAGATTTTAGACCATAAAACAAGACTAAAAGCTAAATGAAAAAAAAAGAACTCGATAAAATAAAAAAAATTTGTCGTTTAAATATGAAACAATAACATAAATATAAAAATTAGTCATTAAAAATATAAAACAAGTTTTTCTTTCATTATAAAAAATATTTCTACAAGCTTGGTTTGTACTAAAAAGTATGAAATTCAATAAGTATATTTGATTTTTTAGTTACAATATTCAAAAATTGAAGTGGATCTTAATATCCTTATGATGTCAATTCTAGAGCAGCCAATAAAATTTAAATTTTAATGAAAATTGTATTGTATTTATATTCTATATATCCTTTCAATTTTTAAATTGAGAGGAGCAGAAATATAGGCGATGCAATAAAAGCCATTCGTACAGAGCTCAACGCCACCATTTCTTCTCTCAAGTTTAATAGTAATTTGTGTGTTGTAATCAAGAAACCATATATACTTATTTCATTTCATACTTTCTAGTACGAACCAAACTTATAGAAATAGTCTTGAGATTTAAAAAAAAAAAATGCATTTTATTTTAAAGTTTTGAAATTTTTTTGAGGTATCACGGTTTGAAATTTGAAATATATTAACTTGTTACCCATCTTTCTTGGGGGGGGGGGGGAAACGGTTGTTTACTTTAAAACTTTTTTCAAAATTGCTGATTTGTATGCTCGTATTTAAAAGCAATTTTGAACAAAAATATAAAAAAGCTTTGAAAACGCCCATAAAAACATGTTTGCTTGAGTTCAGCCTTGAAATTAATTTATTAAAATTATTAATAATTCATTTATTCACTTTTTGTTCTTGGCAAAAACCGGAAGCAAAACGCAAGGATTGTGATTGAGAAAGAAAAGTGAGAACTATCATGAAAAATATAATTGAAATATAAACTTTAAGCTATGAGGGTCAAAATTGTCAATGAGCAATTTCAACAACCTGATTTTTTCCACAATTCGGTTTGCTCCATGTATGATAATTCTCCAAAATTATTATTACTTGCTACGGTTTTGAATGGAAACATCACAAATAGCTTCACTAAATACGACAAGTAATTAAACGTACATTTTATATTTTCAAATGTAATCGTCTTCTGTACCCAAAACTTTCCACCGAAGTAATTAACTGCCAGTAATTGCTGAACCAAATCTCAGAACAATCATTTTTACCACGAGACACAACACAGCACTTTATCAATAAGTTAGCACAGCACATTTGCACGTAACACGCTACCTCAAATTAATGTCGATATGAGATGCTTGTTGGGAAAGTATCTATTACCATAAGGCACTTTGTGCGTAATTTTAGACCGACTGAGTTTAATAATAGAAGAGGAAAACAAGCTCGAGTACATTTTCCCTTATCCAGTATTTCTAGAAACAAGCTTTCGAGTTGATATGCCATAACTAATTCACTATGACACAGACTAATTGCACAGCTCTTTCACTGTCAAGAATGACACACTTTGTCCAAGCCCCGGTATAATTTGCGCTCTTTCCTTTGGGCCGGAGAAATTTTATTCCCCTGAATTACTCTCAAGTTGGAAGGATTTTCACTTCATTTTTCAGCATTTAGGAAATGGCCCTCTATCTTTGATGGGGCCGGGAAAAGGGGAGTTTGACTTTTGACACCATTAAAATTTAGTAACTAGAAGAATTTCAAGTTATGTTGCAACAATCGTACTTACGCAAACACTATATATGTATATATATAAGTGGTGTACCTAGCATGGGTGACACGCGGGGCGGTAATTTGTGATCACCGCCCCCCCCCCACACACACACACAAACGCAAAAAAAAAAAAATTAATTATTCTATGTAAGCATAAAATTCATACAATTTTCTAAGTACTGACAAAAGGAACCTATTCCTGAGTATAGTATTTATAGTATTCACTTCATGATGTGGGGTGGAAAACAGAGGGATTCCAGGGGGTTTCCAGTGAAAAAGTTTCAAATTTGTACAAATGCTTAAAAATGCATTTTACATTTTTTCAAAAATTTGCTATTCCACTTTGGGTGTCAACCAGGGCGGACCGTGAAGGATTATTTCGGAAAATTACTTCGTCATTTCTAATTTATAATAGTGACATATAAAATTAATCTTGGATTAGCTTGTGAAGATTTTTACAGCAAGATTAAAACCAAAAAATACTTTCTAAAAAAAGCTTTAGCCAATGAAAAATACGTGTGAATATTGTTCAAATTTTCTTCCCACATTCAAAGAGTTTCTTCTTGTTTAAGTACCTTACAAATATTAACAAGTAAGAAATAAAATGTTTAAGTTTATCTGTTTGTGTCATATATTACCACCGCTGGTTTTGGTTCATCGTAACCATTTATACATAGCAATAGGAAGGAACTACCCTTTAAAACTATTTAAAAAAAACAATCAAGGAAGTGTATCCTTTTGCACACTTATGACTCTGGGGGCGGGGCATACCGGTGTCCCGCTTGAACATTTCAGATATCTACTGTCAAGCCTATATATAACTAAATTGGCAGCACGAATTTGCCGAACCTGAGAAGCCAAATTTAATGTCAAAATTTGAATTCTTCATTTTTCAGGGAATTTTTTTTTTCTTCGTTGCTACAATCTACACACGTTAAGCATATGAAAACATGTTCACTTCTTTTTTTACATTAATTTATGTCCCCGAAATTCAAGTTCATGGAGGTGAGAAGTCAGAATAACCGAACTAAGTTTTTAAAGTAAAATCTATCTTCTCGTTTTTCGAAAAAAATATGGCAGAAAAAAAATATCATAACCTAGAAACGTGTTTGACAGCCAACGTAAGCATTCAGTAGCGCACCAAAGTTCATCGACGTCAGAAAGACCACACCTTATTTGAAAAATCTGACATTTTAAAAAATGAATTAAAAATTAAACGTTTAAAAAATACAAGTTTTTTCTCGCTCTACGCTTTTTTTTTTTTTTGCTTATTCTATCAACTTCATTGACTAAAAGTAGTACTTTTGAGTGATGGAAATAACCCCATTAATTTATCAAACTCAGTAGTATCAGCTAAAATCCACTTTCTTGCTTTTCCTTTTATTGAATTTATAATCCGTTCTATTCAGAATTAAAAAAAAAAAAAAAGTTCCTTCCAAATGGAGTCGAAAAGTCTACTTCTCGGACACCAAGATTTCATAAATAATTCACTTGTTTTTATTATTTTTAGAGCGTTTTGGAACATTTAGAACTGTGAGACATGTTTATAAACGTTTATGTATGCGTGTGCGGTGAACCTTTTTTTATTTCTTTTACGATGGGGAAAAGGATATGTAGACAGCAACAGTGCAACTAGTTTTATTTCACAGAAAAAACGGAATTCATAACTGAATCTGAGCCTCCAGCCTATATGGTAAGTCTTAAAATGTAGTAAGTAAGCTGCAGATGCAGTACTACAAGAATGAAAATGAATGAAACCTTTTCATTCTACAGAGATGCAAATGAGCCAATTAAAAACTACCAAATTTCAATATTTTTATGTGATTTTAAGAAAAATTTCTATCTTATTGTGTGTGTAAGTGATAGGAACTTTTTTCAAGGAAAAAACATTAATGATACTGCATAAAATTATTTTCAGCATCTTGCACTAAAAGAATATGTTATTTAAACCTTTTTGTCAGAACTAATTGCAAAAAAGCCACGTTGAAGCCGCATAGAGCCAAAATAATAAAGGAGTGCATCTGCCTTAATACATCTTGACGTCGCCGAAGAATAAGAGAGCCGAGATCTTTAAGGAGCTGGAACATTTCTGGAGATATTAAGACTTCTCGCCTCATTAGGCTCACATAGTTATAACAAAAAGCTGTCGTACATGACGCAGTTTATTACTGTTACTTTTCTCTCTTTGCTTCCGAATTAAGATAGAAATAGAGGGGAACATGCAAACAGATATAATGGTGCCATAAATCATTAGGTATTGTTTTCTTGTGACATTGTTAAGTTTTTTTTTTTTTTTAAATATAGTCACAACTTTGACGAAAAGTGCGGCTGCACGTGGGTGAATGAAGACAAAATAATGAGTGAGGACGTGTGTGGGGATTTTTCGTAAGTAAATGCCAGGCACGAGCGATGTCCCAAGCAGCTGTAATGTAGCTGATTGTATTCGTATTATTACTTACGAGTACCACACGGTTTTGCCCGTACGCCTGTATATTTACAAATAATGGATGACGAATTTCTCGCCAATTGGCTATGTTCATTCGCTCTCCCGTTCCACGTCATGATAATTTCGTAATTTACTCGTCCACCTTATGATAATTTTGCTCCGGAAAATGTGCTTAAAATTGAAATAGAAAAGGAACAAATTCGAATTTTCGAAAAATCGCTTCGAGGTGCACACCCCCATGCTACAAACTAACTTATAGCGAAGTTTCATGATAATCGGCAGAACGGTCTAGGCGCTATGCGCGTCACAGAGATCCAGACATCCGAACATCCTCCAAACAGAGAGACTTAGAGCTTTATTATTAGTAAAGATTCTTCATAATATTTTCTTGCAGTATATCTGTGTTTTCCTAGTAAAGCGCGTTAATGCTAGAAACAGCCAGGTTTAAGAGAACATTTTTTAGCAAAAACAAATCTGCAATACCTAACACTGCTTTATTACAAATATACATTAGAAATGCACATTAGCAGCACGTTAAGAAAACGAATAATGGCAGAAACTGGGATCAAAAATTTGCAGCGTTATAAAATACTACTAAATATCACCAAGTTTAGAGTTTTTAGAAGCAAATACTGCATTTAATTAATCAGTTCGTTTAAAACTGATTTCCATTCTTCGATCATTAGCAACAAAATGTTCAATTACAGAATCAAAAAAACGCGTTTCTCTCTTTCGGAGTATTTAGCAGTTCACATTCAATTATTCAGTCCAAGTTTGGAAAGCCGCTTTCGTCCTGTCTAAATTCAAAAAATAATTATTAAATAAAAACGAAAAACCGGACTGCGTAAAAACCAAAAAAGCTAAAAAGAAAAATACATACCCCCAGTAGTTTAAATTTTTACTAATTACTACTGAATAACTACACTATTGAAATAGTTTTATAATCGATACACACATAAGACAAATCATGAGTTCATGAGTGAGCATTATGGAAGGATCAACAGTCGGGGTCCATTCCTTTTTGACCAATCTAAGAACCCCGTAAAATTTGAATGGTTCACGACTGTTGATTCTTCTATTCTGCTTTTGAATTTTTGATTTTTCTTATATGTGTATCGATTATAAAACTATTTCAACAGTGTAGATATTCAGTAGTACTTAATAACATTCTAAACTGGTGTGTCCCCTAATCTGGGATCTTTCTTCAGGGTGCCTCCTCATCCATGCGCGGATACCCTCTGACCCCAAAACTAATCAGGATTCATCACTGAGCACCACCTTTTGCCTATCAGTGACAACCCACATCGCTCTGGCTCCGCACCATTGCAGACAGAGTTGCCCTATTTTGGTGTTAAAGGGAGTACATGAAAAAGACGCTTGGTCTGCAGATTTGTTTCCGCAAGACGTTTAGAAATATCTCGGGGAACAACTACTACCCCTACGTGTGCTTGTGTAGTGAAACGAGTCACTGTGGGATCCATGAACGCTTGCCGCACGATCCTCCCATCCTCTCTCCTCGTGGTTTTCCTGGTCACTCCAGACCCAGTTTTTTGCACGTGGGTACCATCTCGTGTTCACTGCTTCCAACAGTTTCTAACGGAACACTCCGAACGATTTACCTGGGCAGCAACACGGCTCGTCGACCAGCCTGCAATTTTCTGGCCGATGATCTAACTGGCCGATAATCTTCTGGCCGATCGTCTACCTGGCATCCTTCACTCATCAAGGTTCTCTGACTATTCGAATGTAATCGTAACATTTATAAATCTTATATTATGCACTGGTTTATCTAGCACCTTTTTCCCGATTTCACCGGTGCTGTAGGGTTAACAGTCATGCGCATTGACACCAAACTTGGATCATTTGCATATCCGATGTCACTCTTCTTATATGCGAAATTTCGCGATTGTGCCTTTCTTCTTTCTTGGGGCGTTATTTTCAATGTTCCTGAATGTACATAAAATATTCTAAATCCATTTTGGATCTTTGATAATAGAATTATTCTCACCAATATCAAATGGCACCTGTGAGTTTTCCAGAACTCTTTAAAGTTTAAAAAAAGAAAAGTTTGAAGGCTATATGATGATGAACAGGTCATATTACGGCGGCGTTACGATTATGAAATTATTAAATCAATTAAACGCTGCAAAGTGCGAGATTTTTTTGCATAATTATTTCGGCTGTATACTGTAAACTAAAACTCATGCGAGCGCTGAATTCATGGTCTATATTCTAAAAGTATTTTAGTACTTTTTTTTTTTTTTTCAAAGAGCGTGTGTTTCTGCATTTTCAACTTCTTATGAAACATAAAATACAGCAAAAACAACGGATCATGCACCAATAACAATCAGAATTCCAGACACGTGTTTTGGGGTTGCGTAGATCCCTTTTTCAAAAATAAATTTATACTTCTCACAAATATCAACATCTGCGAATTTGTGTTTTTCAGACGTTAGTATATCTTACTTTACTGTTCTGCACAACGGTATTTATTTATCTTATTTTCGTCTTACCTTATATTCTAATCTGGGATCAAAAGAGTGAAACCGCATAAAATATCCCTAAAAAAACTCATCAGTGGTTTTTTTTAACTAAATACACTGCAATTTAATTATGCTCCCCCCCCCCCCCCCCCAAGTTTTTCATGTGGAATCTTTTTACATCACTTAACTTTGTTTTACTTTCTAAACCATAACTTTCTAATAACCTTTACGTGATAGTGTTCGATATTCTTCAACACTAATACTTCAAAGAAGCAGAACAATTCATAGCGCAATTACTTTCTCGAAGTGAAGTGAATAAATTTCGCATGAAGTTTTAAATTTCGGAAATGGGATTTGGTTTCATTTAACTGGAAAATGAAGTTTAAATCGATGAAGAGTCTCCCAAGAGAGAAATAATTAGATTAGGAAACTCCATGTCTAGAATTCATTTCGCTGAGTATTACAAGCTGCCCACAGCCAATTCTTAGGAAATCATTCAAGCGAATATGCAGCATTGCTGAAATTCTGTCAGAAATCGAGCTACGTCTTCAAAAACTTATTCACATACTTTAAACGGACTTATGAAAGAACATTTTTGCGTAAATCAAGATTTCCTTGTTGACGTTATGAAACATCTGAAATTAAGTGCGTGTGTCATCACTTATCGGTGTATCTGCGACAAAATAATCTATAGAACTTATAAAACACACAGTTTTAGAATGAAAACTGCTCATAAGTTCGTTGAAAATTTGTGCAATAGTTAGGTTACATTTAGTATTTAAGATCCCAAATGTTGCAACAGTAAATGACATTAGCGAAATCGTCCTCATTATATTTTAAAGCACTTTTATTATACTTGGTATGTTTGTCACGGAAAAATCTGAGCCTTGCTTTTGTTTATATTTCAGCAACTGGACCACTTAGAGATTTCGACATTTGATTAAATGATTTGCTTAATCTTAAGATACAACTTGACGGTGCAAAAATAAAATTATTATATCGGTTAGGATGGAAAATAGCAAGTTCGATGTAATTTTTCATTAATTGATAAAATATAAAATCTATTGTTAAAAATATTCTTTGCGTTACAACAGTAATATTATTAGTAACATAAAATGGTCCAACTATGGGCCACTTTTCGATGTTTTCAATGAAATATTCGTGTACATCTTTGATTTAGAAATTTGAAGATTTTCGCAATGGTTACTATAAATCTCGTGTTTCGAATGAAATGTTTAAAAAAAAATCTAAATTGAAAAGAAGAGGAAGAGGAATTTTTTCCCAATGGTCCATAGTAGTACGGGGTACAACAATGGGCTACCTCAGTTTAACCTAGAAAACACATTGAAAACTTGATTTGGCCTATTGTTGTCTGAAACTACATGTTGTTCACTGCTGGAAACAGTATAAAGAATTTTTTTAGATCATCATTTACCTTTGTTTTTTTTTTTTTTTTGTTTTTTTCATTTTTTTTTTAAAGATTTAATCGTTACTTGTCGTTTCAAGTGATTAATGAAGTTCAACATAGTAAACGTAAGTAACGTTTTTTATTCTCTGCCTAGGTTTTGACATAGAAACATTTGAAAACTAGAAACATCTCACCAACTAAATACTAGGTATATACACTGGTGTGCAAAAATTAAGGACGAAGTCGAAAAATTAGCATATCAGCTGAAGAAAGAGGCAGAGCGGACAGAAAGACCAATCAGGAGATTAAGTAAGGTGATGTACGGTAGCACATGCGCAGATATGCAGGCAGACGTAATGGGGGAGTGTCTGAGTAGTATAAAGCATGTTGTCGGTGTAAGATCAGTATTTCTGGCAAAGAGATTGCACGCCGTATAGCAGTTAAAATCACACTGAGTTGCTGCCTCAGCGAGAAATGGCGAATAATCAATCTGTTAGACGACATCTGGATGCTTTTACCCGAGGTCGAGTCATTGGGAAGTTGGAGGTGTGACAAGTTCGGAATTGCTCACAGCATTGTTTCACGACTTTGAAGATAATTTCAAACTACAGGAACAGATATCCGGGGGTTCAGTAGTGGTCGCCCACGAAGAAACACACCCGCAAATGACCGGTATATTGTCTTACAGACCAGCAGAAAAGGCGGCAGACAGCGGGAGAAATCGCTAGACACACGACACAGGCGACTGGACGACCGACATCGCGTTTTACCGTGGCCAGAAGACTGCACGGTGGTGGTCTCTTTGCACGACGCCCTATACGGTGTGTACCTCTAACGCCTGCCCATCGGAGAAGGCGTTCTCTGTTTTGCCGGGAACACCGGAATTGGAGAGACAATGAATGGAGACGAGTACTCTTTACAGATGAGAGCAGATTCAGTCTGAGTAGCGATTCTCATCGCATATTCATCTGGAGAGAGCGGGGAAACCGCAATCATCCCTCGAACATTATTGAAAGGGACAGGTATGGAGGTCGCGGTGTTCTCGTTTGGGGAGGCATCATGCTTGGTAGTCGTACAGACCTTCACATCTTCGACGCAGGTTCAGTCAACGGGACCCGTTATTGTAACGAGATACTTCTTCCATATGTGCGTCTTTTTAGAGGCGCTATGGGTCCGCAGTTCCTTTTCATGAACGACAATGCACCATGTCATCGCACAGTAGCTGCCGAACAGCTCTTAGAGAGTGAGGATATTGAACGTATGGATTGGCCGGCCCGATCTCCGGATCTCAATCCCATCGAGCATGTATGGGATTTTCTAGGCAGACGCTTGGCAGCTCGTACTTTACCACCAGTAACGATTCGGGAGCTTCGATTGGCGCTGCAAGACGAATGGGCAGCAATGCATCAACAACTCATTCACACCCTCATTCTCAGCATGGGCAGACGCTGTGAAACCTGCCTAGCAGTCGAGGGAGATCATATCCCCTACTAAAGACCGGATGTTTCTTGCTGGACACCCATCAGGGATGTTTCGGCCTTCAGTCGCATTGCGCTCCATGCTACTTTTTCAATAAAGCTTCTTTTTATCCTTCTGATTTCTCTTTTAGTAAGTGTTGCTTACATTACACATGTCCTTACGTATTGGGGATCTTACGGTATTAAATGTGTTGATTTGGAAAGCTTTTGCACAAAGTATATTGAAAAAACCGTCTCGTCCTTAATTTTTGCACACCAGTGTATACTTAGGTCTTAGAAAATACGTAGGTCTGACGAATTTTAAACGAGATTTAAAAAAAAATGAAAACTGAAATGTGAAACCACATTCCAAATCTCATCAAAATAAATAATTTTTAAAAATTATCTAAGTTTGTATTTGATCTGGATTTCAGACAGCTACTTGAAAAACTCCTAGGAGTACGGGCGATAGGGTGATCTTTAAGCTCTCTTCTGTCTTTCCTTGCCATTATTTGCAATAAGTAGCACAAAATATGACGAGCATCTCTACAGAGAAAAAAAATGAAGCTGCAAGTCACTAAAAACCGTGAAAAATAGGTGGCCCATTGTTGTGCCCCATCATTTCCATTTCCGATAAATGTTGAGAGCTTGTGAAAACTATGAAACAGTTTAAGTCAACAAGCAGCTTAATTTATAACTGAAAAATGGGTAAAGCAAATCTGAACTTGCCAGATCTTTGAAAACAGTATAAGTGGTCTGCCTAAAGGAGACTTTTGGCACCTATTGAAAGAGAAAATCTAAGTCAGCACACGAGTCAAGAAATTTTAAATGAATATGTTTAAATCCTATACCCGCTTTGCCCGACCCACTTTGCACAAAGGCACGATTTTTTATTTCAATAATTATAACTTTAAATTGAAAAAACGGAATGACCATTGTTGTTTATATGTTTATATTATCAGAATAAGTTAATATTATTGACAATAAAAAAATTGAGCGGTTCTTCGACTAATCACAAGTTACAAAGTTTCATCTTTTTTAAATGTATCTTTTTTTTTCTTTTAAACTTGGTTGCGCCGTGCCGCTTCACTGCTGCTTCGCTGGGACTGATAATAACTCGGGGGTGTTCGTGACGACATACGTAGTCATCACCGCTAACACGACATGGGGGCATACGAAAGCCTGCCCGCTTTGGGCGACCTACCCGCTTTGGGCCACCCTCCCCTATATGAGGATTATTGTAACAACAAAAATCCATAGTAAACGCGAACCTTTTGTGCGCTAATCAAATGTCAAAACAGTGACGCACAAATATGCAATGTATTACATACGCTTGTTATGGTGTTACAAGGGAGCACCTTTATCAATGCATAAAAATATCAGCTTTGCGATCCAAACAAATGATAGAAGCTACTCTCCCATAACTTAAACCCGGATACTATTTTTTTTAAATAATTGATTAATGGTTTATTTCAATTCTAAAATATCTGTACGCACGTCTTGATAGTTTTGCACTTCAACATGTTCCTTCTGCAATAATAGTTTAAAATTTAAAGCAAGCTAATAGTATACCATTCTCGTGTAAAAAAAATCAAATTACTCTCATTAGAGGAGATTGCTCGTTAATTTGTAAATACAAAATGTATAGTCATAAGTAGGGTAAACCGGGGCACATTTACGAGGATTTTTTTCAATGAGTTTTCTAATTTATATGTCTGAACCTAGGAAATTTTTAGACATTTATTTTATGAAACAGTTAATGAAATCAAAATTTCTCTATTCAGTTGTTGCTCAGTTGTGTTTTTAACCATAAAAAAAAATGTTTTTTTTTTACCCCAATACCCGAATGCATAAGGAGAAATTTTGCTAAAAGGTCATTAACCTTAAAATACAAGAATGATACAACTGATAAGCGAAGTGCAATTTTAATGTGGTGATCCGATATTTTAAAACAGTGCATATGCCAGCACAAAAATATGCAACTGCGTAATAGTCCAGTTGCATACTTAGGGTAGAAGACCCTCCGTGGGAAATTTCGTGAGGAAATTGTGAGACCAATTCTAATGCATTCCTTATGGCCTATATAACTATGCCTCACCGGGTGTTTTGCTTGAATTTGTGTCAGACGATCTGTGTGACGTCATTAATCCAAGATGGCGGCTGCACTAGATATTGATGAAAATATTCGGTTTTGACTCATTTTTAAGGCATATTATGAAAGGTTTTAAACTTTTATTATATATTTAATATTTTAATACTATTATATTTAAAATTTAAAAACAAATATCTGTATAAAATAAATTATTTATTTTGTTATTTTTAATTTTCGATACAGATTTTATGAACTTTTTTAGTAAACAATAGCAGTTAAAAATATTTTGGAAAGCTTGTACGATAAAAGTCAAATTTATTATCCAAAAAACCTGTAAAATAGTTTGAATGCACGTATTTTTGGGGTTATAAGAAGCTTTTTTTTTTTTTTAATGTAGAAAAAATTTACAACTTCTGTTACTTAATATCGGAAGCAATGACAATTTTATTATTTACATTTTTTGTGCTCTAAGTAATGAATTAATTATTTAAACTCTAATTTTAATTCAAAAATATAGATTTAAAAGTAAAAAAACAGGTCTTACTTAAAGTGTCATCAATATCGCTTTGTTGGCTGTGCTTTTCACATAAGTCTTCATCACCTCCACACATACAAAGCTCAGTGCATGCAATGTTTTAAGTTTTGCATTTGCATGCAACAATGCATTTGCCCTTTACGCAAATGCATTGTTTCATGCAAATGCAATTTGGGCTTACTTGTCTTTGCTACATCGAACTAATTTCAAAATTGATTCAGGTGCACAAGGAAGTACACATAACTGAAGCATAGAAGTTGTCTTTCATTTCCCATCTGAAGTCAAACGGTGATGGTGAATTTGGGTGCTGCTGGTCAGCCAGATGTCACTCTAATACCTGATAATGCGCTCTTAAAATATATGAGGACAAATATGTTCTTGTAGGAGGCAAAATTTCATTTTGAGCCCACTGCTTGGAAAACATGAACCAACGAAGTTCTCCAATACCTGAAATCTTGGTCAGTGGCATATACAAGGAGTAAATAAATCCTTCAATAGTAACTTTATCATTTGCATTAAATTCTTCGGTTGACCCCAGATGACTCAGAGCATCAAGAGTATTTTTGTCTGCCGTTGTATCATATCCTGATAGAGCATGGAGTCCTAATATTCCTTGAGTTTTTTCTGGTCCTAATGCTGTCATAATGCCTTTAATATCTCTCTTTGTGTTTTCTTATCTTTTTAATGCTTCCCCATATGCTGAACATTTGGGCTTACTTGTCTTTGCAATTTTATAGGACGTTATTTCAGTCAGGGACTGAGGTAATGTCGAAAGGGAACGGGATGCTGAAGGTATGGTAAGATAAAGTGGAATTTGTCTATTCGAGTCTTTTTTCTGCTGATAAAGTACCATTACAATGCCATGCTAAGTACCCTTCCCATAAGATGTGTCTTTAAAGAAATCAATGTTATCTGCAGCACAAAATAGAAATCTTGCCTTTTTCAAATCTGGAGGAATATACATCCCGTCACTATCATCCATGCGCCTTATTAACCCATTTGCTATCTATGTTTCCAAACGTAGAACTTTGGCATAATCAATCGAAACACCTAGTTTATGCAAAGTATCAATTATATATTTGCTTCGGGTAACAGAGTAAGTACATAGTAAGGCCAACACCTACTTGCAAAGGCATATCTCGGGCGTGTCGATGAACAGTTTCTTTCGATGCTTGGTGCGGAGACAGTATTTTATACATGAATATGTGTTATGGTCTTATTGCTTTATTCAACACGATATTGTCCTGCACCTCAGAAATAGAATTAATTTCGAATTTTCCGTTGCAGCACCATTTAAAAAACTGATCAACTTGGATTGGAACGGTATCAACTATCTGATTCTGTTCAAGAGATCCTGTAAATGTCCATTTCTGATCAGATGAAACTGCTTTACGTAATATGTTTGCTGCTTCAAAGATAGTTCTCATGTTTTTTCCAATGTCTATAAAATCATCTTCTGCATTAGATAGAATAATATCTGCAGTTTCCTTTAAAGATACGCGTTGCGACTCATTTACACTTTTTGGATTATTATAGATAAAGCGTCATCAATTTCTTCTTAAATGAGATTAATTTCTTTTTGCGTTTTATTTTTTCCTAAATTTTTATTTGCAATTGACTGATAATTCATTACAAGGTCTGCTATTGTAGTACATTTCCCTGAACAAGAAAATCATTTAATGCACACAGGAATTCTACGTCTGTTGCTTTATTAGAAATAATGTCTTGTGACTTTTTTACTACATCAGGATCGCATTTTTTTCGGGAAACATTAAATATATGTTTTGCTCAGCAATATTTATGGTGTAAAATGTTCTTTGCATGAGGGTCTCCTGGATCTGTACAGTCACTGAGTAACTGAGTTTAATTTTGAAAGTTTCATTTTTGGAAATTTCAATGGCTTTTTTTAATTGCTGACCTGCAGAATCTTTTTATCGCCACCAATGGTTTTCTTACACCGCCTTTTCCGAGGCAGAAAAACCATTTATTTTTGTCACCAACGACAATTTTGGATCTCGTTGTGTGTAGTCTACAACATTGTCTTCATGAATGGAAGTAGAACAATATAGTTTATTCTTATCCATTTCGTGAAATCTCTTACTTCTGTCCATGCTTGCTTTATGAGTGCACTTCTCTTAGCATCCTGCATGCCTTGCTTTTTTCGAAGATGGAGGCAAAAAAACTTGTAAATGAGTTTCTGGGAGAGAAGACATCGTGAATAAAATAGCAGTGATAAGTTAAAAAAAAAATAACCGTACTTGAAGATTTACAGACTATTCACCAACGAACCAAGAAACAATACTTTCTCTACGCAGAAGCTTTCTCTTCTACTCTCCCTAGAAATTCCTTAAGAGCACCCCCAATGTACGATATTCATATCCGGTCAAAGAGTTTAGGGGTATACAGGTTATTAGAATTCTGTCAAACGATTATACAGTCAAACTTCGTTAAACGAATTCAAAGGGATCTTCAAAGTGAATTGGTCTCAACAGTAGCTCGTTTTATCCGAAAAACAATAGTGCTAGGTGTGTTAAGTGATTTTCAACAAAAGGACGGGGATCGCAAATGTAGTTCGCTTTAGCAGTAGTTTGTTATAATCGTGTTCGCATTAACGAGGCTCGACTGTACTAATGTTTAGTGATCTTAGCCTGAAAATTAAAAGTATTTTTAACTGCGAAAGTTTACCCGAGGTACTTTTAAAACAGCTAATTCTGAGAGCCAAAGTGAAAAAAGGAGATTTATCAGAATTTTTTTAAAAAATAAGTTATAAACAAAAAAAAATAAATATTTTGTTTTTAATTTATAATAAGAAGATGAATAGAGTATTAATCAAGTGAATTCACCAGAAAATTATCACAAAATACCCAAAAATTAACTCATAATTGCAAAAACTCATTAAAGCCGCCATCTTGGATTAATGACGTCATACAGACCGTCTGACACAAATTCAAGCAAAACACCCGGTGAGGCATAGTTACGCAGACCATAAGGAATATATTACAGTTGGTCTCACAATTTCCTCACGAAATTTCCCACGGAATGTAGTATGCCCCCCTACTAGTAATGTAACATAAACAGAGCAAAAGTAAAACAAGCATCATTATTTCACTCGAACGTTAAACAAAACTTTTAGCACTATTTCCCGTCTTTTCACAAAGAAAAGAGAAAAGCAAAAAGCAAAAACAAAAATCGCAGAGTGATTGTCGGAAGACAAAATAGCTTCTCGCAACAGCCCCGTTGAAACTAATCAAGAACTCGGAACAAAATTCGCTATTTGTACAAGAGAAATAATTTTGAGATTCATTCTCGAAGGACCTCATTATCATCTACAAAAAGTTTATGCAACTTACTGAGGTTATGACTAGAAAACCAACCTCACTTATGTCTGTTCACGATATTCTTTTCTGTCTTGCCCTTTTTTCTTTATATCTAAACTATTACAAAGAGAGAGGGCGGATTTTGGTGTGTTTATATCTTCGAGGTAATCTCCGGAACCACTGCACCTATTTGAAAAATTCTTTCACTTCATGAACGGTGCTTTCTTACTGAGTGACAGAGGGTAAAATTCGAAAAAAAAATCCCATAAATAGTTCTTTTTTAATTACAGTTTCGGCCAAATTTCACATAAATTCCCGAATATGGGAGTGAAAAATTACTTACACATATTAATATTATATATCGTTGAAAAGGGTAGAATTTTCCGCGTTCTAAACAATTTGTTTTAATAATCTAACTTAATTACGGCGGGAGTAATTTGTGTTTTCAGCACGAACTTTTTTAGGCTTAGCTGAAATTTAAGCCCTACTTTCTTCATTAAATCTATCAATAGTGAAGGAATTGTCCCACAGTTTTCTACAGTTACAAACGCTTTTAAATCAAATTCGAAAAATGTCATTTTGATCCAGGTTGTCAACCATTTTATTTTCGCATTTCTACGGTTACGCTTTTTGACATTACTGTTTCTTTCCTTATTTTGCATTTAATTTCTTAAACTTATTTTATCTCGTGTTTCCATGGTTACGCTTTTAAAATCCATCTTTCGCATTTTAATTTCTTAAAAGTATTTTAATATCTGTCGTCATTGTTTGAAAGGGTAATTTTGCACGGTGTTTTTTTTTTCTTTTATTTAAGCCTGATTGCTGAATATATGTCACTTGACACAATTTTTATTCTCAAGGTAAACAGGGCAAAGCCGGGCAACGCAGCTCTTAATATATAAAGATTTGAAAGCTACTGTTAATGTGATTTTATACTTTTTTGTTCGTTTGGCGAAACATTTATTATTGCCAAAGAAAAAACATCCGCTTCACTCGCAAAAGGGTTGGATTCCTGTAGCGTGGTCACTTGGCGCGTTAGGCGCTGAGCAGTTCAGTCTAGGATTATTCTTTTAAAGCAACCGTTAATTATTCGAGTAAAATGTTCGACATTTTCTTCTTTTTTTCTGACGATAATTTTTGAAAGTTCCACTGGATTTTTTTTTTTTTTTTTTGAGCAATCACATTGCTTATTGTTCTCATTTGACTGTTTTGATGTTCCTGTGATTCTAATTTACCCCCGCCTCCCTCTGCAGCACCACCGTCGACCGACCCCTCCCGATGCTGCTCCTCTAGGGAGCAAAGTCTCTAGGTTGCGTCTATATGCTACGCACACACACACACAGGAGCACACACACACATCTACACACATACACACATACCCACCCTCACACACACAAAACCACACACCTACACACATACACACAAACGCACATACATACACACCTACCCACAAACACAACACACACCTATACACATACACACACACTCGTGATTGCGAAAAACATAATTTGAATTCCCAGAAATTCAAATTATGTTTTATCAAATTATGTTATGTCAAAATTCAAATTAATTTTTATTTTATTTATTTATTTTTACTTATTTATTTTATTTTATTCTATTTATTTTATTTTATTTTATTTATTTTATTTTATTTTTTTGTTTTTGATCGATCACGATTGCTTATTGCTCTTATTTGATTGTTTTGATGTGCTATCATTATATTTTCCCACCAGCACCCTCTGCAGCATCACCGTCGACCGGCACCTCACGATGCTGCTCCTCTAGCGAAAACCATCTCCAGGTTGCATCCATTTGCTACACACACACGCATACGTACACAACTACACACACACGCACAAACAAATGCCTACATTTACACACATACACAAACACACTCAAACACATACATACACACACACCTACACACACACCTACCCACGCACTCATCACACTCATGCCTACACACAACTACCCACACGCTCATCACACTCATGCCTGCACACAGACACAAACACATATGCCTACACACGCATACATATTCCCCACCACACACAAACACATATGCCTACACACACATACACATTCCCCACCACACACAAACATTCATGCACACAACTACCCACACACTCATACCTGCACACATACATAAACACATATGCCTACACACACATGCACATGCCCCGCTACACACAAACACACATCCCCCCACACACACATAAACACACACGCCTACATACATACACACACACACTCGTGATTGCGAAAAACATAATTTGAATTCAAGAGGTCAAAATTCAAATTATTTTTTTTTTACTCTAAATTCTAAATAGAGACAATCTTGATCTTATTTTGCTTTTCGTTAGACGGATGGATTATGATAGCGTCATCATTTTTTTTTTTTTAAATTCAACGGACGTTCATTAAATTTTTAGCACGGGCATCGCTGTGCGGGTACTGCTAGTATATATATGCATAAGTTTTTAATTGGAAGAGAATGTTTATGCATATTTTGGGGCTTAATGGTGCTTTTTTTTTTAATTTTTGCAGAAAGAAATCAGAACATTAATTTCTCATAATTTGCATCTCTTTTGCGTTTCATAAAAACGTAGTCTTAACTTAGGCGAGGGATGCGATCCAAGACCCTTCGCGTAAGTCAAAATTGTGCATAGTGAAATGTGTATATATATGACAATTTTCGCATGTTCTTTTATTTTAGACACTTATAAATCACTGAATCCGTTTCCTAACTTAATATTACCATTGCTCTCATCCTCTTATAAATATTAGCCAATGATCGAGCAACCCGCGATTTTCACCAATAAAACACGCGCCACGACATGATAATTTGATAATATGTTTTGGTAATGTTAAACATGCGAAGAAATGCTTTATTGTGACAAGGCTGAATCGGATCCGGTAACTTAACTGTTTTACAGGTAAAACTGTCATTTCAGGAGAATGAAGAAACGAAAAAGAAGTCAAAAATGAACGCTATCTACTGGAGCTTAGGGTGAATCCACTGGAGTTCGGGTTCAAATTTCAACTATCAAAGTATAACCAAACAGTCAATGGCTTTGTTAAAATGTAGAAGCAATTTTCACCCGTCATATTATGACGGGCGACTTTTTAGTAAAGTAATAAATATATTCTGACTACCGATGAGATAGAAATGCAAACATCTGGTTTACAGACGAAAATGGACGCATCTATTAGTTTTCAGGGATGCAAAATCTTCGACAGTTGTGTGTAAAACTATAAATTAATCCCCATCACATTGAAATAATCGAAATACGCACATTATTTTTTTTCTTTTTTTTCTCCTCGCTTTCAAATAAACTCGTCTTAACTATTCGTTTGCCAATTCCACGGTAACCGTGGGCAGACAATACTTTAGTTAAAAAAGCGTTATTAAACATAATACTATATCAGTATTTAAATACACAAATCTAATGATCAGTGCAATAGCGATATGAAGTACATTAGTGTAACTGCATGCTGTACGTACAGCATGCAGTTACACTAATGAAATGCAACACTTTTTTTAATTTTTCTGTACTGAACAAAAATAATGAATAATCATAACTGAAAGATTTATATGATGATTATTGATGCTGTGCAACTAATAAAATCGTGGTTAAGGCTGAGCTAAGGAGATTATTTTTGATTGAAGTAGTATTTTGGATGGAAGAAGTAGTCAATCTCAGTAGCTAATCCGGAAGCCAATTCTTACCTTCGCACTTTCGCGAAATTTTGAAAACATTTTGCGTTTCGAGCGAAGTTAACTCTGAGGAATGATTTACTCGTAAAAAAACTGACGAAAAATCCACTAGGCTATAGTTAAATCGCGTTGCAGCTCGAGTAGACTGTATATGAATCCATAGGTGGTGCAAAACCAACCAGGCAACATTGTGTTTGCCCCAACTATAATTATCTATACAGTGTACTTACGCTGATACGTGATTTAACTTACGTGAAGTGGGTTTTTCGCAAGTTTTTTATGAGTAGCATATCTCAGAGCGAACCTCGCTCGAAACAGGAAATTTTTTCAAAGCGAAAGCGCGAGGGTATGCATCGTCTTGATTTTTGATGGGAAAAAACATGAATAAAATCTCAATTTTTAGAGAAAAACATGAAGAAAGTCTTGATTTTGCGAGGAAAAAACACAAATATTTATTTTTAAAAGCCGCACATTCTTACTGTTTCCACAAATTCTCTATCGTAACTTTTATGTGAAATCACCAACTTTCTTAGAGCAAAAATCTACATTTTTAAATAACGCAATTACAGCGTACACAATATACACCTTTCAAAACTCTTTTTAATTTGCAGCTTCTTTGTCGCAAATATTAAAATCCGCCAGAGGTTAACTTTTTCTTTGTTTCCTGAGAACGAAAATCGATTCTTACACAAAAGTATAAGGCAAGAAGAAAAAAAAATCCTACGCCATCTACAAGGATCTTTTAAATTTAATAAATTTCTTTTACTCCTGAAATAAAATGTATTTGAAAAACGCTTCTTAATGGTATTTGAGATATTGAGGGAAGCATTATTTATTAGAATGGTACAACTTCTAAATTAAAACCTTTGAATTATTGAATATCTTTCGCAAAGGACTTTAGCTCCGAGGAAGAAAGAACATCGATATTTTTTTAGCTTGATACGTTGAAGAATTTGCTAACAAAACCCGTTCTGACAGAAACAGATTTACTAAGAAAAGAACTCAGGAGAAGAGATAGAGAAAAAAAAAAGACATTCAATTGAAAGAAGCAGGTTTCATAATATGACTTCTCTTGAAAAGACATTTTTAAAATTGAGATTTATCCGAGAAATTTAATTAAAAACAGTAATCTTTAACTATTAGTCGAAAGCACTATTTCTCTGAGAAAGACAGAAATGATATATTCTGAGGTAAAATACAATTATTTTCTGTTAATTATTGTGTTATTTGCCTCGTTCATTTAATTTATTAAATTTGAAGTGAAGTGTTTCATTTTAGGAAAAAATAGAACAAAAACAGATTTTTAGTTTCTTGAGCATCTACGTAAATAAAATTAACATTGTTCCTTTAAAAAATATAAAATGTTTTATTTCAAATAACTGTGATTGATTTATCTTTTTGAAATCTTCAACCATCTGGTTCTGGTCGGATAAAAATGGATATATGTACCTTAGAGGCCGTTTATATTGACTAAAAAGCAGTCTCATTGTAGGTGTTTTCAAACGCCGATTTGAAAAAATCTTCAAGCAGGGAAATATTTGATATATTCCTTAGCATTGGGAAAGCGAAACGAGTAGAATTGTCTGTTCCCACTCCCAGCATTGAACCGGTTCATAGCATTTCTTTTACAAACACGCTTTTAAAGTAACTAAATTGTTATTTAACTACTGAAACAATCATTTTTAACAAATAATTAGTGCATAGGGGAGGGTGACCCAAAGCGGGGGTAGGTTGCCCGAAGGGAGTAGGTCTTTGTATGTCCCCCCTATGGTGAGTAAGCGGCGATGCATACGAATGTCGTGTTTACATGAACATCCCCCGAGTTTTAACCAGTCCCAGCGAAGCAGCAGTGAAGCGGCATGGCACAACCAGGCTTAAAATTTAAAAAAAGATACATTTCAGAAAAAAAGAAGTTTTGTGACTTTTAATTAGTCGAAGAGCAGCTTATTTTTTTTTATTGTCAATAATGTTACGTTATTCTGACACCATCTACCTACCAATTACAATAGTAGTTTCGTTTGTTCCTTTTTTAAAGTTAAGGTTATAACAATTGAAATAAAAAACGTGTCTGTGGGCAAAGCGGGTCTTGCAAAGTGGGGGTGTAGAATTTAATCATATATTTATTTACAATTACTTGACTCGTGTGCTAAGATTTTCTGTTTCAATAGGATAGGTATAATTCAGTAAATTACCGCCCATTAGCCAGGGCTAAAGCAGAAATACATGAAATTCACCGCTAGCTCAGTCATTTCCAGCCTCCATAACTGATGAGTGCTAATAAGCACGAAACTGCAGTGTTCGGCTGGAAATGACTGAGCTGGCGGTGTATTTCATGTAGGATAAGTATAACTTTAAAAATTTATTTTTTAGCATGGCAATAAATTAGTCTATTAATTTAATCAGTTATTTCTTTATGTTTTATAAATAAATGTGCTGACTTTAAATTGTATAAGTACAACTGTTTTATATATTTTTCATTATGGCAAGTAGCTAGTCAACTATTTTAATCATTTATAACTTCATATTTAATTGTCAAATGTACCAAAATCACAATTAGTTAAGCTTACCCGCTTTGGGCCCCCAGGTAAGGCAAGGTTCTTCAAATGTTTGTCAAGTGTGATAATAAATAAATATTGGAGTTGAAATAATACAAAAATCACTTTTTGTTTTGAAGTTCAAGAACCGTGCTAGGAAATAAAACCGAAATGGTTGTGATAAAAGTCCAAAAACTACAATTTTCAAGCGTTCTTTGAAAACCTACCCGTTTTGGGCCACCTTCCCCTAACCCTTCGACAGTGCGGAACACAAATGGGTTTTACAATGTCGAAATGTAAATCATTTTTAAAGCTATATGTTTGGGAAATGTGCGTGTACGACGTACATAGCTGCTTAATATTAAGCAACTTTACTCTATTAAAATGTCAGTCTTACTCTATTACTACAACTTTACTCTATATTTTGATTCTTATCATTTTCAATTAATTAATAAATTAGACTGAGTTAAGGCTACTTTTTAAGTAACTTCAAATACCAAAGCCATTCCTGATTGACCAAGCCGCTTAAGGATTCAAGACATAGAGAATACCTACTCGATTTGACTCGACTCTGCTTCTGGTCTCAGCTACTTAGTGAAGACAATTAGGTTGGTTCCCATTTTTCAAAAATACTTTTTTCTGAAAGAGCATGGTCGAAAATATGGAGGAAGTATCTTTTTTTTCTTAATTTTTGCTTATTTTCTCTGTTCAAAAATAATAGAAGACGTTCAGTCAGTTTTCATTTTCGCTGCTGACGTTACAAGTGAACAAGTCGCGAGGTTTACCAGAACATAGTTTCAGGACACTACTAAACTCCACCAAATACATATTGTTGTTAGTTGAATATTTTATTCAACTAACAATTACCGTTAGTGATTGCTCGAGGAGGAAAATCACCATGAGCGTTATCTTGATAGAAAAGAACCCCCCCCCCCCCCCCCCGCGCTCCGATTTAAAATCACTATCTTCACTTGTGACGTCACATGACAAAAACAAAAGACTTGTTTTAGAAATTTGAAATTTCAAAACATTAATTTTTAGTTATATGTTGAAAGAATAAAAGTATTTTCTGGTTCAACGCTCAGTACAACAAGTACAAATGAAATACACTCTCCAAACAAATTATAATAATACTCTTGCACTTGATGTGTGGGTAAATTAGGGTGGACCGAAAAAAGGAAATTTTTGATAAGCAACTTCTAATAGCAAAAAAGGGTGTGTAATTGCCATCCTAAACATAGGAAAAATAATATTAAAAAAAATCAACATTCATGTCTTCAGATCACGCATTGGTAGCAAAGTTTGAAGAAAAAGGTAAAAAATGGTCAATTTTAAAATATTTTTACAAAAATCCAAATGTTCAAAATTTTTGTTCTAATCCCGTTTAAATGCTTCCTTTTAATAGTCTTTTAATATATCTTTGAAAATATTTGCATTACTTTACAGTTTTTAGTTCGCGCATAAGCCGCAAAGTTACGTGCAATTAACCCAAATTCGACATTTTTAGCTTATTTTGTATACAGTGGCTTACAAAAGTGTTCTTACACCTTGAAATTTTGTAGTAAAACCAAAATAACGCTAAACTGAATTCGAATATGAAATCCATTTTTTTTCACACCAATTCTATGCCATTCTAAATAAAACCCAGTAGTTTTTTTTTTTTTTTTTCAAAATATTGCCAAACTTTATTTTTGAAATTTGTCAAAAAACGATAATACTGAGAAAAAATACGCCACAAAAGTCATCGTACGCTAAAATATTTTCGAATTAATTCATGATTAAAATTATCATATGTGGTTTTTTTTTATTATTATTTTTGCATCGTAATGACACTGTAAAGTCATTTGCCTTTAACTTTTTGTTTATTTATTCCCTAATATTCTGCTTATTATTTTTAAATGGCAGGTATGCATAGAAAACAACAAACACGATTCGAAATTTAAATTTTTTCCCTCACTGTAGCCATAAATTGGTTTGAAATGTAATGTATATTGTGCTTTTTACTTTAAAATGGCTGGTATTCGTAAAAAAACACAAACACCATTCGAAATGTGAATTTTTTCTTCACAATATCGGTAAATTGGTTTGAAATGTCTCTAACTTAGTTAATTTATTTAATTCTATAGTGAAGTGCTTGATAAAATGCTTTAAAGACAAGAATCGGATCGAAAACAAGGTAAGAAAAGGTCAATCAGCAAAGTTAACAAAGCGTGATCGGAGGTTTACAATTAAACGAGCTGATGTGTGCATCACATGACTTCCTTTTACTCCAATTTAATGTCATTTCCCCATTATTCGCTATTTTAATGTGATTCAATATTTATTCTCTAAATATCACCAACAATGGCCAAATTGAAACCAAAAAAAAAAAAAAACTCCGCCAAATTTGTCGCCAAGTTGGCGACAAAACTTGGTGACCAATAGACTGGCGATATATCGCCAAGTGTCCGACAAATTATAACGCCACTTGAGTTTACATCGAAATTAACAATGATTTCCCCCCAAAAAGGTGCAAAAGACCCCCTTAGGAACATCCGAAAGCAACCAAAAGGGGAGGTGCACAACTAGACCCCACTACGAGTCTATGTACCAAATTTCAACTTTCTAGGACATACCATTTTTGAGTTATGCGAGATACATACGCACATACGCACATACGCACATTCACACATACGCACATACATACAGACGTCACGAGAAAAGTCGTTGTAATTACCTCGGTGATGGTCAAAATGGATATTTCGCGTGTCTATACATTCTTAGGCACTTTTCCGCATGTGGTCGAATCGAAAAAAAAACTCAACATTCATTTGGGGGGTGAGCAAAATGGAAATTAAGGGCGATTTTTGAGTGAAAATTTTTTCGCGAATACAATACTTCCTTTTTTGTAAAAGGAAGTAAAAAAAATTATGAAAAATACACATATGAGCGCTGAAAAAGTTTCTGCAAAATTGAATGAAACATTTCACGTTTAATTTTCATCTAAAATTGCTCGGCAAGTTCTCTGATTAGCTGAATTAAAGGGGACCTCTCCCTGCAGAAATTTTCTTGTTGGTGCGAAAAACAGTAAGCTTACGCTTTCCGTCGTAAAATCAATGATAAATAGGCTCAAAATGTTTTGAAACAACGTCTTACTTATAGATGAAAATAAATTCAATACTTTGGGTCAAATTGTTGTGTAATTGTCAATAGAAGAAAAAATGAGGAATTTAATCTTAAGAATTTAGCTGGATCAGATAATCAGGACGGTGAAGGTGTTGTAGTGTGAGGGTGCATAACAGCACCAGAACTTGGAAATTTGTAATTTTTTGATGAAATAATGAATCATGCTGTTCATTTAAATATTTCAAAAAAAAAAAAACAATTTTAAACTATTTGCCCAAAATTTGGCAATTGGAAACAACTTTTTTTTTTATCAACGATAAGAAGTGCACGTTTGCGTTTGGTGCCGCAAAAATTGTCCTTAAACTAAAAAATATCTCCTCAATCGCCAGATTTAAACTTAATGGAACATATTTGGAGATATCTGGTGACTAGATTACGAATATACACCATTGAAACGAAAAGCGAACTAGAAACAGTAAGACTCGAAGTGCTTCTGAACACTTACTCAGAAATTGCATAAAAAAAGAGAAAAAAAACAATGAAATCTGTTCTCAGACGTTTAAAAGCTGTTGTTGATACTGCTTGGTTGTTGATTAGGTTATTTACTAATTTTTGACATTTTTTTAAGTGTACGAAGACTTTTGTGAAATAAAATTTCCGGCACTTTTTAGTTTTTGATTTTTAAAAAATTAAATTTTAATGTTTTATTAAAAATTTTCGCGTAGTTTTGTTAAAAATAGATCATAAATCTTAAAATTAAATACCTATTCCAAAATAATTATTTTAACCGATACATAGGGGCCTATTTCATTGAAAGTAGTATGTGTGCGAACACTTTCGGGAGCCACTGTATCTTTTTTCGAGTTGAAGTTCTGCATTTAAGCCCTTTTACTTTTGTTTCAGTTTTTGCTAAAATGAAAGCATCTCTTCCTTCATGGCCAGCTTCAAATTCCGTGCTATTTGAGTAGTATTTCTATTTACTACACAGCTGGCTAGACTTGAGATTCTAAAATTGTTTCTTGTACTACTATGTTTATTTCAGTTTTTTGTGACGAAAGACATTTCGTAATTTCTGGTTGGCTGATATTGGTTACGAAACAAACCGAACATATCGTCGTATTCCGTTTGCCTGAATTTTAATTTTGTAACATTAAACCTTTACCACTCGAGTTGACTGATCCTTGTTTCTTCTTTCAATTGCTATCCGTTTATTCATTTACTATTCATTGCACTATTCAGTAAGTTACCGTCCTATAGCCAGTGCTAAGGCAGAAATACATGAAATACACAGCCAGCTCAGTCAATTCTAGCCGAGGATGCAGTTTCGTGCTTATTAGCACTCATCAGCCCGGCATAGGAGTGACTGAGCTGGAGGTGAAAAACCTCTTAAGGAAGCCAAGAGTACCAAACAAACTGGTAGCTAATACAGAATTAGCACTGACCAGACTTAACTTAAGACTTAAGTAACTTGCCTGAATATACCTGCCTTGCCTGCCATATTCGAGTTGAACCAAAACCATTGTTTCGGTCACTCGTCTGGTCAGTGCTAATTCTGTATTAGCTACCAGTTTGTTTGGTACTCTTGGCTTCCTTAAGAGGTTTTTCCACCTCCAGCTCAGTCACTCCTATGCCGGGCTGTTGAGTGCTAATAAGCACGAAACTGCAGTCCTCGGCTGGAATTGACTGAGCTGGCGGTGTATTTCATGTATTCATTGCATTGTTTTGATACCTTGGTTTTCGCCAGTTTCCATTGCTGAGGTAGCATTGCTGTGAATTCTTAGGATGGCCATGTTATTTACTTTTTTAGATCCTTTGCGTAACCTGGTCGTTTCTTTAGGCGAATCATACGGGCAAATCAATTCATATTACGAACAATGCGAGACATCGTAAGGCATCTTTGAGTTTCGAGGTACGAAAGTGTAAGCAGAGAGATCTGTAGGCAGCTGTGAATCATTTAGACTTTGTAACAGTCCCTGGTTAGCTGTCTTGAAACTCTGGAGAGCACAGTTCATTTGAAACAGTTGCACAACTATCAATTACGTGTTTCTGGTTTGTGCACAAATTTTCAGTATTTTCCTTTTCTTTTGCCAATACAGAAATACATGACAAAGGTAACCTAAAATGATAGCATAAGTATGTTTTCGCATGCCATCAGCTTGGGTTTGATTGGGCCAGAAAATCCTTAGGTTCAGTACTTTGTCCTTCTTATTTATCAGGTTTCGGATTTTTTTTTTTTTTTTTTTTTTTAACACCTTCAATGACACCGTTGTTTTTTGCGTGTCTTTTCATGTTCTTAAACGCATTTTAAGCGCAAAACAAACAGAGAACTACACTAAGTTTTTTAAAAGCATATTTGAAAGTTAAAAATTTATACGGAATGAGAAGCTAATTTCTATCACACCACACATCAAAAAATACACCACATGTGATAAAACTACATATATAGTTATGGCAGATAAATATAACGAAAACAAAATTTTGACTGTTTCAGAAAATTTATTGAGAACGTTTAAAAAAAAACTGAAATTTGCTAAAACTTCTACTTATTTGTGGCAAAGGAAAGAACTATACCATACACCTCAAAGTTTTTATGGGAGTTTAGTGGCACCTTTTCCACGCAACTCCTCATCGAAAATAGAAACATGCTATTTTTACTAATTTTGGCTAAAAACATGAAAAAACAGCATTTGATCGAAACTTCAACTCAATTACCGCAGATCAAAAAATTGTGCAAAAAAAATTCAACTTTTTTAGGTGCACTTTGCTCCCCCAATGGCACCTTTTCGCACTACCCATAAAAAAAAGTTGTTTTTCGGCCCACCCTATTGTGTAGATGATCTAGGAGACACAGACAATACGCACTATTTGAAACCTGTATCAAATTTTGTTATTGATTATAGTGAGTACTCTTTTTCTACGAAACAAAGGAGTTTCACTTCAGAGAAAAGACTAACTCTTGTGAATGCTGTTAAAGATGAAGATGCAGAATCAAGTACACCAAATGATGAGACTATGCCAAAGGATGTATTAACAGTTCAATAATTTTTGTTTGTTGAATGGAAAGGAAAGAAATTAACTAAGAATTATGTTGGACAGGTACTTCACAAATATGATGAAGGAATAGGAATTTCTCAGTTAAGAAAGCATGATAATATGAGAATTAATTTTATGTTCCTTGAGAAAGAAAATGAATGTTTTATTGACTCTGATCAAATCATAGAGAAATTAACAAATCCGGAAATTGTAACACATTTCTCAGGCACTAGAGTTCAATGTAAGTTTAAATTTCAGAATGCTTTAGTATCTGAATAAATGATTGTAAATTGAAATCTATCAAGTTTTATTACTTCGTCAATTCTGAGGAAAAGCTCAAGCTTCCCGAGCTTGGGCTTTTCCTCAGCTTGTTCCTCGCTTGTTTAATCAGGCCCTGGCAGCGCCTCCTACGGTTAGTTGCATTGCAAATTTCTATTGAGATTAAGGTCAACTTCTTGATTTCAAATACATAGTATTCAATTTATCGTTTGATTAAAACTTTTATGGCAAATGACTAAATTCTGTTTGAAATACAATAAAAAATTATCCCTCTTGACGTTGCACATTCCAGATTATGATTGCTTGGAATGCAAATAAGCCCCCTTTAATACAAAACAAGCACGTTTGAACCCCTCTTAAAACACATTTTTTAAATTTATTTTTTTAATTGTCATTTCTATACTCAAGCTCAGTAATAATGGCTGAAACCCTTTAACAACACGAATATTAACTGAACAAAAACTAATATAACTCCGCTAAAACTGTTTTTTTTTCCTTATGATTCTATGTGCTTGCTGATTATTATTGATTCTAAACCAATACTGGACTAGTAAAGTTTTTCTCCTCCAAGAAACAAAGAGCATTCTTCATAACAGCATACAACTGAAATACTCCTCTAAAACGCAGCCGAAATATTGTCATTCAGCGCAAGTGCCTCTTCAAAATGCTCTATCTTTTTAATACAAATACAAATGCGACGAACAGCAACAGGCACTGGGCCCAGCTAGGCTGGTACTAGTCAGTTATTATTCCTCAATATCCGCCTCTTCCGATGAGCTGTTCCAAATGCCCACGACACTACAAAAGTAGTAATTTTTCCTAGTTTCCAGGTTAGCCTTAGATTTCAATAGCTTAAAACAATGATCCTTCGTCCTGCTTTCCGTGCAAAAATTTAACCCATTAACATCTTTCATTTTGATAAATTTAAAAAATTGAATCATGTCACCTCTGCTCCAGGCTTACAAATTAAGCCTTTTAAGTTTTAAGTCTGGTATCATAATCAAAATCTAAAAGTCCCCTTATAGTTTAGTTGCCCTCCTTTGAACTCTTTCCAATATAGAAATATGTTTCCTGAGATAAGGAGCTAAAACTGAACTGCATACTCCAAAGATGAGGTCTTACTAAACTCCTATATGATAGAAGCAGAACCTTCTTAGATTTGTTCGAAATAGTTTTCCTTGAAAACTCGCCCTTTTTTTAAAAAAATACTTGTTGAAATAGTAGACTATATAGTTATAGTTAAACACGAATGTATTGTCCTTCAAATAAAAACCATACTACAAATTAAAATAGTTTTGCCTTTATTTCCAGAACTTGAACACATCTGCAACAGTATGCACAAAGAAGTCTGTTGTATTCAAATGAAAAATACCCAAATCTCGTGTTTCTTATAAGCACATAAGCTCATTCTAAGTTATTTGCGATCTGAAACTTCTCAAATACAAATGTTAAAATGTGCCCGGGGTAAACTATTTTTATCCACGCTTCATAAAATAAAAATCAGTTCCAGACAAAAGCAGAATGAATAAAACATCTTCAATCCTCAGGGATCTATTAAATTTGATATCAATTTCTTCTCCTTTTTTTCCTTTACTCCCTAAGAACAAAAAATAGTTCAGGAAAAAAACTGCTTAGTGGTATTTGAGATATTGGGACGCAAGCGCTACATTATTTATTAGAATGGCGCAACTTCTAAATTAAAACCTTTGAATTATTGAAAATCTTTCACAAAGAATTTAAGCTCCGAGCTATAAAGATTGTCGATATTTTTCTTAAGCTTTATTATCTTGGTAAATCTGCTGATTAAAAAAAAAAAAACTTCTGGTGTACATGAAAACATTTAAAAGAAAATCAATGCATGTTTGGTCTATTTTGCATAACGATTTAAAGTGAGGACGAAACATCCAAATATAATTATTTTTAGTGATATATTTAAATCAAGTTTGGAAATAATTTCTTTCATAGCTTATGCTAATGCTAGTTTCTGAGTGATTGAGGCAAACACAACTTTTGCAGGAAACACTAAACACCCTAGCTACGTCATTGACTTAACACTCCCTCAATTACCTCGCTACGTCTAATATTTTTCTCCCGAGTTCCATGATTTGTTGATTGTTCTATGACATCATATAAAAAAGACATACCCTCGCCGTTAGTGACCCAATGTTTCGTAAATAACTGGTCGAATCTACGCGAGTGCGTATTTTTGAGAAGTCTTTTTTACTTCCTTTTACAAAAAAGGAAGTATTGTATTCGCGAAAAAATTTTCACTCAAAAATCGCCCTTAATTTCCATTTTGCTCACCCCCAAATGAATGTTGAGTTTTTTTTTCGATTCGACCACATGCGGAAAAGTGCCTAAGAATGTATAGACACACGAAATATCCATTTTGACCATCACCGAGGTAATTACAACGACTTTTCTCGTGACGTCTGTATGTATGTGCGTATGTGTGTATGTGCGTATGTGCGTATGTGCGTATGTGCGTATGTATCTCGCATAACTCAAAAATGGTATGTCCTAGAAAGTTGAAATTTGGTACATAGACTCGTAGTGGGGTCTAGTTGTGCACCTCCCCTTTTGGTTGCTTTCGGATGTTCCTAAGGGGGTCTTTTGCACCTTTTTGGGGGGAAATCATTGTTAATTTCGATGTAAACTCAAGTGGCGTTATAATTTGTCGGACACTTGGCGATATATCGCCAGTCTTTTGGTCGCCAAGTTTTGTCGCCAACTTGGCGACAAATTTGGCGGAGTTTTTTTTTTTTTTTTTTGGTTTCAATTTGGCCATTGTTGGTGATATTTAGAGAATAAATATTGAATCACATTAAAATAGCGAATAATGGGGAAATGACATTAAATTGGAGTAAAAGGAAGTCATGTGATGCACACATCAGCTCGTTTACTTCCTTTTACAAAAAAGGAAGTATTGTATTCGCGAAAAAATTTTCACTCAAAAATCGCCCTTAATTTCCATTTTGCTCACCCCCAAATGAATGTTGAGTTTTTTTTTCGATTCGACCACATGCGGAAAAGTGCCTAAGAATGTATAGACACGCGAAATATCCATTTTGACCATCACCGAGGTAATTACAACGACTTTTCTCGTGACGTCTGTATGTATGTGCGTATGTGTGTATGTGCGTATGTGCGTATGTGCGTATGTATCTCGCATAACTCAAAAATGGTATGTCCTAGAAAGTTGAAATTTGGTACATAGACTCGTAGTGGGGTCTAGTTGTGCACCTCCCCTTTTGGTTGCTTTCGGATGTTCCTAAGGGGGTCTTTTGCACCTTTTTGGGGGGAAATCATTGTTAATTTCGATGTAAACTCAAGTGGCGTTATAATTTGTCGGACACTTGGCGATATATCGCCAGTCTTTTGGTCGCCAAGTTTTGTCGCCAACTTGGCGACAAATTTGGCGGAGTTTTTTTTTTTTTTTTTTGGTTTCAATTTGGCCATTGTTGGTGATATTTAGAGAATAAATATTGAATCACATTAAAATAGCGAATAATGGGGAAATGACATTAAATTGGAGTAAAAGGAAGTCATGTGATGCACACATCAGCTCGTTAATTAACGAGCTTTTATTAGTTTCAATTGTAGGAACCTTACAACTCCCTTTTCGCCAACTTCCTGCAATCGGATTCTTTTGAAATTTGGCGTTAGACATCAGACCCGAGGACAATGCAATGTTCTATAATAAAATTAGTTAATTAACTACTAATTATTAGTTTATCCCAATCTTAATCAATATTTTTGGATAAATCCATTAATATGAGGAAGAAAAATGCTCACAAAAATTAGAATTAAATATCGACAGAAGCCCCTGTTTATTTTTGAATTATATACAATTTGTTCCAATGGTCCAAGGTAGATAGAACGTGAATGATAATTGTTTTAACTAATTTCATGACAAAATATAAGTAAGCCTTCAAATGAAAATTCCTTGTTGATCACAGTCATTAGTTAACTACGAGTTCATTAAAATGTATCTCAAATTTTTAAAGTAATATAAATATGATTTTCACTTTCACATACATTGAAGTCCGGCGTGGATTAGCTTGATTAGACCATTATTAATCGACATACAATTTATCAGAGCAGTTGAACGTTTTTAGAGCTCGTCTGCTACACCTTAACGAGTATCATTATTCTTTTTTGGAGTACGAGAGACACCGTTTCAATTGTGTTCAAGCCTTTCAGTCATTTTGGGGGGATTCATGAACATAGAAAATTTCGAATTATGTTAAAATACATATTTATCCGCAAAACAAGTAAAACTAACAAAAAAATAAAATAAAATAAACTTTAATTAAAAAACTAAAAAATCACGCTTTTGTACGAATATGAACTAAAATGTAAAAAATGATCTTTGGATGTTAAGTATGATAAAATAATTGGCCAAACAGTTAACTTTAATGTAAAAAAAGCGTAGGGGGCTTCATGTCAATTGTCTTAAATTTCTTCTATTTGTTGTCGTTACAAAAGTGTAAATAAACAGCACCCTACGGATAGTTTGACACGTGTATCTGTTTACGGTTTAGATTTTAGTAACATGTTTAACACATGTATCTGTGTGTCTGACTGTGCCATCATAGCTCCTATACGAATGAACGAATTTTTTTTGTAATTTTGATTCAATTATAGTTCCTATCTCATATAGTGTCACACACGCACACACACACACACACACATATATATATATATATATATATATATATATATATATATATATATATATATATATATATATATATATATATATATACACACTCCGGTTTGTGAAAATTGCAACACTCTGAAGAAAGCATCATAGTTGAATGAAATTTAATACACAGTTGAGTGGTAATGGTACAAATAAATGAATAAATTTTCAAACAAACAATAAAACGAGATAGATATTAGTCTTTGGTGTGGCCACCACGCGCCTCAATAAGAGCTGCTACACGACTCAGCATTTAGTGAAACAAAGTTTGATCTGCCTGCGGAAGAGTATTCCATATTGTTTGTATGCGCAACCAAAGTTATCTGTCAAAGCAACAGGACGAGGATCACGAGCGAAACACCGCCCAACGAAACCCCGCACATGTTCAATCGATGACATATCCGGGGAATATACAGACCAAGGAAGAAGCTGTATCTGCTGCGAATCAAGGTAGGATTTGATAGTCATGGCGACATATGGAAGAGCAGGAATACAGCCCCTGGCAATCTTTGCAGGAAAGGAATAGCTTGGGGCTTACTAACTTCGTTTATGTATCAGGTACTCTTCAAATTTCCCGCAATTCGTAGCAATTGTGATCGTCCATGATATGCTATGGCACCCCAGAACATAACTTCGGGTGTTCGTCCAATGTGGCGTTCGATAATGCACTCCAGAATGTGCCGTTCACCGGCATAGCGCCTGACACGAATTCAGCCATCATGGAGTCACATATTGAATCGGGATTCGTCAGAAAAGACGACCTGCTGCCAATCAGCTTGCCAGCTCCTATGCACATTTCCCTCGCTTGTAGCCGCAGGCGGCGATGGTTCGGCGTGAAAGGAATCCTGTATAAAGGAATCCTTGCGCGCAGCCCACGCTGCAGCAGACGTCTCCGAATTGGTGAAGCACACAATGAAACACCTGTATCTGTTGACCACTGTGCTGCCAATTGTCTAGAAGAAGCTGTGCGGTCCTTCAGAGCCATACGCTTCAGGTGTCTGTCATCGCGAGCTGACGTCACATTTCGAGGTCCACTCCCGGATTTCCGAGCTGTCCGACCGTCGCCCTTCCACCGCTTCCGAACAGGCATGATTGTGCTGCTGTTACGCAGCACACGAGCGGCTACTGCAAGATAAGACAATCCAGCGTCACGAAGGCCGACGATTCTGCCCCGTTCAAACTCCGAAATTTGCTCAAATTTCGCTTTTTTTTGTCGAAGAGACATAGTAAAGATTCAGTTAACGTTTACTCTAGCATATAACCACCGATAATCATACACGCCTCGCTACAGCCGTCTATTTATATTCGGTTCGATCCGCCGTTCAGAATACGCTGATCAGCATAAGCATGCGCTACCGGTCTGCAATTCTAATCATTTGCATATCATGCCCTACTTTACATTTCCTGCAATTTTCAGCTCACTCGCGTAAGTCCTTCGTGGTGTTACAATTTTCACAAACAGGAGTGTATATTTCTCACCCTGATTTGAGAACCTCCATCGCTAAATTCCTCTCTACGCAGCCATTTTAGAGATCGGATGAAAATTGCTTCTGCATTTGAACGAAGCAATTGCCTGTTTAGTGATATTTTGAAGTTGAAATTTTAACCCTGACTCCGATGGATCAACCTTAAACTCCAGAGGATAGCGAGAACTTTTTCGTTTCTTCATTCTCCTAT